>NC_141601.1:18312749-18643999 GCF_047967505.1 Dipteris shenzhenensis
TCTCTCTATGTCCTCTTCACTCCCTTCCCTCTTCTCTCACCTCGGGGCCGTGGCCCCCAAGAGTCCTCTCTCTCTCTCTTCCTTCTCTCTCTCTCCTCCCCTCCCCTTCCCTCCTCTCTCTCACTCCTCTCCCTCCCTTACTCGTCTCACTCTCCTCTCATCCTTGGGGGCCGCGATCGCCACAGCTTCTATCTCTTTCTCCTCTCCTCCCCTTCTCCTACCCTCCCCTCACTTTCTCTCTTTCTCTCTCCTCCCCTCATTCCTCTCAATTCTCTCACCTGTGGAGGCCGTGGCCGCCAAGGCTCCTCCATCTCTCTCCTCTCTATTCTCTCTCTTCCCTCACTTTCTCTCTCTTCTCTCCCTCCCCTCACTCCTCTGTCTCTCTCTCCTCTATCCCTTCCACTCATTCCTCTCACCCCTGGGGACCGCGGCCGCCAGGGCTCCTCCTTCTCTCTCCTCTATCTCTCTCTCCTCTCCTCCCTTCTCGTACCCTCCCCTCACTTTCTCTCTCTCTCTCTCTCTCTCTCCTCCCCTCATTCCTCTCACTTCTCTCACTTGTGGAGGCCGCAGCCACCAAGGCTCCTCCTTCTCTCTCCTCTCTATCCTCTCTTTTCCCTCACTTTCTCTCTCTCCTCTCCCTCCCCTTACTCCTCTGTCTCTCTCTCCTCCCCTCCCCTTTTCTTCACTCCCCTCGCTCCACTCACTTTCTCTCTCTATCCTCTCCTCCCTCCACTCATTCCTCTCACCCCTGGATGCCGCAGCTGCCAGGGCTCCTCCTTCTCTCTCCTGTGTCTCCTCACTCCCCTCTCTTCCCTCACTTTCTCTCTCTACTCTCCCTCCCCTCACTCCTCTTTTCTCACCCTGTGGGCCGCGGCTGCCAAGACCTCTCTTTCTCTCTCCTCTAGCTCCTCTCTTTCTCTCTCTTTCTCCCTCCCCTCCCTCCCCTCTCTCCTCTCTCTCTCCTCACTCCTCTCTCTTCCCTTACTTTCTCTCTCTACTCTCTCTCATCTTTCTCTCTCTACTCTCACTCCTTTCTCTCTCTCTCTCTCTCTCTCTCTCTCTCTCTCTCTCTCTCCTCTCCCTCCCCTCACTCCTCTCACCCTGGGGGCCACGGCCACTAGGAATTCTCTCTCTCTCTCTCTCTCCTCCACTCACTCCCCTCACTCATTCTCCTCACTCACTCCACTCCCCTACCCGCCTCACTCCATTGACTCCCCTTAGTCCTCTCTCACCTCCTTGCGCTGCCCTCTTCCCTCCCCTACCCACGCAACACCTCCCCTACCCTCCCTACCCTTGCAGTGCCTCCCCTACCCACCCCCTATGCCCTCCCCGCACCACCCTCCCGCAGTGCCTTTCCTCCCCTCCCCTACCGTCCCCCCTCCCTCTCTATGTCACCCTCTTCTGCCCTCCCTGCACGGCCCTGCTCTACCCTCCCCTCGTGTTGCCCCCCTCTGCATTGCGCCTCCCTACCCCTACCGCACAGCGCCTCCCCTGCCTACCACGTCGCCATTACTCACTTGCCATTTGCAAACTATTAATATATTATTAAACTATTTTTTATACTTATTATCACACCCCTATTACCTCCCCCTCTACCATTTCACTCCTCCCTCCTCACTCTCACTTCCACTTCCCATTACTCACTTGTTATACACATTTGCAAACTATTAATATATTATTATAAAATTTTTTATACTATTTGCAAACTTACATGTGGGCAAAATCATGTGTCAAAGCGATCCTATCGTGGTCATACAACAACTGTGCTTTTATTCAAGGGAGTATTTACGAGGGCATATTTATCCTCATCAACAAGCTTATTTCAGCGTTTATTTTGACACAATACTCAAGGTATGAAGTGCATGATTTGTGCATGAGGTGTTTATTTTGTTGTATCAAAATTGTTTGCCACACACACACACATACACATACGGAGAATTTGTTAATATTATCGCATCTACATTTCTACAATGGGCACAAAACTTTGTACACACCTCAACCTAGGTTGTATTGACTTGCATACAAAGTGCTGCACCCATCCCATAAGTACTTGTTCGGATAACACACCTGCAAACGTATTTTATGATGATTGTGCATAACACTAGGAACAAAATGGTGTATAATGCATGATCGACTATGCAAAGCATATCCAATGGGCACAAGACTTTTCACGTTCCTCAACCTAGGTAGTATTGACTTGTGTGCAAAGTGGCATCCCCATCCGATAAGTACTTGTTTGAATAACACACCTAGGATTGTGTTTTTTGATGGTCCTACATGAGACTAGGGCATTAAATACCATTTTTTAACGGTTCTACAAAAATGGTATTTAATGCTCGGTCGACCATGCAAAGCATATCCGATGGGCACAATACTTTGCATGTGCCTCAAAATTGGTGGTATGGTGTTGCATGCAAAGTGGAACACCCATTCAATAAGTGCTTGGTAGGATAACACACCTAAGAGCGTGTTCTTTAACAGATGTGCATAACACTAGGGGGAAAACGGTGTATAATGCGTGATCGACCATGCAAAGCATAACCGATAGACACAATACTTTGCACATGCATCAACCTAGTTGAACTTGACTTTCTTGCAAAGTGGCTTCCCTATCCGATAAGTACTTGTTTGAATATCACACCTAGGACCATGTTTTTTTATGGTTGTCCATGACACTAAGGCAAAAACGGTGTTTTATGCTTGATCCACAATGCAACGCATATCCGATGGTCGCAATACTTTGCACACACCTCGACCTAGGTGTTATTGATTTACATGCAAAGTGGCATGCCCATCCCATAAGCACTTGATCGAATAACACATCTAGGACCGCGTTTTTTAACGGTTGTGCATGACACTAAGGCCAAAATGGTGTTTAATGCTTGATCAACCATGCAAAGCATATCCAATGGACACAATACTTTGAACACACCTCAACCCAGGTTGTATTAACTTGCGTACAAAGTGGAACCCCAATCCGATAAGCACTTGTTCGAATAACACACCTAGGACCGTGTTTTTTATGGTTGTCCATGACACTGAGACACAAACGGTGTTTAAAACTTGATATACCATGCAAATCATATCCGATGGGCACAATACTGTGCATGCATCATAGCCTAGGTGGTATTGAGTTTCATGCAAAGTGGCATGTCCATCCGATAAGTACTTGATCAGATAACATACCTAGCAGCATGTTTTTTTACAGATGTGCATGACACTAAGGCAAAAATGGTATTTAATGCTCGATCGACCATGCAAAGCATATCTGATGGGCACAATACTTATCCTATGCCTCAACCTAGGTGGTATTGTGCATAATAGTTTTCCTACACCTCAACCTAGGTGGTATTGACTTGTTTGCAAAGAGGCACATCCATCCAATAAGTACTTGGTCGGATAACACACCTAAGGGCATGTTTTTTTTACGGATGTGCATATCACAAGGGGGAAAATGGTGTATAATGCATGATCGACCATGCAAAGCATATCCGATCGTCACAATACTTTGCACGCACCTCAACCTAGTTGAAATTGACTTGTGTGCAAAGTGTAGCCCCCATTACTTGTTTGAATAATACACCTAGGACCATGTTTTTTAATGGTTATGCATTATACTAAGACAAAAGCAGAGTTTTATGCTTGATCGACAATGCAATGCATATCCAATGGGCACGATACTTTGCACACACCTTAAACTAGGTGGAATTGACTTACATGCAAAGTGGCATGCACATCCCATAAGTACTTGTTCAAATAACACATCTAGGACCGTGTATTTTTATGGTTGTGCATGACACTAAGGCAAAAACGGTGTATAATGCGTGATTGCCCATGCAAAGCATAGTAGATGGGAACAATACTTTGCATATGCCTCAACCTAGGTGGTGTTGAGTTTCATGCAAAGTGACACGCCCATACCATAAGTATTTGTTTGGATAACACACCTAGGAGCACATTTTTTTACGGTAGTGCATATCACAAGGATGAAAATGGTGTATAATGTGTGATTGACAATGCAAATCATATCCAATGTGCACAATACTTTGCACAAACCTCAACCTAGGTAGTATTTATTTGTGTGCAAAGAGGTGTCCCCATCCGATAAGCACTTGTTCGAATAACACACCTAGGACCATGTTTTTTTATGGTTGTGCATGACACTAAGGCATAAATGGTATTTAATGCTCCCTCGACCATAAAAGCATATTCGATGGGCACAATACTTTGCATGAGCCTCAAAAGAAATGGTATTGAATTACATGTAAATTACTACACCCATCCGGTAAGCACTTGGTCGGATAACACACCTAAAATCGTGTTTTTTAATGGTTGTGCATGACACTGAGGGAGAAATGGTGTTTATTGCTTGATATACCATGCAAAGCATATCCGATGGGCACAATAATTTGCAATAGCCTCAGCCTAGGTTTTATTGAGTTTCATGCAAAGTGGCATATCCATCAGATAAGTACTTGATCGGATAACACACCTAGGAGCGTGTTTTTTTACGAATGTGCTTGACACTGAGGCAAAAACGGTATTTAATGCTCAATCGACCATGCAATGCATATCGGATGGGCACAATACTTTACCCTCACCTCAAACTAGGTGGTATTGACTTTTTTGCAAAGAGGCACACCCATATCATAAGTACTTTCTTGGATAACACACCTAAGGGCGTGTTTTTTTACAAATATACATATCACAGGGGGAAAACAGTGTATAATGCGTGATCGACCATGCAAAGTATATCCGATGGTCACAATACTTTGCATGCACCTGAACCTAGTTGAGCTTGACTTGTGTGCAAGGTCGAGCACCTATCCAATAAGTACTTGTTTGAATAACACACCTAGGACCGTGTTTTTTATGGTTGTGCATTACACTAAGGCAAAAACGGTGTTTTATGCTTGATCGACAATGCAAAGCATATCTGATGGGCATAATAATTTGCACACACCTTGAACTAGGTGGAATTGAATTACATGAAAATTGGTACGCCCATCTCATAAGTACTTGATCGGATAACATACCTAGCAGCGTGTTTTTTTATGGATGTGCATGACACTAAGGCAAAAATGGTATTTAATGCTCGATCGACCATGCAAAGCATATTCGATGGGCACAATACTTTTCCTATGCTTCAACCTAGGTGGTATTGACTTGTTTGCAAAGAGGCATAGCCATCCGATAAGTACTTGGTCGGATAACACACCTAAGGGCGTGTTTTTTTACGAATGTGCATATCACTAGGCGAAAAACGGTGTATAATGCGTGATCGACCATGCAAACCATATCCTATGGTTACAATACTTTGCATGCACCTCAATCTAGTTGAAATTGACTTGCGTACAAAGTGGAGCCCCTATCCGATAAGTACTTGTTTGGATAACACACCTAGGACCATGTCTTTTTATGGTTGTGCATTACACTAAGGCAAAAACGGTGTTTTATGCTTGATTGACAATGCAAAGCATATCCGATGGGCACAATACTTTGCATGCACCTTTAAATAGGTGGAATTGACTTACATGCAAACTGGCGCTCTCATCCCATAATCACTTGTTCGAATAACACACCTAGGACCGTGTTTTTTGACAGTTGTGCATGACACTATGGCAAAAATGGTATTTAATGCTCCCTCGACCATGCAAAGCAAATCCGATGGGCACAATACTTTGAATGAGCCTCAACCATGGTGGTATTGCATTGCAAGCAAAGTGGTACAACCATCCGATAAGCACTTGGTCGGATAACACACCTATAAGTGCGTTTTTTTATGGTTGTGCATGACATTGAGGCACAAACGGTGTTTAATGCATGATATACCATGCAAAGCATATCAAATGGGAACAATACTTTGCAAGCACCTCAACCTAGGTGTTTTTGAGTTGCATGTAAAGTGGCGTGTCCGTTCGATAAGTACTTGATTGGATAATACACCTAGGAGCGTGTTTTTTTACGAATGTGCTTGACACTAAGGCAAAAACGCTAATTAAAACTCAATTGACCATGCAATGCATACCCAATGGGCACAATACTTTATGTGAACCTCAATCTAGGTGTTATTTACTTTTTTGCAAAGAGGCACACCCATATGATAAGTACTTGATCGGATAACACACCTAAGGGTGTGTTTTTTTACGGATGTGCATAACACTAGGGGGAAATGGTGTATAATGCATGATCGACCATGGAAAGCATATCCCATGGTCACAATACTTTGTACGCACCTCAACCTAGTTAAAATTGACTTGCATATAAAGTGGAGTCCCCATCTGATAAGTACTTGTTTGAAGAACACACCTAGGACCGTGTTTTTTTTTTGTTGTGCATCACACTAAGGCAAAATCACAATGAAAAGCATATCCGATGGGCACTATACTTTTCACACACCTTAAACTAGGTGGAATTAACTTACATGCAAAGTTGCATGCCCATCCCATAATTACTTGTTCAAATAACACATCTAGGACCACGTTTTTTTACGGTTGTGCATGACATTAAGGCAAAAATAGTATATAATGTGTGATTGCCTATGCAAAGCATATTCGATGGGAACAATAAGTTGCATATGCATCAACCTATGTGGTTTTGATTTTAATGCAAAGTGACTCACCCATACCATAAGTACTTGTTAGGATAACACACCTACGAATGTGTTTTTTGACGATAGTGCATATCACAAGGATAAAAATGGTGTATAATGTGTGATTGACAATGCAAATCATATCCGATGGAAACAATACTTTGCACACACCTCAACCTAGGTAGTATTGACTTATGTGCAAAGAGGTTCCCCCATCTGATAAGCACTTGTTTGAATAACATGCCTAGAACCGTGTTTTTCGACGGTTGTGCATGACACTAAGGCAAAAATGGTATTTAATGCTCCCTCGACCATGCAAAGCATATTCGATGGACACAATATATTGCATGCACCTCAAAATGGGGGTATTGAGTTGTATATAAAGTGGTACACCCATCCGATAAGCACTTGGTCGGATAACACACCTAAAAGCGTGTTTTTTAATGGTTGTGCATGACACTGAGGCACAAGCTATGTTTTATGCATGATATACCATGCAAAGCATATGAGATGGGCATAGTACTTTGCACACGCCTCAACCTAGGTGGAATTGACTTACATGCAAAGTTGCATGTCCATCCGATAAGTACTTGATCAGATAACATACCTAGCAGCATGTTTTTTTACAGATGTGCATGACACTAAGGCAAAAAAGGTATTTAATGCTCGATCGACCATGCAAAGCATATCTGATGGACACAATACTTTTTATATGCCTCAACCTAGGTGGTATTGACTTGTTTGCAAAGTGGCACACCCATCCAATAAGTACTTGGTCGTATAACACACCTAAGGGCGTGTTTTTTTACAGATGTGCATATCACTAGGGGGAAAATGGTGTATAATGCGTGATCGACCATGGAAAGCATATCCGATGGTCACAATACTTTGCACGCACCTCAACCTAGTTGAAATTGAATTGCATGCAAAGTGGATCCCCCATCCGATAAGTACTTGTTTGAATAACACACCTAGGACCGTGTTGTTTTTATGGTTGTGCATTACACTAAGGCAAAAACGGTGTTTTATGCTTGATTGACAATGCAAAGCATATCCGATGGGCACAATACTTTGCACACACTTAAACTAGGTGTAATTGACTTACATACAAAGTGGTGCACCCATCCCATAAGTACTTGTTCAAATAACACATCTAGGACCGTGTTTTTTTACGGTTATGCATGACACTAAGGCAAAAACGGTGTATAATGCATGATTGCCTATGCGAAGCATATGCGATGGGATACTTTGCATATGCCTCAACCTATGTAGTGTTGAGTTTCAAGCAAAGTGATGCGCCCATGCCATAAGTACTTGTTCGGATAACACACCTAGGAGTGCATTTTTTGACGATAGTGCATATCACAAGGATTAAAATATTGTATAATGCGTGATTTACAATGCAAATCATATCCTATGGGCACAATACTTTGCATTCACCTCAACCTAGGTAGTATTGACTTGTGTGCAAATAGGTGCCCCCATCCGATAAGCACTTGTTCGAATAACACACCTAGGACCGTGTTTTTTGACTGTTGAGCATGACACTAAGGCAAAAATGGTATTTAATGCTCCCTTGACCATGAAAATCATATATGATGGGCACAATACTTTGCATGCACCTCAAAAGTAGTGGTATTGAGTTGCATGGAAAGTAGTATACCAATTTGATAAGCACTTCGTCGGATAACACACCTAAAAGCGTGTTTCTTTTTTGGCACAATACTCATCTTGTTCCTCAATGTGGGTCAATTTCCAAATTTGAGGAAAATCTACATTACATTGGCTCAAAAGATTCTCAGCGACTGTAGAGAAAAAAGTCTACACTCAGTAAACCGTCTATTGGAGATGGAACGGTCCGTAATATATGCTTCGAATTGCAAGTATAGTGACGGCGTGAACAAGTTGTCGGATGCACTGCAATCTGGAAAGTACATCTCATGGAGTGCTTCTCTAATCAAGGAGATACAAGGACTTGGTTTGGTATTGCCTGAAAACATTGATCTGGAACACATTTGCCCCCTAAGTCAGGTGGAAGTGGACGCTTTACTGAGTGTGATCGTATACTGGGCGGGGGTGAGAACAAGGCTGGCTGACAATGTTCCGCGGGAACTTCTATTTTCTTTTCATGCGGCGATGAGGCTAGGTGGTATTGAATTTTTTACAAAGAGGCACATCCATCCGATAAGTACATGGTCGGATAACACACCTAAGGGCATGTTTTTTTACGGATGTGCATATCACTAGGGGAAAAATGGTGTATAATGTGTGATTGACTATGCAAAGCATATCCGATGGTCACAATACTTTGCACGCCCTCAACCTAGTTGAAATTGACTTGCATGCAAGGTGGATCCCCCATCCGATAAGTACTTGTTTGAATGACACACCTAGGATCGTGTTTTTTGATGGTTGTGCATCACACTAAGGGAAAAACAGTGTTTTATGCTTGATCGACAAAGCAAAGCATATTCAATGGGTACAATACTTTGCACACACTTGAAACTAGGTGGAATTGACTTACATGCAAAGTGGCATGCCCATCCCATAAGTACTTAATCGGATAAGACACCTAGGAGCGTCTTTTTTTACACGTGCATGACACTGATGCAAAAATGGTATTTAATGTTTAATCTACCATGCAATGCATATTCGATGGGCACAATACTTTACTTGCATCTTAACCTAGGTGGTATTGACTTTTTTGCAAAGAGGCACACCCATCTGATAAGTACTTGGTCGGATAACACACCTAAGAGCATGTTTTTTTAAGGATGTGCATAACACTAGGGGAAGAACGGTATATAATGTGTGATCGACCATGCAAATCACATCCGCCGATGGGCACAACACTTTGCGCACACCTCAACCTAGTTGAACTTGACTTGCGTCCAAAGTGGAGCCCGATAAGTACTTGTTTGAATAACCCATGTAGGACCGTGTTTTTTTATGGTTGTCCATCACACTAAGGCAAAAACGGAATTTTATGCTTGATCGACAATGAAAAGCATATCCGATGGGCACAATACTTTGCACACAAGTTAAACTAGGTGGAATTGACTTACATGCAAAGTAGGGTGCCCATCCCATAAGTATTTGTTCAAATAACACATCTAGGATCGTGTTTTTTTACGGTTGTGCATTAACGGTATACAATGTGTGATCTCCTATGAAAAGCATATTCGGTGGGTACAATACTTTGCATATGCCTCAACCTATGTGGTGTTGAGTGTCATGCAAAGCGACACAGCGATACCATAAGTACTTGTTCGCATGACATACCTAGGAACACGTTTTTTGATGGTAGTGCATATCACAAGGACGAAATGGTGTATAATGCATGATTGACAATGTAAAGCATATCCGATGGGTACAATAATTTGCATGCACCTCAACCTAGGTGTTATTGAGCTGCATTAAAAGTGGCATGTCCGTCAAATAAGTACTTGATTGGATAACACACCTAGGAGTGCGTTTTTACACGAATGTGCTTGACACTGAGGCAAAAACGGTATTTAATGCTCAATCGACCATGCAATGCATATCCGATGGGCACAATACTTTACCTGATCCTCAACCTAGGTGGTATTGACATTTTTGCAAAGTGGCACACCCATCCAATAAGTACTTGTCGAATAACACACCTAAGAACGTGTTTTTTTATGGATGTGCATAACACTAGAGGAAAAACAGTGTATAATGCATGATCGACCATGGAAAGAATATCTGATGGGAAAAATACTTTGCACACACCTCAATTTAGTTGAACTTGACTTGCGTGCAAAGTGGAGCCCCCATCCGATAAGTACTTGTTTGAATAACATCCCTAGGACCGTGTTTTTTTATGGTTGTGCATCACACTAAGGCAGAAACGGTGTTTTATGCTTGATCTACAATACAAAGCATATTTGATGGGCATAATACTTTTCACGCACCTTAAACTAGGTAGAATTAACTTACATGCAAAGTGGCGTGCCCATCCCATAAGTACTTGTTTAAATAACACATCTACGATCATGTTTTTTTATGATTGTGCATGACACTAAGGCAAAAACGGTGTATAATGCATGATTGCCTATGCAAAGCATATCTGATGGGCATAATACTTTGCATATGCCTCAATCTATGTGGCATTGAGTTTCATGCAAAGTGACATACCCATACCATAAGTATTTGTTCGAATAATACACCATCGTGTTTTTTGACGGTTGAGCATGACACTAAGGGCAAAATGGTATTTAATGCTCCCTCGACCATACAAAGCATATCTGATTGGCACAAAACTTTGCTTGCACCTCAAAAGTGATGGTATTGAGTTGCATGCAAAGTAGTACACCCATCCAATAAGCACTTGGTCAGATAACATACCTAAAAGCATGTTTTTTAATGGTTGTGCATGACATTGAGGCACAAACGGTGTTTAATGCTTGATGTACCATGCAAAACATAACCGATGGTCACAATACTTTGCACTCACCTCAACCTAGAGGTTATTGAGTTGCATGCAAAGTGGTGTGTCCATCCGATAAGTACTTGATTGGTTAACACACCTAGGATCGAGTTTTTTTACAGATGTGCTTGACACTAAGGCAAAAATGGTATTTAAAGCTCAATCCACCATGTATAGCATATCCATAGCATATCCAATGGGCACAGTACCTTTCCTGTGCCTCAACCTAGGTGGTATTTACTTTTTTACAAAGAGGCACATCCATCGGATAAGTACTTGGTCGGATAACACATCTAAGAGCATGTTTTTTAACGAATGTGCATATCACTAGGGGAAAAACGGTGTATAATGCATGATCGACCGTGCAAAGCATATCAGATGGGCACAATACTTTGCATGCAACTTAACCTAGTTGAAATTGACTTGCATACAACGTGGAGCCCCCATCCAATAAGTACTTGTTTGAATAACACACCTAGGATCGTGTTTTTTTATGGTTGTGCATCACACTAAGGCAAAAATGGTGTTTTTTGCTTGATCGACAAGGCAAAGCATATCTGATGGGCACAATACTTTGCACGCATCTTAAACTAGGTGGAATTGACTTACATGCAAAGTGGCATGCCCATCCCATAAGTACTTAATCGGATAAGACACCTAGGAGCCTGTTTTTTTTCGGATGTGCATGACATTGAGGCAAAAATAGTATTTAATGCTCAATCAACCATGCAATGCATATACGATGGGCACAATACTTTATCTACACCTTAACCTAGGTGGTATTGACTTGTTTGCAAAGACGCACACCCATCTGATAAGTACTTTGTCAGATAACACACCTAAGAGCGTGTTCTTTTACGGACACCTAAGAGCATGTTTTTTTACGGATGTGCATAACACTAGGGGAAGAACGGTGTATAATGCATGATCGACCATGCAAATCACATTTGATGGGCACAATACTTTTCATCCACCTCAACCTAGTTGAACTTGACTTCCGTGCAAAGTGGAACCCCCATCCGATAAGTACTTGTTTGAATAACACATGTAGGACCGCGTTTTTTTATGGTTGTGCATCACACTCAAGCAAAAACAGTGTTTTATGCTTGATTGACAATGAAAGAATATCCGATTGGCACAATACTTTTCATACAAGTTAAACTAGGTGGAATTGACTTACATGCAAAGTGGGGCACCCATCCCATAAGTACTTGTTCAAATAACACATCTAGGATCGTGTTTTTTTACGGTTGTGCATGACACTAAGGCAAAAACAGTGTATAATGCATGATCGCCTATTCAAAGCATATCCAATGGGCACAATACTTTGCATATGCCTCAACCTATGTTGTGATGAGTTTCATGCAAAGTGACGCAGCCCTACCATAAGTACTTGTTCGGATAACACACCTACGAACGTGTTTTTTGACGGTAGTCATATCACAAGTACGAAAATGGTGTATAATGCGTGATTGACAATGCAAATCATATCCGTTGGGCATGAAACTTTGTGAACACCTCAAACTAGGTGGTATTGACTTGTGTGCAAAGAGGTGCTCGCATCCGATAAGAGCTTGTTCAAAGTAACACACCTAGGACCTTGTTTTTTGACGGTTGTGCATGACACTAAGGCAAAAATGGTGTTTTATGCTTTATCAACAATGCAAAGCATATCCGATGGACACAATACTTTATGCACACCTCAACCTAGGTGGTATTGACTTGTGCGCAAAGAGGTGCCCCCATCCGATAAGCACTTGTTCGAATAACACACCTAGGACTGTGTTTTTTGACGGTTGTGCATGACACTAAGGCAAAAATGGTATTTAATGCTCCCTCGACCATGAAAAGCATATCTAATGGACACAGTACTTTGCATGCACCTAAAAATTAGTGGTATTTAGTTGCATGCAAAGTGGTACACCCATCCAATAAGCAGTTGGTCGGATAACACACCTAAAAGCGTGTTTTTTTAGGGTTGTGCATGACACTGAGGCACAAACGGTGTTTAATGCATGATCTATACCATGCAAAACATATCTGATGGGCACAATTCTTTGCACATGCCTCAACCTAGGTGTTATTGAGTTGCATGCAAAGTGACATGTCCATCCCATAAGTACTTGATCAGATAACACACCTAGGAGCGTGTTTTTTTACGGATGTGCTTGACACTAAGGCAAAAATGGAATTTAATGCTCAATCGACCATGCAATGCATATCCGATGGGCACAATACTTTACCTGCACCTCAACCTAGGTGGTATTGACATTTTTGCAAAGAGGCACACCCATCCAATAAGTACTTGGTCAGATAACACACCTAAGAGTGTGTTTTTTAACGAATGTGCATAACACTAGAGGAAAAACAGTGTATAATGCGTGATCGACCATGGAAAGCGTATCCGATGGGAACAATACTTTGCATGCAGCTCAACCTAGTTGAACTTGACTTGCATGCAAAGTGGAGCCCCCATCCGATAAGTACTTGTTTAACGTGCATATCTTATGTAGCACACCATAGCAACATATGAAACACTTTCAACACAAAGAGATGGGGCACATGTATGCACTATACAACATTATATGTGCTATACAAGGGGCAAGCAAAGAACGAAGTGGCACGACTGCTCACAGTAGACTTCTGTCAATCCCAACGGTCAAGAGGTGTGCCTTGGCATGCGAAAGCTGCAACCAAAAGCATTTTGAAAGTTAATGGCTGGATCCAAAGAAATTGATGCTGCAAGATTCTAGCAGAATTGGGAAAAATGGGAGAGATATGGAAGAAGGTTGAAGAAGATGATGAGGTGGTAGCCTAGGAGTCTAAAGCTCAAGGAGGATCATGGTGCTCTAATACCAAATGTTGGAACTTGCGGAGAGACGAGAGATTCATCATGGAGGTGAGTGAGAACACATGAGATATTCAAATGGGTGTTCTATTCATCGTGAGAGGGAAGTCCCTCTTTTATAGAAATTGAGAGAGGGTGTCCTAAATCAATGGCACGTCTCCTACATCAAAGAATAACACCCCTAGGACTGTGTTTTTTTAAGGTTGTGCATCACACTAAGGCAAAAACGGTGTTTTATGCTTGATTGACAGTGCGAAGCATATTCGATGGGCACAATACTTTGCACACACCTTAAACTAGGTGGAATTGACTTACATGCAAAGTGGCGTGCCCATCCCATAGGTACTTGTTCCAATAACACATCTACGACCGTGTTTTTTTACGGTTATGCATGACACTTAGGCAAAAACAGTGTAGAATGCATGATTGCCTATGCAAAGCATATCCGATGGGCACAATACTTTGTATATGCCTCAAACTATGTGGCATTGTGTTTCATGCAAAGTGACAAGCCCATACCATAAGAACTTCTTCGAATAACACACCTAGGAGCGTGTTTTTTTACTGTAGTGCATATCATAAGGATGAAAACATTGTATAATGCGTGATTGAGAATGCAAATCATATCATATGGGCACAATACTTTGCGTGCACATCAACCTAGGTGGTATTGACTTGTGTGCAAAGAGGTGCCCCCATCCGATTGTTTGAATAACACACCTAGGACTGTGTTTTTCGACGGTTGTGCATGACACAGGCAAAAACGGTATTTAATGCTCCCTCGACCATCAAAAGGATATCCGATGGGCACAATACTTTGCATGCACCTCAAAAGTGGTGGTATTGAGTTGCATGCAAAGTGATACACCAATCCGATAAGCACTTGGTCGGAAAACACACCTAAAAGCGTGTTTTTTTATGGTTGTGCATAACACTGAGGCACAAACGGTGTTCAATGCATGATATACCATGCAAAGCATATCCAATGGGCACAATACTTTGCATGCGCCTCCACCTAGGTGTTATTGAGTTGCGTGCAAAGTTGTGTGTCCATTCGATAAGTATTTGGTCTGATAACATACCTAGGGCGTGTTTTTTTACAGATGTGCTTGACACTAAGGCAAAAATGGTATTTAATGCTCAATCAACCATGCAATGCATATTCGATGGGCATAATACTTTACAAAAAATAATATACATTTAACTCAACCTAGGTGGTATTGACTTGTTTGCAAGGAGGCACACCCATCCGATAAGTACTTGGTCAGATAACACACCTAAGAGCATGTTTTCTTACGGATGTGCATAACACTAGGGGAAAAACGGTGTATAATGCATGATCGACCATGGAAAGCATATCTGATGGGCATAATACTTTGCACGCACCTCAACCTAGTTGAACTTGACTTGCATGCAAAGTGGATCCCCCATTCGATAAGTACTTGTTTGAATAACACCCCTAGGACCGTGTTTTTTTATGGTTGTGCATCACACTAAGGCAAAAATGGTATTTTATGCTTGACGGACAATGCAAAGCATATCCGATGGGCACAATACTTTGCACGCACCTTTAAATTGGTGGAATTGACTTACATGCAAAGTGGCGCTCTCATCCCATAATCACTTGTTTGAATAACATACCTAGGACCATGTTTTTTGACGGTTGTGCATGACACTAAGGCAAAAACGGTGTATATAATGCATGATTGCCTATGCAAAGCATATCTAATGGGCACAATACTTTGTATATGCCTCAACCTATGTGGTGTTGAGTTTCATGCAAAGTGATGTACCCATAGCATAAGTACTTGTTCGGATAACACACCTAGGAGTGCGTTTTTTGACGGTAGTGCATATCACAAGGATAAAAATGGTGTATAATGCGTGATTAACAATGCAAATCATATCTGATGGGCATAATACTTTGCGCGTACCTCAATCTAGGTGGTATTGAGTTGTGTGCAAAGAGCTTCTCCCATTCGATAAGCACTTGTTCGAATAACATACCTAGGACCGTGTTTTTAAACGGTTGTGCATGACACTAAGGCAAAAATAGTATTTAATGCTCCGTCGACCATGCAAAGTATATCTGATGGGCACAATACTTTGCATGTGCCTCAAAAGTGGTGGTATTGAGTTGCATGCAAAGTGGTACACCCATCCGATAAGCACTTGGTCAGATAACACACCTAAAAGCGTGTTTTTCAATGGTTATGCATGACACTGATGTTTAATGGATGATATACCATGCAAAGCTTAGCTGATGGGCAAATACTTTGCACGCACCTCAACCTAGGTGTTATTGAGTTGCATTATGCAAAAGTGGCGTGTCCATCTGATAAGTACTTGATCGGATAACTTCTCCCACCAATAAATTAAGTACTAATTAAAAATTATAATAAATGAGTAGATTATTAAAAAGAGACTAATATTTAGGTAATTGTTACTGCTGCAGCTTGCTTGCAAAGGACTCTCACAAAGGAGATGGCTATAGATTTTGTTCCAGGGATGGATGTGATTTTATGTAGCAAAAGAGAAGTAGTTGCATTTGCTACAATCCATGATAGTGATCCCAATTCAGTTTGCCACTTTCGAAGACTTGGCGAAGATAAGGTGGCAGTTACTGTATCAAAGATTCTTAGTGCACATGTTGAGCTAAAGTATAAATGTGGAGATATGGAAACACTTGGAGATGTTATGCCCTACAATACATCCAACAAATCATTTATAGCATCGAACAGAGACGAAACTTATGTAACAGACATTATCAAGAATACAAAGTGCACCACCTTGGATTTTACTGTAGGGGACATTTTACAAATGAGATCATTTGCAAATAAGAATGTAGCAGAAGGTGAAGTATTGGGATTTGAACAAGTGGAGCAATGGTCATTTGTATAGATGAGGATTCTAAAAGTCACTGATGATGATATGGTTGATAACATAACATCCTTATGTGATCCCTACTATGACGTAGGCAAGAATATGAGATGGAGCATGCAATTTTTAAACATGAGAAAGAGGCACATGATTTTCAATGATAAAGACAAGGTATACTACAATATCAAAGGACCTAAAAAAGACTAAGTTTATAGATCAAACAATTCACTAAGACTAAGTTTCTAGATAAAAAAATTCACTTCACGATACTAGATACCTACTAGAGAATTTGAACTTGAGGAGTGAGAAAACTCCATCCCCACCACAATCGCACAAGGATCCTATAAAACAATTGCAATCTCGTTCATGTAAGAGGCCAAGTAGTGTACGCTTTTGAAGATATAGTCATACGCGAGACTAGAAATGAATTAAATGGCTAAAGCTAGCCTTTTCATATAATAACAAAGATCTTGCTCAGTCCAAACCCGTGTAAATTGGCTGTTTTAGTGTGTCCATCGAGACACCGAAAAGAACCTTCCTGAGAGCAGGCTAGACGGAGCACGTTCGATGGTCTCATGGAACCCCCCCTAGTCCATCCCGAATTCTGACTGAAGGGCCTCAAAAGCCCTTGAATAAACTGAACGCAGCTCTTAACATGTGTAAGTCCTGCAACATTCTACAGGCAACTACAACACATAAAACACGTTCTATGATCTCCCTCCTCGAGCCCACTAGTCCATCCGCATCCTGAGTGAAGGGCCTCAAAATCCCTGGAATCACTCAACGCAGAGTGAAACTGCGATGTGTAAGATGTTGTACCACTACTAAAACTCTCTCAATATTCAACGAAGTACCGCGACCTTCAACAACAGAAAGACACAAGCTAGTGGATACGTGGAGTTCTGTATGCGTTCCTTAAAACGCGTAAAGATTGACTTTAACGGTCCTCCTGCGGATTGGCAGTTTGGCACCTACAAATGTCTATATAGACTCGCCATTCACGAACGTTCATCAGCATAGGAGAGCTGAGATTCTTCTCTTCTTGTTATTGAGAAAACTCTGCGGTTCTCTTGCTCGGATCCTCTGTAGAGACTCTTTACGGTACTTTAATTCTGATCTGCTTTTTATGCCATCTTAATCTTGAAGCGATCGAACCTTCATGGCCGCTCACCTCCTGCACTGCGTTCTTCTCCTCCTCGCTTTTCCAAATCTGTACGATGCTACCACACTCACGGACTCTATAATTCCTCCTTGGCTTGATGCGTATGGCGAGTCTCCCAACATCACCTTGAGAGTGTCTTTTGCGGACACTACAGTTGAAGAGAATGGGCAGCTGCTAGCGCTCAATCAGACCCAAATTTCTCCACGCGTGCAAATCTCTGGTCCAGATGCCGAGCCCGGAGCTGGTTATACATTTATCATGGTGGATCCAGATGCCTTCAATCCTAATAGTCCTGTCGAAAAAAGTGTCGTACATTACATCGTTTCCAATATTCCGGCCTCAACTCTGCTTTCCGAAGGTGAAGCAAAGCACGTATCTCTGATGAAAGCTCTTCTTATTTACGTGATTGTGTGTTTACAACTACGGAATTCACATTAGCCTTCACTCTGCAAAGTGCAAGGCCATAAATGTTAACGGTTTCTTCTCACCCTTTACTGATCGTAAGGTATGTTAACACATCCATGGCAGATGTGGCGAAAACAGGAACTGTAATATTGCACTATGTGGCGCCCAGGAAGCCATTGCCGTTTCCATTTGCTTATGGAACTCACCAGTATTACAATCTTCTGTTCAAACAGGTGTCAATGCACGACCTTAGCCAACAATTTTAATTTAGTATGGTGCATTGTCAATGTTTCTCTGGGTATGCATTCTATGATTGTATACTAACGTTTCTACTGCATTACTGCGACAGGAACATCGACACGAGCCAATAAAAAACATAACGACCTCGTTGCCGTATTTGTTTAGCACCAGGAATTTCACACAGCGTTACAACTTGGGTTATCCTGTGGCAGGATTGGTATTTACTATCAACCTCGACGCTTAGGCAAGCAACCGGTTTGGGATTACTTCACCATGTATGGGGGGACATGAGGTTAATCAACTTATGTTTGTGCATGGATTAATTGATTTATTTGTGTTGATTAATTTATTTTAAGCTATGGATTAATTGATTTATTTGTGTTAATTAATTTATTTTAAGCTATGTCTTAGGCAAGGAACCCGTTTAGGATTACTTCACCATGAGGTCTATGCTTGGCTATGAAATTCTGAGGAACCGCAGGGGTCTTAGCTTCGTGTGACAATGATGCAATTTTCAAGTTAGCAGTCTTCATAAATCAATGTTTATTTCAATGAGCAGAGCATGACCAGGCTGAACAGGCTCTGCCCGTTATCTATTTTTAGAATTGAATTTATATTGATTATGAAAATTAGCAAAATCTTTTTTCAAAATTGTATACCAAGCATGCACAAGTAAAAGATCGACATGAGACTAAAAATTGAAATATGTGGTTACATGTTGATTTCTTTCTTATTTCTTGTATTCCTTTTTTTATTTTGGCATCAAATTATTTGATGTCAATGGAGCATCCAGTTCAAACAAATAAAGTGACTTGTCGAAACTAAACTAAAGTAATTTAGTATAACATTTGAAATTGGCAAAATGATTTCTTTAGTGATGTTATGGATCCATAGAAACTTACACGGTTCTTTGATCTTCATTCGCAACGCGTGTCTCCTTGTGTTGCTTAGTTGGTCTGAACACTGATGAGATGCCTACAAAAACATTGTGGAAATATGTTAGCATTGTACCTATAGGAGCTAAGTTTGAATGTGATTTCCCTTCTTTAAAAGGACATCGACCACTTTAGGAAACAAATCCATAGTTTCAAAATCGAGAAAGAGAAAAGCATGAAAGTTGCGTAATAAGAAAGTTTTCAAAAGTTTAAAAAGGTCTCTTTAGAGACATCTGATAAGATTTAGCATGGCCCCTGCACAAGGATGAAATGCACAAATTGAGAAAGGAAAAAAAAAAAACGCATATGGAGAGGTAGCGTACTTCCTCTCCTATTATTTATAATATGAGGGTCATTGTTTGCTTGGGTGTAGCCATTTTTGGTAAGGTTCAGGGACTTTTTTGTAAATAGGTATTTTGCATGACCCATAACTTATGCATTGCTCAATGGAATTCGGCAAACTTTGTCATGAAGTTGTAGTACACATTCCCTCCACATTCCAAACTTGAACATGAGAGCAAAAAATTATGGAATAAGGATTTGGAATGAGACCGTTAAAGCATTACAAGTGCTATGTTTCATGTGAAGCATGCATCCTGAAGACTATAGGATATAGCAATTTATTCAAAAATATCAAAATTTTGTTATATATATACATGCAACCAAGTAATCATGCAAAAGTACACTACGTGAGCTTCTCCTCAACCCAAGGACACACCTCAATGAGAACATTAGGCATGCATTAACAGGCCTCCAATGTTGTGCTAAAGTGATGCATACCCATTTCTCATGAGGGGCGCATGCTCCATAACTTTTTTTTGATTTGTTGAAAACCAAAAGGTATTGAAAATTTGAAATCTAAACTATTGAGACTAGTGCATGGTGGTCTTAAAACATTGATAGTTGTTGGTATTGGATCTAGATTCACCCTAAAATGGAAGAAGTTGGAAAAGTGCAATTTGTGCATGTGCAAATATATTTTGATAAATCCAACACTATTTATAATTTTGATTTGTTTCTTTTTCCATGCACTTGCTTGCTATATGGCTCATAAGCGTGCCAAAGGTCATTGCATTTAATAATACACAGCATCAAACCCAATAGTGTGCCCTTTAGCCTATTTGTGTTTTGAAGCATTTTGAGCCACATTGCACTTGTTTGGGATATCCAATTCTGCTGACGTGTACCGCCGGAGGGGAAAAAATCAGCGGTTGAAATTTCGCTACTCCTGCGAATTTTGAATTTTCACACCTCTCGCCCATCAAATCTTGGAATATTAAGTACCTACAACTTGCCCCCGCCTTGCAAATGCCCTGCAACCCGCATGCACCTTGACGTGACCTTGTGGAGAATTTGGTTTGCCATTGTCTTCTTTGAGGTAAGTTGTCTTCTATTCTTTGCTTGCCTCAACAGCTAGCTTCTTTGGGTCTATTCTACACTGATTGTGGCCATGGCATCAATGGCAACATGCAGCTCGCCATGTGAAGATAGTGGGAGAGAAGGAAGGAGTCTCACTTGCGGCTTTCTCACATACACAATGGGGGAATACACACAAAGGTGGAGGCTGAAAACAGTTTTCCTCTTCTTAGTTGTGAAAGCCAAAAGAACTCTAGTACAAAGAAATAGGAGAACCCTATATGCGGCTCTCAAACCAAACTCAGCTAACTAAGGTGGCATACTAGCTGAGCCACGAACTAGAGTACATAAGGATAGCTGTCATCCAGCTATCATTCATGGGCGGTGTACCAACCACATCTGCAGCTAACAAGTCGATGACATAAATGCACAACGGTTACCCTGGCATATCATGAGTGGAGCTCGATATCTCAACACTCCCCCTCGAGCTCAATCCCAATTCCTACACACCAAGCAAGTCTCTGAACTTGCGCAGCTTCTCTGCGCCCAATGCCTTCGTGAATATGTCAGCTACCTGATCCTCTGTGCTGACATAAACTAGATCAATAAGACCTAGTAAAACCTTCTCCCGCACATAGTGATAATGCACCTCAATGCGCTTTGTTCTAGCATGATAGACTGGGTTATTTACCAAGTATATACTGCTCATGTTGTCATAATAAATGACAACTGGCCCATCTGTAGACTGATGCATATCATAGAGTAGCTTATGCAACCAAGCTACCTCACATGTAGCCATTGCTGCACCCCTCTGTACTCAGCCTCTGTGCTCGACAAGGCAACTGTATGCTGTTTCTTGTTGCTCCAAGTGACTGCAGCACTCCCAAAAGAGAACATATATCCACTGGTAGATCGTCTATCAGAAATACTACCAGCCCCCCAATCAGCATCAGTGTATCCATGCAACTGTATCTGAACCCCAGTCTCATAAAATAGTCCATACTACAATGTGGACTTCACATACCTGAGTATGCGTCTAGCTACATCTAAATGCAATTTCCTTGGAGCTTGCATAATCTGACTTACCAATCCAACAACATAGCTCAAATCTAGCCGAGTAATAGTCATATAAATCAAACTTCCTACTATGCATCTGTACATAGTAGGGTCTTCTAGAAGCTCACCTGCATCTGTGCTCAGCTTCACATTCTGCTCCAAAGGAACTGAAATAGGCTTATAGCCTGTCATCCCATATTTGGATAGTATGTCCAATCCATACTGCCTCTGCAAGAGCTGTATCCCACTTGGTGATCTAATCACCTCAATGCCCAAGAAATAACGCAGCTCTCCCAAATCCTTCATCTCAAACTTTTGCTTCAATAGCATTAATTTCACATGAAGGATATCTTCATCACTATCACCTATGATGATCAAATCATCAACATAAATGACAAGCAGCATAATACCTTTCTCTGTTTTTCTCACATAAAGTGAGAAATCTGCCTTGGAAATCTGAAAGCCAATAGTGACAAGATACTATCCTATCTTGTCAGACCATGCTCTAGGTGCTTGCTTCAAGCCATACAAGGCTTTCTTCAACCTACAAACAAACTCAGGATGAACAGCATGAACATAACCTGGTGGTTGCTCCATAAACACCTCTTCTTGCAAATCACCATGCAAGAAGGCATTCTTTACATCCATCTGATTTAAAGACCAACCCTTTGATGTAGCCATACCAATGACTGCTCTTACAGTTGCCATCCTTGCAATCGGACTGAATGTTTCTTCATAATCAATGCCATATGTCTGTGCATACCCCTTGACAACTAATCTTGCCTTGTACCTATTCACAGAACCATCTGCATTGTGCTTGACCTTATAAACCCACTTACAGCCAATTGCATTCTTGTCTTTAGGCAAAGGCACCAATTCCCATGTAGTATTTGCTTCCAAGGCATCCATTTCTTCATCCATGGCTTTCTCCCATTTTTCTTTTCCCATGGCTTGCTCAAAAGAAGTGGGTTCTGGTTCCTGTATCACTTTGACCATATAGGCATAGTGAATGGCTGTAAATCTATCATATTTCAGCCTATCCACAGGGTATCTAGCTTTGGTAGACCTGCACAAAATAGGCTCACTTCCAGGTGCTCTCAAAACATCCCTGGTCTTCCTTACTCCAGGTGTAACAACAGAAGGAATACCCAACTCATCATCAATGCTCTGTTCAGAGCCACTGGATTCACCATCCACATAAGAGTGACTTGCATTCACATCAAACATGGGCTGATCTACCTTCTCTTTTCCTTTTCGTGATACCTACATACCACTATCTGCATTGCTTTGAGGAGATTCTCCTGATCTCAATCTACCTATCCATGGCGAAGTATGTGAACCATTGCTAGAGGACACTACAGGTCCACTAATATTTTGTGATTGCTGTTGTGAATTCTATGCAGCATTACCATTTTGTGCATCTACATCAATCATCACATTTACTGGTTTATACCAGCTGCTCATCTCATCAAAAACAACATCTCTGCTCACTATAAACTTATGAGTAGAAGGGTTATAGCATCTATACCCTTTCTGCTGCAGAGAATAACCAATAAAGATGCACTTCTCAACTTTTGGATCCAACTTGGACCTCAACTCATCTGGCACATGAACATAGGCAATGCAACCAAAAATTTTCAAATGAGAAATATTTGGTTTCCTACCAGTATACATCTCCTTTGGCGTCATGCCATGTATTGCTGCAGTGGGAGTCTTGTTCATTATGTAAACTGTTGTAGCAACTACTTCAGCCCAATAATAATCTGGTAGGACTTTTTCATTTAGCATGGCCCGAGATACCTCTCCAATATGCCTGTTTTTCCTTTCTGCAAGTCCATTTTGCTGTGGGGTATGACTGCATGAATATTGTTGCTTTATGCCATGCTCCTGCAGGAACATCAGAGTGGATTAATTCCAATGGCTTCTTACTCTCTTGAACATGTCTAGGAAATGGTTTCCTTGCCCATTTTCCAAATTGACAGGCTTCACATAACTTATGCATTTCTACAGCCTTGAATTTAGGCAATCCTGCAACAATATTTTGGGCCTGCATTGATTTAAGTCGCTCTACATTAACATGACCAATGCGTTTATGCCAGATATCAATATCTGCAACTACACCGATCCCGTGTGCAAACATTGCTGCACTCAATTTAGGCATATCCGCATCCAAGGTAAACATCTTGCCCTTCTTCTTTCCTTTTGCTATCAAGCGACTGTTATTTTTCATATCCTCAACAAAGCATCCATGAGGATTAAATCTGACCTGCAAGCCCTGCTCAACCATTTGACCAACAGAAACCAGGTTCTTGGTGATATTCGGGACATGAAATACATCAGACATGTATTTCTTTTTCCCATCCTACATAAACAAAGGAATTTTACCAATCTGCACAATAGGATGTGCAGTATCATCACCAGTCTCCACAAATCCTGGTTTTTCCATTTTCCTTGCATATCCTGCATCCATTCTGCATGATCTGTCATGTGGTTTGATGCACCTGAGTCAACATACCACACATCATTTCTTTCTTCTGCACTTGTCACATAATTGGTCATGTGCTGCACCATAAACAAATGCTCATTTCTGTCATCACCCTGTCTACTAGAGGATGCATAATTGCCTTGCTGCAATTTTCCATTCATAATGTCATTCTGCTTTTTGTAGTAGTCTTTAGTCATATGACCCATTTTACCACAATAGTAGCATTCAACATTGCTGTTTGCATTTTGACCTCTCTGCCATCCACCATGGCCTCTTTGGCTCCCCCTGTCTCTAGAGTTACCACGTCCTCCTCCATAGGACTAGTTTTCTTGAGTTTGCTGCATATTCTGATTTCTACCATGACCTCCTCTACCTCTGCCTCTACCTCTTCCAGCATTTGAGTAGAAGACAGTTTCTTTTGAAGTTCCTCCTGAAGAAGATGCACCACCATTTCTCTGCTCTTCAGAAATTAGAAGAGAAAACAACTCCTCAAAATCAGGAAATTTTTCACGGACGGCAATGGATGTCCGGAACTGTGCATAATCCTCCTTTCCTAGACCATTCAAGGTCACAGAAACCAAATCATCATCTTCCACTGGCGACCCAATGGAAGCAAGTGCATCTACAATTTTCTTCACCTTCATGTGGTAGTCATTGATGCTCATATTTTCTCTCTGCACATTGTGCAACTCCTGCTTGAGCTTCATTTTCCTGGCTTGCGTATTTGTGCTGTACATTTTTGCCAAAGTATCCCATGCCTCCTTTGGCGTACTTGCATCCTGAATATGCACAATCATAGAATCTGAAATACTGATATACAGCCAGTACATAACTTTTCTGGCTCTCTCATTCCATCCTTTAAATGCCTGCATTTCCTGTTGATTGAGAACATTAGAAAGAACTAGTTCTTCTTCATTTCCTGTAATGAACTCCCAATAGCCTTTTCCCATAAGGAAATTCGTCATTCTAAACTTCCATGCTTGGAAGTTGTTCTTGTCAAGCTTTTTAGTGAAATTCTATGAAAGAGAATCAGACGCCATTACAAAACACTACAAAATATTCTGTCACTGCAAAAACCACAACTTTTTCCTCACACAGGCAAATCTACAAAACTGACGAAAGTGGTATTTGACCACATAGTCACTTCCTAGTGACGATTTTGCATCAACAGGCAATAAGGATGATTCTGTAACTCCCAGTATCTCTGCGCACAGGCATACGATGCAATTTCTGTGGTAACTTTTCACCGACCTGTAGAGCAATGGTCGCACAACAAAAACAGGGCCTTTTTCTCAATGCTTGCGGAGAACTTTCACCTCCAAAACAGGCCCCGAAATGGCCTCGAATCAAAACGCAGCATATACTGCCCTCTCGCCACACCGCGAAAAGCGTCTCAATCTGAGACAGTGCACTCTTGCACTTCCGACTGTGCTACCTGCAGAGATTTGCTCCCAAACTTGAAAAAGGAAAGCAACACTGGTCCTCTTACCAGGATACCGCGAACTTGGTTTGCTTTCTTGAGCTCCTTACCACGAACCAGGCTCTGATACCATGTGAAGATAGTGGGAGAGAAGGAAGGAGTCTCACTTGCGGCTTTCTCACATACACAATGGGGGAATACACACAAAGGTGGAGGCTGAAAACAGTTTTCCTCTTCTTAGTTGTGAAAGCCAAAAGAACTCTAGTACAAAGAAATAGGAGAACCCTATATGTGGGTCTCAAACCAAACTCAGCTAACTAAGGTGGCATACTAACTGAGCCATGAACTAGGGTACATAAGGATAGCTATCATCCACCAGCTATTATTCATGGGTGGTGTACCAACTGCATCTGCAGCTAACAAGTCGGTGACATAAATGCACAACGGTCACCCTGGCATATCACGAGTGGAGCTCGATATCTCAACACGCCATGGCTTGCAAGAGAAGAAGACAGAGGCTGTGAGACAGAAAAGCTGAAAAGCCAAGTCAAGGCACAAGGAACAGAGTGCGGGTCAAGGAAAGCACTGGCACGATATTGAATTGGCAATGGAAGACACTTTTGCAACATCTGTGAAGGGAGAAACAACGAGAAAAAAGAAGACTCCTTGCAGAGCAGTAGCAAGAAGCGGCTACAGATGCACGCATTCGATCATTGCCATCAGAGCGAAGAACACGAGCTGTGGTGTCACGATTTGTGGGAGCATTCGAGGCAGCAACATCACGCCATTCAGGTGATTACCAATCTTGAGTCTTCACAAGCTTTAGCCTGCACCCTAAATTTCGTAGAGTAACAACCCTACCAACACCTCGGGAGATGCACGCCCAAGAGGCGATACTCTCTAACCTGAGAAATGGCCTACAAAAAGTGAAAGGGGTGCACAAGTTAGATCAACTAGCTACAAAGAGGGCGACACTAGCTATGTTGGTGTCCCTTGAAACAAAGGAGAAATGGCTTGGGCGCACAATTTTGAAGATGTTGTCAATCAGAAGGACCAACTTGGCTCTAGCAGTTCAACGTAGAGCAGAAGCAATGCACAATCATCCTGATCCAAGAAGTCTTTGGGCTTCAACAGAATGCAAGAAAAGGAGAGACAGCCTAAGTGCGAAAGTCATTGCTACAATGACGACGTTTTGGCATGAACATACGAGAGTTTCTCCAAATAGAAAGGACATCTATAAGAAGCGGATGGGATGCAAGGTGTTTGAGGAGCACATCATACACATGCTAGGTACAACGCAGGTCAGTGGTTCCTAAACCAACCCGGTGGTTGTTTGTGATTGAGCTTTGGGATAGTTTACTTGTTTCATTTCTTAAACCAGGCTTGGACTAAATGTGATTGTCCTAAACCAGCTCGGTGGTTGGAACATCATGCAACCGTAGGGCCCTAGTTTAGCTCAATTGGCAGTCATGTGATTGTCTTGAACCAGCGTGATTAAACAAGCATTAGTTCTTGTCCAGCCCGGTGCCATGGTCGAGCAAAAATTAACAGTAATATATTTCGTAATATATTGCTATTTTACTAAACCAGCTCGGTGGTTGGAACATCATGCAACTGTGGCTGCTTTAGCTCAATCACCAGTTATGTGATTGTCCTGAACCAGCATGGTTGAATAGACATTAGTTACTGATAAGCCCGATGGTTGAAATTATTGCATTTCTTAGTACTTAAATTCGTTAAATTTAATTTCCTGCTATTCGGGTCATATACCACTGTTAAATTGTGAAATTTAGAAATGAGAAATAATATATTATTATTTTATAATGGAGAAATTTAGAAATGAAAAGCAATATACTTGTTATTGCCTAATATGTGAAGTTGAGACTGTTAGGTTAAACTATCCTGGTTGTTGAAACTATGACAGTGTCATAAACCATCCCAATGGTTGAAATTGTGACTGTCCTAAACATGTCCTAAACCAACCTGGTGGTTGACTGTCCTGAACGTGTCCTAAACTAGCTCGGTGATTAAAATTGTGACTGTCCTAAACCAACGCGATGGTTGACATAGCTTCTCATAGATAACGTTTGCTATAAAATGAGATTCACATGCACAAGAGGAGGTCAAAAAATACATGCTTTTTAAATTTCACATTTATATAAGGGATATAATTATTGACCCAAAAATTCACAGTAGGGGTATATAAAGTAGGACAAAAGGGCTTACAAAGGGGTTTTTAAAATACCTTTTGAATGCACGTTGTATACATGGCTTACATAAGGTGGACCCCCCGAGTAAAAGGATAGCTAAAAAGGCTAAATATTACTAAGCATTTTAGTACTATTTAGCACTATCTAGCCTTGCTAGTACTGTGTGTTTCAACATTATTTAACATTTAACACTATTTGGCATTTGGTAGTATTTGGCATGTGGTACTATTTAGCACTATTTAGCATTTTAGTACTATTTAGCATTTAGGATTGTTCAACATTTAGTAATATTAGCACCACCTAGCATGTAGTACTATATATCTTTTAGTACTAAAAGGATCGTTTTCATCTCCTATTTAGCACTCTAAGTTAGCAATTAGTACTATTTAATATGTAGCATTTAGTACTATTTAGTAGTATTAGTAGTATTTAGTAGTATTTAGCACTAGTTAGCACTTAGTACTATTTAGTATCAATAGTATTTAGCAGTATTTAGTACTATTTAGTATCAGTAGTACTTAGTAGTATTTAGCACTAGTTATCACTTAGTACTATTTAGTATTAGTAGTATTTAGTACCTTAGTTAGCACTTAGTATTATCTAGCAGTATTAGGATTAGCATTAGTATTGTTTAGTACTTAGCAGTATTAGTAGTATTTAGCACTATTAGTAGCACTTAGCACTCAGTACTGTTTAGTACCAATCACATTTGGACTCCAACACAACCAATGGAAATATGGCCCTTGAGGGGTCCCCTTTAGGGGCAAGGGCTGTGTTGGAATATGTCCCTTGCCCCTAAAGGGGACCCCTTGAGGGCCATATTTCCTTCAAGTTTAAATACTACTATTTTTTTTATTATTGTCTATCTTTAAATAATCTATTTACCTTTTGAAATTAGTTTCAAATAATTGTTCTTTTCCTTACACAAACAGGTAAAGACATCGAAATACCATGTGCAAAAAAGTTGAAGACTGGTACAAAGCAAGCTGAAGCTATTGAAAATGGGAAATGTGAAACACCTAACATTTCAAATGTGTTCATAGACACCAAGAAAGAACAATAGGTAGAGGGGCATGCCTCGTGTGGAAGAGAAGACAATGAACAACTATTCGATGGAAGTTGGTTGAAAGATGACAACTCCTTGGAGGATGTTGGGGATCAAGAATATGATGAGGATGAAATGTTGGACAAAGTAAAAAAGTAGCAGGCAGTGGCACAGGGGGACTTGAAAGTTGCAGAGGAGAGAGGTAGGACTGTTTTTTTTCCTATGTGGCCAAAAGAGGGTATTTATTTTTATAAGTTCCTATTTTATCTATTTCATTTACCTAGGCTTTCTCCATCAGGATTGCAGATCAGGAGCAGATCTAAGCATCATAGGTTAGCCTCCCAATAGCCACTCAAGCTCACCAAGAGCATGTAGCAAAAGTGAGGATTCTTGACAGCAGGACTAATTGATAGATCAGTTTTGTATCTAATTTGAGCATTAGCTTGGCTGCCAAGTTGAGGTATCTTGTTGGTACCATCTCATATCAAAGCTTGTGCACTTTTAAAGTAGACAATACATGCTATACATTCTTTGTTTCTATGCATTGTTCTGAATTATCTTGCATATGCCATGAATGTGATCCTTGGGACCCATTAAATCTTCCACTGCAAGAGTTGAACAGCTCTACTCATTGACATCCTCAAGTGAGTAGTGTCATCTCTAGATGTACATTTGTTTTTTTAATACATGTGTTCTGAATTATCTTGCGTATGTCAAGAGTGTGGTCCTTGGAACCCATTAAATCTTCCGCTGCAAGAGTTGACCTTAGCAAGCATCTCTATTCTTTGACATCCTTAATGCATTCACATTACACTTGTAGTGAAGCAACATGTGTCGTGGCTTCATAGTCATCTGCCATTTCGCAATCTCTACAGTATGGTGGCACAGAATGATCGACCGGGCTCTCACTTTACCTCTTCTCAATTAGCCTGGTATCATGCACGAGTCCAACAAGATCAGACTGATTTTGGCATTCCTCAAGCACAATGCCACATAATGACCATTCATTTAGCTGCCTGTCGTGACATGTTTCTTGCTCACCCTCTACTTCCACAGCCTTTAGTCAGTCAGCTTTTCTCCTTCTCAACCACTTGCTAGTTGATCTAATGGTTGCTAGTCAGCTAATTGTGTCTCACCAGCTGGTCTCTAAACTGGTCAGTTATCCAAGCACCTGCCCTTAGAGCATACAACTACATCTTCTTCTGGCTCAACCAAAGCATGATCAAAGAATGATGCACTATGGCACTCATGTGACCCCACATCCTTGATCCAAGAGCCATTCCATTGTACTATGCTGCATCAGCATTTTACAACAAGAACTCAACATTTGTGTATGCATAACTTCTCTTTCAGCATCAAAATATGTAGCAGCCTAACATTCATAGATTCCATTCCAAAACAAGTTGTGTCCTAACAAAACCACTTTGCTCCCTAGCCAGAACTGCATACTAAAATTATTTATCTGCTTCAAGCATTGTCCTTTTGGCATTGAACTTGCATCAAATGGTGGTCTCACTACATTGTAGCCCAAACACAGATTCTCAACCTTCAATCCTGGGGCTATCGTAAAATGTGGGCATGATCTAAATCTCATTTACATCACATTTGCAATCACAAAGGGTCATTGATTTGGCAAAACAAAGTTTTGTGATAAAACCAAAAGCACATGGCTACCAGTAGCAAATGTCTCTTATCACACACTCCCTTGGCATATCCTTATTTATATAATGTGAATTTCCAATCCATGTTCGTGATTGCTTGGGTTCACAAGATTGACAAGGGCATTGATGGTTCTTATTTGAGAAGCACTGACACATAGCATCTTGTAAGAGTTGACCTAGACAGATGCTGTATCCATTTGCTTACATTGCTACAAGAGTGTGTATGTATATTATCCAAATATATATAAATAAAATTTCAAATCTCAAGCTCAACCTTCAAGAAGAAAAGCATCTATGCTTTTATCATCTGCCAATACTAAGAAAAGGAAGTCAACCTAGAAAACTAGGCCTATTCATATTCTGCTTACAAAAGAGATTGATATATAGAAAAGGTTGCTTGCTCAAAAATCCACATGAGGACATACCATCAAACCAATTCCCATCTTAGTAGTTGTGCTAGAATCATGATCTGGATGCATATGCAATTTACTCCTTTAGTATACAAGGTAAAGTACATTATGGAATGGCCACAACCAATAAAATGTTACTCAGTTGAGGGGGTTCCTTGGCCTTGCCTCCTTTTGTAGGAGATTCATTAGGCACTTTGATAAGATAGCTGCTCCTCTTACTGACCTACTATAGAAGGATACTTTTGGATGGACATCAGAGGTAGAAAAGAGCTTTCAACTCAAGGTTTCTATGCCCCTATACTAGACACATTGGATTGTTCAAGACCTATGAGAGGGTGAGGCAAAGCTTTATATGGAAGGGGCTATGGAACGACGTATGCAATTATGTACAAAGCTGCAGGCCTTGTCAACAACATAGGGAATTGAACCTTAGGCCAGCAGGTCTTCTCAAGCCTTTGCCCATTCCTGAAGTGTTACAAAAAGAAGGCCAATTAGCCACCACTAGTCTAACTATCAAAAGCTAGCTCTCTCCCACATGTGCCAGATCACAGGGCCCAACCAGGAAATGTACATCATCATACCTGAATTATGCTGATAGGCATGAGACATAACTAAAATACCCAACCCACGGTGAACTCTAAAAATACTTCACTGCACACTCTTACTTGAAAGCTGACACTTGTAGGGCCTTGGTGCAAAACTTGCTCAAAACTTGTGTGATAATCTCCATTGCATATGACAAACTTAGGCAAATTTTCAATCCTCGGCATCATGAATGACAATGACTTTCTTGCTCCAATGGAACCCAAATGCAACACTTACCAAATTCTAATTCACAATCCACCCCACTAATTTTAGACATGGTTGTATCTCCACCAACAACACTTGTAGAACCTACTGCCCCCTTGATGGACATATCCATGGTTGTATCTCTAGCAACAACACTTGTAGAGACTACTACTCCCTTGAGATGGACATATGGCATGGAAAGGGCTTGCTCTAGTAGAGATTTTCCATCATCATTCCATCACAACAAGAGCAAAAGCAATGGACAGCCTCAATCCAAACATGTCTCTCTCAAAAAGAGGACAAAATCTTCTCCCAAAACATCCCACAAATTTAGTGTTGTGTAGCTAAACCGAAGATCAACTTTAAAATACTTGCTAAGCGGAAGAGGGAGCTCCTGGAATTTGTGCAAACACAATACAAATTTGTACAATGCACATCTTTCATGCAATACCAATCACACAAACCCTCCACAAACCTCCATAAATACTATTAATTGACATGTGGGTGAGAAAGTAAGTACCAAAGCAGCGACCCCTTTTCAACACCTCGATTGGTGCTAGTGCTTGTTGCCTTAGTCATTGTGACATCACTACTTGCTTTAGTCATTGTGACATCACTATTTGGGAAGTAGTTGGGTGCTTTTAAGTCATGGTAAGGAGTTGTATTGGGTGATCTAGGGATGGAGCAAGTCCAAGGAGATGGTGAGATGTTTGCATGCTCTACAAGCACCCATACTATTTCCCAACGAGGTCCTATCTATCCTGGTTAGATCATGGTCATGCCATGCTAGCATCTAAAGATCCATTTTGCTCTAGGGAGTCCATGCAGTTGCTAAAACACCTCTAGATGATGTTCAGATGATGCCACGTGTCATTTTGATACTTCTTGGGAGTGTTCCAAGCTCTACAATTGCTCCAACTTCTCTCCATGGTCTTCCAAATAGCCAGGTACTATTCCTAGCAACCCATGTAGCAGCCAAGAAAATGACTTATGCTCACCATTTGAGATAGCTAATACTATAGAGTTCCATTTCTACTTCTTGAAAGAATACTCCAAAATAGCAGCACTAGAGTCTAGGTTTAACAATTCTAAGATCTTGAAGAGAAATAACAATTATCCTAATACCACATTTTTGTGAGATCTTTTGAAATCGCCAGCAGCCCATGTAGCAGCCAAGAAAATGACTTATGCTCACCATTTGAGATAGCTAATACTATAGAGTTCCATTTCTACTTCTTGAAAGCATGCTCCAAAATAGCAACACTAGGGTATAGGTCTAACAATTCTAAGTTCATGAAGAGAAATAACAATTATCATTTTTATGAGATCTTTTGAAATCATACTTTTCCTTTCTTGCATATATCTAGAATGTATGATTTCTACAATCAAGATAGTTCCACAATAAATGATAATGAGGTTTCACAATCCTCCCACACAATGCACACATTGGATTGATATCAAGCCATCCTACTAACCTCCTCCTTATAGGCCTTGACTCCAACTTATGCTTTGGGCTTTCTTTATTAGACTCTATTTCTGCCAGTATTTTCACAAAATTTCCGAGTTCTCTTATAAGTTCATTTAGCACTTATACTTTGATGATTCCTTTAATTGCTATCAATTCATTCTTTGTTTCCTCCCTCCAAACTTGCAATTTGTGACATCTCCATCTCTCACATTCAACCTTTAATAGCTCCTTTCAATTCGCCAAACAGCTTCTAAATATTGGTCAGCTTTTCCTCAAGATCCTTGACCTACAGTTCTTGGAGTGGGTACTAATGTTGATTACCTTGGTGATTGTCTCTTTTGTTTTCAATGTGTAGTCCCTAGATGAACTCTTTCTGTAGGCCACAAAAGCCTTTCATCAAATGTTTGGGTGACCTCCTCCAAACTACTACTTGAATCCAATGGACGAAGTTAGATGCTTAGGATTCCTCAAAAGTCCACAAGGCTCATGATTGACAGTTATGGGAAATCTAATTCAAAAGTAAATATATTGCAGCTGGTTGAAGCACCAAGGTTATGTTTTGATGCTTAGGATTGAAGGTTGAATCAAAGAAGAGTCGGGTTGACATTCAAGTAAAACTACTATGCAAAGATGTACACACAAAGGTAACAGGAGGGGAGAACCAATTGAGGGTAAGAGCTGTAGTCTTGACTCAGGGATTAGGCAACTAGTTGTTTGAGATCATGGTAGCTAGCATCCATTAAGATTTCATGAATTGGTTGGGTCTCAAAATCTTTCTCTCTCTCTCTCTCTCTCTCCCTCTCTTGTGTTTACCTTCCAACTCTTGGGTCTCAAAACTTACATGTATGTTCCCCATCTCTGCCTGCACGCTTTCTATTGCCTCTTCCTACGCTATCCATAGCACTATTTAAAGCATGTTTTGCAAGAAAAAAGAAATGTCAAGCTAGTTAAGATTCAATGGGAGCCTATCCTATAACTTCTAAAAGTAGACTGCAACCCCATTACAATTTCAAAGGGGACCACGAAAGAGCAAAGTTTCGTACCTCTTACAGATGCAGATTGGCAACCATTTTGTTTCCAAGCAAGTCCTTTAGTGGGAGTTGTTATCACAAAGAGAGGGCAGATGGGTGCACTTTGTGCTTCTTACTGCTGCAACACTTCTTCCACCTCGCTTTCTAATGCATGCATTGTGTTTTTTAGCACCCACCTCGCTTTGAGCATCAGCTTCAATTGGTGCATTATAACTTACAGAACATTGTCAGAGAGGTCTAATAGAAAATGGCACCAACGTCTGCACTTTAAACTAAGCAGAAGGGAACAAAAGGAAGATGAGAAAAAATAACGCTTTGAGATATGAGGCGATGAAAAACAAAGAACTATAGTGCAGCTCATACCTAGAACCATCAAAAAGATAAGAGACATTATCTGGCAATAGGTACAAGGTGCTTGAAAGAAAACTCATGGGCACCATGCAGGCACACTATATGAGCATGGCTGGCTGATGTTGATAGATCAAAGTTTGTTCCTTATTCTGTTAAGCATGGCACAAATGCTCTATTGGCTTGTAGATGATGTTGATAACATAGTTAAGAAGAAGACATTGACAGCAAAGCATTGAGTAAAGGAGGATCGACGAGCAAGAAAGATTTTGGGAGGGAAAGGGGATGTTGAGGATAAGGAGCATGAGAGGAAGGAATTAAAGATTTGGAAGGGAGTCAAAAGGGAAATTGAAGGGAACAGCGTGACGATTTTGGGAGGGAGGAGAATGAAATATTTGGGAGAGGAAAATTGGAGGGAGGATTTTGGAGTGAAAAAAATAAAAATAAAATTAGGGGACAAGAAAAATTAGGGGCGACACTATAAAAGTCTTGGGTCTATTAGACTATCTCCTAACCTAACCAAGACTAACCTAACGTAACCTTTCCTAAGGTAACATAAAACCTGTGAGATGCCTTTGCATCGATCTGATCATTTCCATGCTTGGTGGAGGCATTCTCTCATTCCTCCACAAAGCCAGGACTACCTCATCTGCCCTCCTGCAATCCAACGAATAGTGAAGTGCCATGTCCTATTCTACATTGAAAGAGGAGACACTCCTTTTATCCTCTATGGCCTCACAGCTACTTTGTACAGAAGTTGGCAAAAAATTTGAGAAAATGAGTGTGAGTTCAACCCAACAAACAGATCACAAAGAATTAGGCTCAAAAGCAATAGAAGAAAAGATAGCAAAGACAAAACTCATATGACAAAACAATTCAAGATGTAGAAGTGTTGTTAAATGAGATGTGATGACTATCTCCCTCGATGTGGGTTTTGTTTTCATCATTGCAGACCCTCACACTTTAGAGTAGAAGCTCTTTAGACCTTAATGGTCTGGCTTGATTCACTGCATTTCTGCAGACCTTCATGGTTTGGAGGTGAGTGTGCATAGAGAGGCCAACATAGGACACGTATCAACTCAATCAATAACTTGCTCACATGATAGCATCAACTTGCGCATTCAACTAGAAGTCCTCTTATCTCACCACTAGTCTGTAAGTTCCTAGAAGGGAAGGGTGAGTGAGAGAGAAGAGAGAGGGGGAGGGGAAGACTAGAAACAAGAGGCCAGAGTGGGCGGGAGGGCAAGGTGGATTGAGAAGCGAGTGACAAAATGGAGAGCCATTTAGAGAAGGAGCAAAAGGTGGATAGGAAGAGAGGGGGGCAGAGAGGGAAAGAGTAGGAGGTGGAGAACAGCAAGGGAGGAGATGACATCTCATCGTGGTTTAGTGTAGCTTACCCTAATATCTCATCTTGGGGGCTTACACTTAATTTGGGCAGATAGCATAACTGAATATTTCATCACTGAAGCCAAGGGGACACTAATTAATATGGTTTTTTGATAATATGTGCTTGACTAAGTTGAAGAAGCTGCTCATAAAAAGGTGTAGAAAAGTAGAACTTCGAGGCCAAAATAAAACTAGCCATCCACCATGATGACAATATGAATAGGCTGGATTCAAAGATATTCAAGCGAGCTATTTTTAGCTTTCAAAATGGATGACCAGCTTCAGCATGGACAGCTCAAGACTAGCCTGCACATGCTTTGTGGAGGCAAGAGGGTAAGGAAACTACAAGCACAAAAGTAGGGGGATAGCAATGGAGGTCAATCCAGAAATCTGTTTCCGCTTGACAGAGGGCTATGCGAGCTGTTGGGAGAGTTTTGGGAGAGAGTTGAAATCCTTTTGGGAGCCACTTTTTTTTCCAATAAAAAAAACAATTTTCCCACCTCCCCCTTTCACCCTTCTCAACCCCTCAAATATATGTAAAATGGGGTGGTCTAAAAGGTTAAAATTGGGTCTTCTATAGACCGAATAAGTATGGAAAGAGTTTGGAAAATGAGGGAGCCTTACTTGCATTGACACATAACTCTCCTAGTGTTATGGATTACCCCACATACAAAAGTGCAGATCCTAAGCATGGGCATATAATAATTGAAGAATCTCTCTCCACATCCTTGCTCAGATCTTTTAAAGCAAAGAACCCAAGCAACTAGGTAGCTCCAATGTGGGCAAATGATTTGGACATGTGGTAGCTCCTAGTTGATCTAAAACGAGTTATAAGAGCTAGTTTTTTTAGCTATTTTGACAAAATATTTAGAAACTACAATTCTTTACTTATAGTGGTAACATGTGGTGCATTGTGGCATTAAATTTGGCATAGCTCATGATTTACAATCACAAGGAGATATTTCTAATTGGAAGGTGTTTTGTCTATGTGGCCATTTTTCCCAAAATTGATTCTCCCTTCTCCCCTCCCTTCCCCCTTCCTTCCCCCTTCCCCTTAAGAGCAACCTTTTATAATTTAAGTTATTCTTGCATGATGAGACAACCAAAAAATATTGGGAGTTTCGAGGCATCATACTACCCAATGGATAAGAGAAGAAAATGATGTATTTCCTAAGTCCAATGAGTAAGGAAAATGTACAAGGATTGATAAGGCTACTTTTGTAACTGCTACAACAAGGATGTTATGGTTCTCTAATATCTATTATCACATTAGAGAATCTAACTAACCCATCCTTTCTTTTTTCTCTTTTTATTTTTTTATTTTAATTCATAAGATGGGGTATATTCTAGTCTTATGAAGCTCTCTCTCTCTCTCTCTCTCTCTCTCTCTCTCTCTCTCTCTCTCTCTATCTATCTATCTATATATATATATATAGAGAGAGAGAGAGAGAAGTAGAACGAAAACATGTTACAAAGTAGAAAGAAAATAGGAGACCCATGATCGGCTCTCAGCTATCATGTCGTAACTATGAAAGCACTGTAAAGAATAAGATCTTAAGCATTTGACCACTCTAAGGCTTAAACAATTGATCAAGCCACTACCAATGCAATTGTATACTAATCCATAAGCTAGCCTCCTTCTAAACCTATGAAAATGCCCCCCCAAAAAAAGCAACACCTACACACACACACACAACTCCCACTACATGATATTGTCATGTCCATCCAATTTGAAAAGAGAGAAAAAAAAAGCATGGGAATTCTCTACATCATGCAAAGAGGATGAGATAAACAAGTAATGTATCAAACACAAAGAACATGTAAGAGGATGGGTTCAATAAAAATAGAGGATAAGTGACACTGAGAACATTGTGTTAGTACCCCTTTAAATTTCTTTTGCTTTGAACATGTCATGGACAAATACTGCACGAAGAATATTGTAATCTCTCTCTCTCTCTCTCTCTCTCTCTCTCTCTCTGATACACACACACACACACACACACAACTCTTATTCCTCCCTATTCCATGTTATATCGAATGATTAAGTAGATACTTGCAGAGGATGTGCAGTGAATTGATTTTGCGAGCTATTTAGCATGTTAAAACTTTGAGCTACCCCCCATCAACAAATTGTGAGTGCTCTTATACCTCATCCTAGATGATACAATATTTAACAAATAACTTAAATTTTAGATCTGATAATAAACGCACCCTACCTGTTAATTTTAAAATAGTGTATAAAATTACCCTTGCTATAAATATTGTAAGTTTTCAGAATAAAAATACCCCTCATTTTGAACTCTCATAGTATACTTACATTTTGCAGGTGGACCCCCCGAGTCCTTTTAGTACTAAATACACAATAGTAGCAGTGCTCGACAGTGCCAAATAGTACTAAATGCTAGGTAGTGCTAATATTACTAAATGCTGAACAGTCCTAAATGCTAAATAATACCTGATGCTAAATAGTGATGAATAGTACTAAATGACAAATAGTGTTAAATGTTAAATAGTACTAAAACACACAGTACTAGCAGTGCTAGATAGTGCTAAATAGTACTAAAAGCTAAATAATACTACTGAATGCTAAATAGTGCTAAATACTACTAAATGCTAAATAGTACTAAAGTCTAGATAATGCAAAATGTTAAAACATTGCTAAATGCCAAATAGTTCTAAATCCTAAAACTCTATTGAGTAATAAGTAATAAGAAAAAAAGAGTGAACAAAATATACTTGCTTTGTCAAAGCCCATGGTAGCCAGCCATGCATTTGACACCAATACATTGTAGGACGGATGAATACATGATTGCAAGTTCTCATGGTGCAAAAAGCACATCAATAGTTTCTTGAGAAAATCCAAGCCCACAAAAAACACACCTGCACATTTTTTAAAAGGGTAAGTACACACTACTTGTAAGAGGAACCAACTCTAAAAATTAAAACATCAATTTGTACATGGAAGTTAAGAATCTCACCATTCAATATTCACATTCATAGTCACTGCTGTGTAGAGCCTGTGGGATGGTGAGTGGGTGCTAGATTCAGAACTCTGGGACCTTGACTTGGGAGCTTCTCAATCAGATGATGCATGTTGCTCAAAAAACTTGAGCTTGCTTGATAGTGCTCTCCAACGCTGATTTGCTGCCTTTTTCCTGATTCAAATATTATTGTTGCCGCACCCAGTTCTACCTCAAGTTTTGCTACATCCTTCAAGAACTCGTCTTGTAGTACACTACCATGTAATAAATTGTCTACTTTACTACACACCCAGCTAAGTGTATGTACAATTGATTCAATTTTTGTGAGCGCTTCTCCCTTAGTTGCAGTAGCAGCCTCAAAATCTGCATGCAATCTTGCATTCTCCTTTGACACTGTACCCTTCCACTCATGTAGTACACCTTCTTGCTGTTAAATTACACGGTGCAGTCAAACAGAAACTGAACAAAGAATAGAGAGTACATAGCAAACTGGAGAGGAACAAAAAATTTCTTTCAATACTGATGTAGTACATATGATGGCTCCATCCAACTGTGTGCTCTAGATAGTATCTCGGGCTCACAGATGGCTTCTCCTCATATGGGGGCCTTACAACTTGAGCACCTTGGACCACTGGTGGTTACCAAGAGGGTGGGGCATTGACCATATCTAACACTTGCTCCACGTTGAACTTCCGTTGATCCTGTAAACTTACAAGCTCCCATTTTACTATAGACATGCCTATATCATGTTCGTGCTTGATACACATGCTATCCAAGCTAATCGAGCGTAGATTCATGTCTCTATGTTGGGCAAAGTCATCCCAATCCACATCTACTCCATGAGTAGATGCAACAAATGCCCGTGCCAAGACTGTACCAACTTCATTGTTCGTGACTGTTTTTGAATTGTAAATTCTATAGTAAATCTTCATAAAATGGTTTAGTAATGATTTATTCAGTTGACCTATATGAAAGCCACACTGGCTCTCTTTGTCATTGTTTCCCCATATTTCTCGGATCTAGGTGTCCAACTCCAAATATGAATCTGGCTTCACTCTCAAGAAAAATATCCATCCAAGTCTAACTCCAGTCAAAATTGCTATTGGTTTGCTGTCCTTAGTCTTTGGCTTCTCTTTGGTTGGAGTCGGAATAGAAGCCGCTTTGCTATCCATAGCCTTTGCCTTCTCTTTAGTTGCAGAATTCCTGGAAGGAGTGTTTCTTCTTAGAGAAAGGACATTGGGCTTCTTGGAGGTGGGAGATGTGATGCCTTTGGGCTTCCTTGGAGACATGGCAGTCTTTAGTTATTGCAAAAAGAGTAACATTTTACTACTAGGACTCACACTAAGATGAAACGGAGTAAATTAGAGAGAGAGAGAGAGAGAGAGCAACAACAAAAGCAGAAAGTTTGCATGTCGACAGAAGGATTGGCAAAAGACAATCGCATGCAGGTCTGAATATCGAATTAAGGGGGGAAAGCATTTAGAGAATGGAGGAAAAGCAAATCTACAAATAGAGAATCGGGGAAAAGAGAAGAACGAAGAGAGAGAGAGAGAGAGAGAGAGAGAGAGAGAGAGTACTCACAAGTGAGCGACCCGCATCAACGTCCTGCTAGAAAATTTGATGTGGAAATTAGAAGTTCAGAAGTTCAAAAGTGGAAACTAGAAATCAGAAATTTCAAAAGTGGAAGTGATAGAGTGCAGGTTCAAAAGTGAAACACCTGAGAGGAGATATAGTGCATGAAAATGTGTGAGCATGAGAATGCGTACATGAGAATATCTTGTGCATGAGAATCTATAATCAATAAATATATTAGTGCACATTGATTCGAGAAATCTCTCCATATAGCACACTACTTAGTACCGCCACATTCTTGCCAATAGTACATACACCATAGCATGCTTTCACCTCGAGATACAACTCTGTCTACTGACCCAACAGGTGGGAACAATAGAACAGTGAGCCCCCTTTTTGCTACTACTAAAAGAAGACAAAACACAATCTAATTAAAGTATATAATGAAGCAAAACAATTTTCAACTACTGCGATGGTTTAGGACAGTCACAATTTCAATCACTGGGCTGATTTAGGATATGTTTAGGACAGTCAATCACTGGGATGGTTAAGGACACGTTTGGGACAATCATAATTTCAACCACCGGGATGGTTTAGGACACTGTAACAATTTCAACTACCAGGCTGGTTTACCCTGACGGTCTCAACTTCACATATTAGACAATAACAAGTATCTTTCTCTTCATTTTTGAATTTCACATGAGAAAATAACAATATATTGCTTTTCATTTCTGAATTTCACAATTTATGTCAGTAACTGCTTGCCCTTTGTCATGAATGTGGGGTTTAAGGTCATTGTGCCTTTACCCTGGTTATGTACAATACTCAAACACATATATAAATGAATGAAAAAGAAGATTAGGGTGTTCTACACCCACCAAAAACTTATATGGCTCTCTATTTCTCTCTCTCCCTCTTCCGTTCTGCTTCCGTTGAGAGCACTCTCAATTGGTATCAGAGCCCGGGTGATCTAGCTGAGCATGTATGAATGCCTAGAAGCTCAACAGCTCTGTGGGAGGAAGGAGAAGCTCTGTGGGAAGCTTTGTGGGTGACTTTACTTGCGTCCGAGTGTGCAGAGACCTTGAAGGAACCTTTGGAAAAGTCACTTTAGTTTTGTGAAGTGATTTTGAGAGCCTGTTAAGTGTTTTCAAAGAAAAAGTCGTTTTTTAAGCTTTTCCCTATTCCGTTCAATGACAGAGGCTTTGTATTGACTTATAGAGGCAACCATTGCCTGCTTTTGGTGTCCATTTCACTTCAAGAGCTTGGAAACACCTTCATTCTTGAATTTGGGATCATTTCGTTGGATTTCTGACTCACTGTGTCAGTTTCAATGTTTTTTTGCCCGGGTGTTGGAACTCAAGTTTGGAGCAACCATTTGCAGATCTGTCAGTTTCGATGGACTCAGTAGGTCCTAAAACTTCTATGTTACTCATCATTCACACTCCGGTGGAGTTTACAAACAGTTCAGTTTCCAAAAACTTTTTTAAGTCCATGTGTTGGACCCAGTGATTGGGACCACGGTTTTCAAAACCGTCTATCCCATTGCGTTCCGGACGCCTAAAAACCCCTACTTGTCAGTTCTTGCATGATTTGATGGAGTATTTTCAGAGTTATAGATCTCTGTGCATTTGATTTCGTCTCTCTGTTATGCATTTTCATTCTAAGGTTTTGAAACCTTAGATTTATGCCACATGGCAGTGGATAAGTGTTGACTCCCATTTCTCACTCATCAGTTGGAATTTTGGAGTTCCAATAGAAGAGAGAGATTTGCATATTGTCTTGCTAAGTCCAATTATGCAATGGCGCCCATGTTTTGAGGCATCTCAGGTTCTATTTTCAGTAGCGGTCATTACCGTAGGACCATGTTTTCTTGAGCATACCTTATGCAGATCACTCTGGTTGCAGTTTGAGCCATGTGTGCTCACTCGTGTTGTGCATTGGGTTACAGTGGATGATTTATAGGCCATTTGAATGCATTGCGATGCTTATTGGATGCGGTCATAGGCCCAAATTGCCTTGTGAGATGCTATTTTTTATGGACGCTTTGCACATGGATGCTATTTTATGCTGAGGGACAACTTTGACACATTGCAGTTGATGCACTGATAGTGTTATGCTCTCTTGGATGAGATATTGTTGATGCATATGCCCATGGACGGTGTTTATGCTTGAGCCATTTGGCACTTATTGGCATTTTGGATTACCATTGCAGTTGGCATTTTCTTTTGGGCCAGATTGGCTCATATGGATGCATAGTACATGCACATGAGTCAACTGTATCTTCTGATGCTTTGAGCTTTGAGTTTTGGTGATATTTCACTCTATTGTGTCATACACATTTGGGTGCACTTGGTATTTGGTGTGATTCTCTCTTGTAGGCACTATCATTTGGGATTTTGCTGTATTTGCATCATGGCATCCTCTTCCATGTCTGAAAAGGAGTTTTTCAACATTAAAAAGTTTGATGGGACAAACTTTTCTTTGTGGAAAGAATAGATATGCAGCTATGTCCATAGATGAATGGAATGAGTTGGATGCATTGGCAAAGTCTACCATTAGACTTCATCTTGGGGAGACAGTTTATTTCACAGTAGTCACTAAAAAGACTACGAAAGCATTATGGAAAAGGCTGTGTGATACATATGAGAAAGAGACTACCTGAAACAAAGTCTATCTCATGAAGAGATTGTTTGAGCTGCACATGAAGAAGGGAGTATCCATAGCTTTGCACTTGAATGAATTTAATATCATTTTTAGTCAGCTTCAAGCTCAAAAGCTGAATTTCGATGCGAAAATGAGGGCAATATTTCTCTTATGCTCATTACCATCCTCATGGGATACTTTCCGTACTACTATCAGTAACTCTACACCTGGTGGAGTATTGAACTTTGATGATGTGGTTGGTAGCTTGTTGGCCGAGGAGATTAGACAGAAATCAATGGAAGGCAACAAGCACAATGCACCTTAAATGTGCAAAGGGGCAGATCATAGTCCAGGGGGAAGTTTCAAGAAAGAGGGAAGTCCCGTAGCAAGTCGAGGGCACGGAACATTGAGTGTCATTATTGTGGCAAGAAGGGCCACATGAAAAAGGATTGCTACAAGCTTAAAAGAGAGCAAAGGGATAAGAAAAAGAATGCAAATTGGGGTGCAAATCAGAAGGAAGAGAGTCCAAGGGAGGACAAAGGAAAAGTGAAGATCGAGGAGATCAATGCAGTCACACATGATAGTGACAATGACATTCTCTTCATGTCTAGTTTATTTCCAGAGTTGCTTACCACTTCAGATGATGCATATTCCCAGGATTGGATTTTGGATTCTGGTGCTTCATTCCATGTTACTCCCCATAGGGAATGGTTCTCCACTTATGACAGTGGAAAGACAGGTTGTGTGCATCTTGGAAATGACTATGCATGTGACATAGTGGGAGTAGGTGACCTAAAGTTTTCTTTTGCAAATGGGTTTGCTTTATTTTGAAAAATGTGAGACATGTGCCTAAGCTGACCAAGAGTCTCATTTCAACGGGTTAGCTAGATGATGCTGATTTTGATTTTCAGACCGTCTTCGGTTCTGGGAGTTGGAAAATTCAGAAGGGCTCTATGCTTTTGGCCAGGGGTGCCAAGTGTGGGACTTTGTATCCCTTACATGTATCAAGGATGTTTGATCATGTTGTTGCAATAACCGAGCAACCAAGCACTTCTTTATGGCATTGCCGGTTGGGCCATATAAGCTAAAATGGGATGAAACTCTTATGCCGTTTGGGTTATGTACCGCATTTGAGTTTCTCTGATTTTGAATTTTATGAGCACTATCTCTATGGGAAGAAGACTAAATCAACCCATAAAAGAAGGGGAAAGAAAGAGTTTGAAAAGCTTGATTTGGTGCATTCAGATGTATGTGGTCCCATGCCTGCACAGTCATTAGGCGGGGCTGAATACTATGTGACATTCATTGATGATGCAACTAGGAAAGTGTGGGCTTATGCTATAGCTCGGAAGAGTGACATGTTCCAGGTATTTCAGAGATAGCTGGCCTTGGCTGAGAATCAGTCAGGTAGAACGCTTAAATGCCTATGGAATGACAATGGTGGAGAGTATCTCTCTCATGACTTTCAGCATTTCTATGATACACATGCTCACATCCCCTCATATTCTAGAGAAAAATCCAGTTGCAAAAAATATGAACTGTACCATTCAAGAAAGGTTGCAATGCATGCTTTCCAATGCAAGTCTTTCTGGTGGTTTTTGGGTTGAGGCAATGAAGATTGCAGTGCATGTGATCAATAGATCACCTAGTAAGAGTTTGGATGGTGGTATTCCTGAAGAGGCATGGAGTGGCAAGAAGCCCTCTTACTCTCATTTGCATATATTTGGGTGTGAGGCATATGCACATTGCCAAAAGTGGGTTATGGTGAAAGTGTAGAGATGGGCTATCGTCTCTGGGATCCAGAAGCAATGAAGATCATACGCAGCCATGACGTAGCCTTCAATGAGAAGAAGATCATACGCAGCCATGATGTAGCCTTCAATGAGAAGAAGATGCATAAGGAACTCATGAGGGATGTGGAAATGAGGAGAATCACTTTCCAAGACGTAAATCCACCTGCATATGTTGATAGATAGCAAGCTGTCCATGCACCAAATGTGCAAGAAATGGTACCACCAAGTACTCCCATAGGTATACAAGGGTAGATGATGGATCATCTATTGGTGGAAATGATGATCCAAATGTGGCTGATATGCAGGTGGGACAACAAGCTGAAATTCCCTTGAGAAGATCATCTAGGGTGTCTAGACCGTCCGATAGGTTTGTTCCAAGGGTAGACTATGTGATGCTTACTGATTGCGGGGAGCCTTCTTGCTACAGAGAGGCTATGATGCACGAGGATCAACGCAAGTGGGAGTATGCTATGCAATCACAGATGGTTCACTTATGAAGAATAAGACTTGGGACTTGGTTTCTTTGCCACATGGAAAGAAAGCATTGCCATGTAAATGGGTCTACAAGATGAAGGTCACAGGTGATGATGTGCCTAGGTACAAGGCCCGTTTGGTCGCTAAAGGGTTCAAGTAAGAGAAGGGTGTGGACTTTGATGAGATATTCTCTCCGGTTGTGAAGATGACCACACTTAGATGCATGCTTGGACTAGTGGCAACAGAGGATATGGAGCTTATGCAGATGGGTCAAGATAGCTTTCTTGCATGGGGAGCTACATGAGGTAATTTACATGGTGCAGCCGGAAGGCTTTGAAGAAAAGGGCAAAGAGCATTTAGTTTGCAAGCTAAAGGAGAGTCTCTATGGTCTTAAGCAAGCGCCTAAGAATGGTATCATAAGTTTGATGCTTTCATTCAGTCCCAGGGTTTTAGAAGGAGTGAAATTGAACATTGCCTCTACACTAAAAGGGCTAAGGATAATAGCCTGATACTCTTGGCACTATATGTGGATGATATGCTATTGGCTAGCAATAGCCTAATACTCTTGGCACTATATGTGGATGATATGCTATTGGCTAGCAGGAATACTTATGAGCTAGATGCATTAAAGGCCAAGTTGAAGGATTTGGGACTTGCAAGTCGTATTCTTGGTATGCGCATCACGCGTGATCGGAGTAGAAAACTCCTTTGGCTTTCACAAGAGTATGTTACAAAAGTATTACAGCATTTCAATATGGAGGGGGGGAAGGTAATGAGTACTCCATTGCCTCCATATGTGAAACTGAGTCATACAGATAGTCCCAAATCAGATGAGGAGAGGGCCATGATGGCCAAGGTTCCTTATGCATCAGCGGTTGGGAGTCTTATGTAGGCAATGATAGCTGCTAGACTAGACATTGCATTTGTTGTGGGAGTTGTTAGCCGGTATATGGCTAATCCAGGAAAGAGGCATTGGGAGGCAGTTAAGTGCATCATGAGGTACATGAAGGGTACCAAGGAGATGCACATCTGCTTTGGTAGAGGAGACATGCGTGTACTTGGGTACACAGATTCAGACTATGCAGGGCATGTGGATAGTAGGAGATCCACTTCTAGTTATGTGTTCACCTTTGCAGGTGGTGCACTGTTGTGGATGTCTCGCACACAGAAGTGCGTTGCTTTGTCTACCACAGAGGATGAGTATGTTGCAGCCACAAAGGGTTGCAAGGAGGCTATATGGCTTGATCGGCTAGTGGGAGATTTGGGGATTCATACAGGTGTACTGACATTGCATAGTGATTCCATGAGTGCTATTCAGGTAGCATGGAATCTAGTCTTTCATGCAAAGACCAAACACATTGAGGTCAGGTACTATTTCATCAGGGAGGTACTTGAGGACAAGTGCATAGAGCTTGTCAAGGTTTATACAAATGATAACCCTGTAGATATGCTGACAAAGAGTCTACCTAGTCAGCGGTTTGAGTGTTGTCATGTATTGATGGGCATTGGATAATATGCTCACTCGTTGTTCTCCCTTAAAGGCACATTGTCTTTTAAGTGGGAGGTTGTGGGGGTTAAAGGTCACTGTGCCTTTACCCCGGTTATGTACAATACACAAACACATATATAAATGAATGAAAAAGAAGATTAGGGTGTTCTACACCCACCAAAAACTTGTGTGGCTCTCTGTTTCTCTCTCTCCCTCTTCCGTTCTGCTTCCGTTCAGAGCACTCTCATTCTATAGAGCCATTTCAAACCAGTCTTTTTCTATAGGCTCTGAATCTGATTTGGTAGCCTTTCAAACCAGTCTTTATCTCTCTTTTGATTCTTTGGGCAATGTTTGTACCTAACAACCCTATTGACTGCAAATAAAACTTTCTAAACATAAAGGAAGAAAGCACGACCACTTTGCAACCATTAAGAAGTCAATCGCACAAGGAAGTAAACACAGCTGCTTTGCAACTAGTAAGTAAACAATTGGTACCCGTGTGTACAAAAGGGGTACAAAATAACAAAAGCTATTGTCACAATTTGCTAAGCGCAATGGTAGAGGCAAGATTTTGATGGGTGAACTATTCAAATATTAATCCAACAAACGAAGCATCAATTGCTATAGAACCCACTTCAAATGAGGGATGATCAGAACAACAAATGATAGATACTTTTCTAGAAGTCAAACCCACATAGATGAGAATCTTTCCAAAAGCATGCGGCCTAAGAACCCATCCTACTTATGATACATTAATACCATGAGACCCTAGAGAAGTGGATTCCATTGCAAACTGCAAGAATATTAGGTCTCTTTGACATTGCCTACTGTTCTACTTGTACTCAAGAAGATGATTGTTTCATGCAAGGCGATTAGAATCTTCTTGCGGTTTTACTAAAGGGCACCACCCAAGTTGAAAGGTTTAGCTGACATGACTAAATTTGACTCTAATCATCAATTCCAATTCGTGACTCTCCTAGTTTTGAGCTTCTTTGGAGGATTTACATGGGTATAGATTAGGTTAGTAATGCCATCCAAGCATATTAAGGAATAATCTCTCATGCATATTTTTGCAAAAGTTTCAAGCTCATTGTCTCTATTTTTAACACTTCGTTTATTGAAGGGACTGTGTTATTGTTATCTTCTTTTGATCAAAGTCAATAAGAATGCCAAAACATGAAATCTATAAGGTGGTTGCGATAGGATTGAAACCGACATAGATCAACTCATGGTCACCTTGTCCTCCTTTAGGTATTGCACTAAATCAAACGCTGAGTACTTTCCGTCACACTCAATCAACGACTCCTCTAGGTACCTTCTCTCTCTCATTCTCCTACCTCTCTCAAGCTACTTCTCTGTCTCTCCCAAGCTAAATCGTTGCATATGCAACAAGATGAGATCATCCATGCTAGCTGCTCGAAATGAGCCTGTCTTCGAATGATCAAATGTAATGTACAAAAAACAAATAACTATCAAGCAAATATCAAGTTTCACTTCCTCTCATAACTAGTGTTTGCATCAAGATCAGTTTTCTCCTTATTGTTGGTGATGATCTCTCAATCCTGCAAGCTTAATTTGCATCATAGATCAGGTTGCTCCCCAACGTATCAAGACGAATAGAAAGACTCCAGAGAGGTCTATATTACCTATTGAAGCCATCTTTGGGATGCCTTGCAATTGTCCTCTTGATCCTCAAATCGCCTCTAGAAAGTTTTGAAGACTTCAAGTTTCAAGATTCGTCGTGCAAATACTATGCGAATTATGTTGAAAGCCACAAATATACTTTAAAAAACACTTTCAAGAATGCAATATATTAATTGTCATTCATTCAAATATCATTATAATTGCAGTATGTTCCTATTGCATACACAAATTAATATTTTTGGAATTTGTTTTTTTTGCAACTTCAAAAGCATGGTGTGCAGCAAGATTTGGTCATATGTGACGGAGATATGAAAAGTGCATGCCTTAATCTCCTTCGTGCAGTGTAAATATTGTGGACACAAGTTCACAGGCGGTTCTACTCACATCAAGCAACATTTACTCAAAATTGGCAGTGACATTGAAGCTTTCTCATGCACTTTATCTGATGTTCTTCTGTTATGCAAATCGTATTTAGAGAAAGTGAAAAAAGTGGTTAATCCGACCATGATAAGGAATCGTCCAAGTCCTAATGTGAGCGTTGAGGTTGATGAGACTGTTAAAGGAGAAGCACCGATAAAATGTTAGGGGTGTATCAATACATGAAGGTAGCAAGTGGGTCGTAGGTGATTTTTGATGCAACTAATGTCAGTCAGGTAAAGAAGAGAAAAAGGGAAGAACAATCATCTATGGAGGATGGTTTTCTTCGACAATAAGTACATGAAGAGCACTTAAGATGGACAGAAGCATTTGTAAAAAATGGTATACCATTCAATGTCATGAGAGATTAGATGTTTTGTAATGCCTTGAAGTCATCTGCTAAACCAGGATTTGTTTTGCCGGATTAAAATAAAATGCGTACGAATCATCTTGATAGAGTTAAACGGACCATGGCGGACTCTCTAAAGAAAAATATATTGGATTTTATTTCTACATATGGGTGCACTCTTGCTTTTGATGGATGGACTAGCAAGCAGGCAAGACCCTTGATAAATGTAATGTGCATTACTCCCAAAGGAACAATGTTTTTGGAGAGTATTGATATGTCTCTAAAAGAAAAAACTTCACAATATATTGTTAAAATATAGAAAAGAGCAATTCATAAAGTGGGTGGCAGTGAAAATGTTACTGTGTTAGTAATAGATAATGCATCGAATTATAAGACCGTGGGTGAGATGATCATGGCAAAGTATCCCACTTTGACATGAGTGCCAGGTGGTGCTCATACTCTCAACTTATTGTTGAAAGATATTGGACAATTGCCAATTGTGCAACCAATGCTACAAGATGCAAATGTTGTAGTGAGTTTTATAAAGAGCCATCAATACTTGCATGCAGTATTCAGAGAGCACTCTATGAAACAACTAAGGTAGTTTTGTCAAACTAGATTTGCCACTTCTTTTCTGGTTCTTGCTAGATTGTTGGAAGTGTGCCAAGCCTTAGTCGAGACTGTTGCTCATAAACGATGGGCAAATTGGCTTGAGAAAAAGACATAGTACGCAATACCAGGCGTCTGATGTGTGCATGGCTAAACATCCATCGGCATGGGATGTAGCATTTGCCATAGGATCAAGGTGGAGCTGACAATGTAAAGGCCTAGAAGCTTGAAATACAACTAAGAAAACATAAGATGTCCTTGACGCATATGAGGTGTTAAATGTTGATGTAGGGACTGATCTGAAGTCCTAGATCCAACCACTAATCTGCATCAAGTATGGACTGTATACGACATCCATAAGGCATGCTGAAACACTGAGTCTGCCCAAGTTGCGCTATGGCTAAACGTGATGATGTCCACTACACTGGGGCAGGAAAACACTAATGCATAAGTATCCTCATGCTGAGGAATGGTCTACTACTCGAAAGAGATGGTGATCATTGGATCCAAGGGCGGTGCAATGCAGCATGATTGAGCCAATGCTAGAATGATCTGAAGACTGATCTGTTGATTTGTATTGTTGAAGGGAATTGAGTCCATAGGATGCTCCATGTCATAGGTGAAAGCATAAGTGATGGATGTTGATCTTAACGAGGCCTAACCATGGGTTATCCGACTGCCACGTGTAACTTGGAGGTCCATAGGACTGGTCGAAATCTTTGAGATTCCATCGTCTCTCTGTCACTCGTCATTGTCAGCGTGGGAGTACCTCTGTGGAGAGCTCGTGTGCATGGGAGACCATGGAAGCTTGCATGGGCTCATGAGCGTCGCCATTTGGTGTGCTCATGTGGCCTTGGCATTGGCTCACTGTAGATGTAGGAGGTTGTTGGCGGCAAGGAGGCTGGGTCCTTGTGGCACTGTATTGAGTTAGGTCAATCGGGCTATTGGAGCGTTACTAGGTCTCATTCGTGGTCAACTACTGGAGCGTTCCAAAAAGCGTGGTCAGTCGTAGAGCCTTGCAAAGGAGATGGAGGTGCCAGTTCGCTGTGTTTGAATATTGTTCATCTCCCGTGTTGCCTTTGAGTCGCTTTTCTCTCTCTTGCAACAACAACTACATCATGGATGTCTTTATTGAAGTTATGCTTATATATTAATATAAAATCTTGGTGAAAGTTTATCAAGCTCATTTTTTTGATAGGATGACGTACACTTTTATATATTTTCTTTTGAACTTTTAAGTAAAAAATGTCAATTTTTAAGTTGACACATCATGAAAGACATGTCATCAAGGTCCTTCCTACTATATCATCCCATGCAAGGCCCTATTTGCCACCTCATCTGGCCACAACATAAAAGGCAATACATCATAAGGGATAGGTCATCATCTTTCTTAGTGCCACATCATTCTATACAAGGCTCTACATGTGACATCATGGGGACATCATGTTTCACATGTCCATATGATTGATGTGCCACTTCGTCAAGATGGATTGATGTGTCATCACCATGCATGCCACATCATGCATGCATATATAACATGAGATCATGCTTGCATAAAGACATCACAATCATAAGCATCATGGCATGCGACATCATCCTCTCTATATGGATGCATGCAAGCTATGCTAACATGAAAAGATATTACATACATAAATGACCTCTCTTGAACATTTGATTGAATCATATGGTATAATTATATATCTTGATAAAAATCACCTCATCGTCGATTGATTAAAATCACCTTATTATTGGAGCCCTTGGAATTGAGGAGCTTCTCCAAATGATTAGAAATGAGTGGTGTGGATCACTCCAAAGTATTGAGTCATGCCTGACAATTGATTAGAGAAGGTGAACTTACATGGGAATGTGCTCAACCATGGTCATTCTTTGTGATGGGATCTCTTAGAAGTTGATGCTAGCTCTCTACCGGTGCCACATTCAAAAAGCTCCCAAACATGAGGCTTTAAAAAAAAACAAAGAAATTGCAAGTTGCTTGACAACTGGGAGGAGAGGTGTATGAATGCACGACTGTCATGTGGCGATTTAGCTATGCATGGGGAGTAGAGCAGCGAAGGTGGCCACACATGTCTACTACATGGCCGCACACCAACAACCCACCAAATTTGAATTGTTGCATGCACCTTCAGGGGTTGAACCCATGACCACTTTCATCATGCTCAAGAGCAATAGTAGTGCTTTCCTCTTCCATGTAAGCTATAATCTAAGACTATTCCCTCATTTTGGAAATCCTTCACCCCTTGTTAGGAACTCCACTTGCAACTAGATACAATCATGTTGTGCCGCAACAGCAAGACACGGGTCCCTACTTGTTAACCTCAAACCATATAAAGTGGAGCAGGCTGAAACTATTTAAGAATAGGTCACATGCAACCTCATGTTGGTGGATTGTTCAGGCATCACTAGCTATATCAAGACCCGTCTTTTCAAAACCCAGAAGAGACTAAGGCTGGGTTCATAGGACCCGTTAGCCATCCTCCAAAAGATGATGTGAAGGGTTGCTGTCATAGTTGGCCCAATAGGAGGGACGGGCTCGGACACTGACATAAAAGATTTGTGTCCGGTCCACTAAGGCTGCCCACTCCATGGCCACCTCCTCCAAGTGCTACATGAGTGGCCCATTCCATCTCCTCCAACTGCTAGACCAATCACACATTGGTGGTGTGAAGGGTTACAGTCCTAATTGGGCCACAAAGAGGGACAACGGGCTCGAACACTGACACAAAAGACTTGTGTTCGGCCCATGAAGGCTGCCCACTCCATGGAACAACTACATGATTGACCCATTCCATCTCCTCTGACCACTGCATGATTGGCTCCTCCGACTACTACACCAAAAACACATTGGTGACATAAGCCGTTGGTGTGAACCACCACTCGGTGACCATGTGAACCGACACTAAATTATAAAGACATGAAACTGAAACCGGTGACCAAGATAGAATCCGAAGCTGGTGCTGGGGCTTGAACTAAAGACCGACCGATATAAACCCACAAGTTTTAGCCCTTGGTCTAAACAAACTTGGCACCCAGCTAGCTTTTGACAGGATCACACAGCCTTCAGAAATGGTTGCAAGCCAAAGATTGTTCTACCCTTGCAGAGGTATTGATGTGTGCTTTTCGATCACACAGCCTTCAGAAATGGTTTCAAGCCAAAGATTGTTCTACCCTTGCAGAGATATCATGAATTGGCAGGCATGCGTGCATTGTTTGCCAATTTGCAACATCGTGATTCGTGCTTTTGGAATATGTTGATGTGTTCTTTTCGATCACACAGCCTTCAGAAATGGTTTTAAGCTTCTACGCTTGCAGCGGTATCATGAATTGGCAGGCATGCGTGCATTGTTTGCCAATTTGCAACAACGTGATGTGTGCTTTTGGAATCTGTTGATAAGAGCATTTGCTCGACATGGGCGGTTGCAGGAGGCACTCCAACTCTTCGGACAAATGCAGTGGGAAGGGCTGTTGCCCAACAGAACCACATACGCTAGCGTCCTTTCCTTATATGCCAGCCAAGCCGCCCTGGCTGACGGCAAGCGGTTGCACGTCGTCATTATGGGTTCTGACTTCCACTCGGATACCGTTGTTGGGACAGCCCTAGTCAGCATGTATGGAAAATGTGGCAGAGTTGAAGATGCCCGGATTATGTTTGACAAATTGCTTCGGCGGGATGTGGTCTCTTGGAATGCCATGATCTCCGTGTATGCCCAACATGGGCACTGCAACGATGCACTGGAGCTCTTTCACCAAATGGAGCGAAGAGGGGTAATGCCAAACCAAGTGACTTGTGCCATTATCCTCGATGTATGTGCTAGCCAAGCTGCCTTAGCTGAAGGCGAGAAAATACATTGTCTCATTGTGGATAGGGGTTTACTTGCAGATATTGTGACAAAGAATTCTCTCATTAATATGTACGGCAAGTGTAGCTGTGTAGAGGTGGCACGGATGTTGTTTGACAAGATGCCTGAACGCAGCATTGTCTCATGGAATACCATGATTTCAGTGCATACCCAGAATGAGCAAGGAAAAGCGGCTCTTAAATTATTCGAAGAAATGCAGCAGGTAGAGGTTCTGCCTGACAAGTTCACTTTCATCAGCATTCTCTCTGCGTGTTCCTGCGAGGGAGCGCTGACGGAAGGTGAGCACATACACAATCTTATCATACAAAGTGGAATTGATTTAGATATCGAAGTGGGGAATGCCCTCATTCATATGTATGGCAAGTGCAGTAGTGCAGAGGATGCACAGCGGATGTTTGAAAATATGCATAAAAGGGACATTATTTCATGGAATTCGATGATGGTGGCGCATGCTCAGAATGGGCAGAACATGAAGTCTTTTTGTTTGCTTGACCAAATGCAATGGGAAGATATTCTGCCCAATAGAGTTACCTTTGTCAGCATACTCTCTGCATGCACTAGCCAGGCATTCCTAGAGAGGGGTGTGCAGATACATGCGTTTCTTGTGCACAGCAGTTTTCAGTCAGACCTTGTTATCGGAAATGCACTAGTCACAATGTATGGTAAGTGTGGCAGCCTGAATGATGCCAAAAATGTATTTGATAAGATGTGTATACGGGATCTTATATCCTGGAACACTTTAATTGCATCATACCTACAGAATGGCAAAGGCAAAGAGGCCCTCATACAATTTGATCAAATGGTACAGGAAGGAATAATTCCAAGTGAAGGCACCTTTGTTAGCATGCTGGATGCATGCAGCATCCTGACAGCTTCGATGAAAGGTGAGCAGGCACATGCCCTTGTTGTTGGCAGTAAGTTGGATGCCCATCTTGTTGTGGGGACAGCACTCGTCAAAATGTATGGATTGAGTGGCAAATGGGACAAAGCACGGACCTTGTTTGACAGAATGTCTGAGCGGGACATCATTTTGTGGACCACTGTTATTGCATTGTGTGCTCAGAATGGGAAGGGTGGAGATGCAGTTCAACACTTTGACCAGATGCACCAGGAAGGGACCCTGCCAAACAAGGTTACCATTGCCAGCACTCTTGATGCTTGTGCCAGCCAGAGAGTACTCAGTAAAGGCAAGCAGATGCATGCCTGCATTATGGGCAGTGGATTTGAGCTTGATGTGTTTGTGAGAACTTCCCTTCTTGACTTGTATGGTAAGTGTGGCAGTTTTAAGGACGCAGAAAGGCTTTTTGATGAAATGTCTGAGCGGAATGTGATTACATGGAATGCCATGATTGCAGCATATGCTCAGCATGGACAGGGTACAACAGCTCTTAAAGTTTTTGACCAAATGCAGAACTGTGGTGTTTTGCCAGACAAGACCACTTTTGCTACCATTCTTTATGCTTGTAGCCATGCCGGTCTTGTGGATGAGGGTTTGAACTGCTTTATTTCTATGAAGCAAGACCATGGCATTAGACCCATCGGAGATCATTATAACTGTATGATTGACCTACTTGGGAGGGCGGGAAGGCTTGATGAGGCAGAGGATTTACTTAACAATATGCCACTCCAACGTGCTGTTGTGTCATTGATAACTTTGCTTGGTGCCTGCAGAGTTCAATTGGACGTAGAGAGGGGAGAACGAACTGCTGAACAATTATTTGCAATGGATCCAGCAAGCACTGCTCCTTACATAGTGCTATCAAATACCTATGTGGCAGCAGGCAATTCAAAGACACAACAAAGTGATAAGTACTCAGAGAACAAGAGCTGAAAAGAATGTTGTTCCTCTACCAGGATAAAAGAGGGTGCTTGGCTATTTTTTAGGATGCATGTGGTCTAATGCTGTTCTTTTATGGCAACTGTCCTCCCTGCTTGTGAGGCCTGCTTGCAGCATTAACATCTGCACTGGTGGGACTTAGGTGGCTGAGCACATCCCTCGTCTCTGAAGCAGGGCCAGAGTTTACAGCTTTTAAAAACTTAAATCCTACATGGTATTACTTCCATGTTTTGTTTATTCATTCCATCTTTTTGGAGGACAACAATTTGAGTGTGAAATAGACGTGGGACAGGAACCTCCATGTCTTCCTATCTTCTTCATTGTGGCAAAGGATGAATAAGATTCCAGCAAGTCCAGTGAAGATTTTGGCTGGCATACGAAATGCCAGAAAGTGTTGGAGAATCTCAAGAAAGATACTCCTGCATCGTGGCAGTCGGATGATTGAGGATTGAACGAGATTTTTTATGGAGCGCAAGTGGCAATTATGTCGATGAAGACAATTGACAAAAATAATTTTCTAGAAGCAGTGCCCTTACAGTGTCATGATGACTGTCTGCAGACAAGCATCCATGATTCCCGTTATGTGGTCCTTAAAGCTCACAGGTCCTGGCAAATTCCGTGAGTACAGTAATGCTAGGCAAGGGCCCTTTAAAGCAAGGTGGCAATGCTTTATTTTACCAAGGTGCATTGAGACAGTTCTTTATATAAATGGCGTCACAGTGAAGCAACTCTGACATCCCATATTTATGGAGGAGAGTAGATTATTGGGTGAATGTCCAGCATCAGCAGATTTCTTCCTGAATCTAGACTGTGAGGCCATATTTCACAGAATGATTTTCTTGTGATGCAATCCTGTGGCTGGTGTATTCTCCTAGCCAGGCTGGGAGCACCACGTAGGCAATTTTGCAACTTGAACTTTGAAAGAAAGCTCAGTGCCTCATGCAAGGAACAATAAAAGCACCCCTATGTTGGATTCTTAAATGAAACACACGCCATGAGCATACAAAATGTGCTACAACCACAACCAACATTCTGCTGCATTTCCAAGGAGCCTCTTGGGGAAAATGTAGCAATGGTTTTCTGAGAGTTTTTACCTCATAAGTGGAATTTAAGTTTCATGCGACTACACGGTACTAGGTGGTAAACACAAACCATGGGCTTTCATCTATCATGACATCTAGTATGTTACGAGGCAGCACATCAAGAATTAGGCTGTGTCAAGGCAGGTGTTGTACAAAACTCACACCAGTGTTGGGACTCACAAGGATACAAAGGTGGTCATGCATGGGAGGAGACTCACCACACAAATTTTGAGTATCGTGTTGCATAGACGAGCTTGTGCCTTCAGCAGTTGGGGTGGCACTGAATACATAAGGTGGGGGGTAAGAGTTCCCCATGAGAAGTCTGGTGGATTAAATGACACTCAAAAATTGCAGCTATCAAAACAAAAACCTCTGACAATGGCATCATTATTCCAGCAATACATACTGTTTTCTCTATGAAGGATGCAATTTGGGTTTGAAGTATAGGAGAAGCTTTTCTTGAATGTCGTACGAAGAACACCTAAGTCATCCATTAGCTGCGATTGATTTCTTATACTTCGATATGGGTCTCACGTAGTTCATCCATTAGTTAGGGCGAATTAGCATATTCTTTTTAATTTTCTTGGTTAATCTTTTAAGTTACGGCTAAGAGCCATTTATAATTGCTTTGGAAATCCACATTCATTTGGGAGAGTTGATGCACTTTTTTTTTTTTTTGCCGAAAAAACAGTGCTAATTATATTACTTCGAGAACAAGATACAAGAGGTCAGCTTATAGCTGACGGGCTGCGTTCACAAATCGGACGCAGCCCTAAAAGGTAGCAAAATAAACCATCCTCTCACGGAGGGATAAGACGAGTATGAATAATGCCACCGAAGGCCCTGCGTAGTCTGCGCGAAGAAGAGGCCCTGAGTGTCCCAAGCCCGGAGGAAGCGTCTCCGCTTCTCCTGACCGGCCCGGGAGTCTCCCTGAATCTGGTCCCACTGGCCTCTGAGAGTATGAATAATCTCACTCCAAATCTCCGCCATGATCTGGGCAGTCGATAAGGAGGTGCCAAAGTTGATGCACATTACCTCTTAACTTGTGTTTAAAAGCCTTTAGTTTTTGCTCTCACGTGGGAGGGAGCCTGGAGGGTACACATGAATACGCCAATTTGAATTCACCAGCTACCCTCCTTCACGGCTCCCAAATTGTGTTTCTAAAAGATGCATTTTGTGATGGGAAGCACTCCTGTTGCCATCGATTTTGGTACTTGAAGCTCTAACAACACGTTTAGTGATGTTGTTCCTTTGCTTTGCAATTCGCAAATCATGGGCTTCTCTTTTCCATATCCCACGTCGACTCTAAGCATCCATCTCCCACCTTCACTCGAATCTTCCATCTAGTCCATCTCCCAATTTCACTCCAACCTCCACTCTAATCCTCCATCTCCTCCATCTTCCATTTCCACTCCAATCTTCCTTCTCCCACCTTCACTTCAAGCTCTCACACTATTTCAGCCTCTTCCACTTAGGTGTGGGTCACTCTTCAAAATCCCATAAGCTGTGCGAGCAAGAATGTATGTAAAGTGTCCCTTTTTACAATTTTGAATATACTTGTTTCTGAAACTGTACATGGCTATACATTGGAGAAATTAAAAGCCTCTTGGCAGTCTTACTCTTTTCTCTAGCTTCTAGATTTTTGACTTGTGTCAAATTAACCCAGTTTGCTTGAGTACCTTTCCTTCCTTTCATCTTAATGAATTGAAATTCTTTGTTTTCCATATTTTCTTTATCAGTTGGTAATAGTTGGGCTCCAAAACTTTCAGAGTTTGAAACCATCTCTTTTTCTTTCTTGTCATTCGTCTCATGAGTTATGTCTTGATTCTGTAGGACATCAAAAACATTGAACTCTTGAGGCCTTTACCCTTGATGCTTTGAGGATCTTTAAGGACCTGTTTCTCAAAGATAGGACTCAAACCTCCGTTACCTTCTTGTACCTCTAATGTAACTCTGTTTGAGGTGGCTTGCTAGCATCCTCTACCTTTTGAGAATCCTTCCCTTTGAGAAAATTCTAACTGGCTCTCTAAGGACAATCGTCAATGAAATATTCTTGAAGAACAGTTTTTGGATCATCCCTCTACCTATTCGTCCTCAATCCATACAACACTTGAGGATGAATAACAAGGTCCATTAGGGGACACGCTTGTAGGTTTCCTTGAGGGTTTATGAGACTTTCTTGTTCTAACCTAAGGACTTGACCTAAGGGCGCACACAACATCTCTATTTGTGGAAAGCTAGAGTAGGTCAAGAAATTCCACCCCACCCAAATCAATGCCTTTGATGGTAAAGACATATCTGGTGTGAATGACGAATCCCATACCTAGATGGGTAGAGGCTGATGCATGACGGTCCATTTAATGATGCTATAGCCATCTCTGATTTCTTGAAAAGGAAGATTGAGAGGTCATTTCGTCAAAAACGGATTTCTGTAACTTGTAAGCTCTTTTCTACCTAGCATGTATTTGTCACCCATCCTTCCAGCAAAGCAGTGGGTGGTGTAGGACCATGGATGTAGCCCGCTACCACATTTGAGCATAGCTAATTCGTGGTATCATTTAGCAAACCCATATGCACTTTGACTGACAAAAACTTAATTGATAGATTCTCTCCAGTTTGCTCAACGATTATTGGATCCATAACGTGGGGTTTTGATACACTCACAGCACTCTCCCTTGTTGGATTTTGTGAACCACCTTCTATCACTGGGGAGGAGGGATTCACCTACGATGCTTTTTATATTATAGGGCCCTTGAAGAAGCTCTGAGTGTCTCCTTGGATTGCTCAAGTGTATGAGAGTCGGCCATGCATGTTGTGCAGGGGACCTTTCCCAAGGGTGACTATACTTTGCCACTTCCTCATGTGTTTCCATCACGAATCGGCGTCTCTTTCCTGTTGTTCCACACCTCCTTTATTATCTTTTGTTGAAAGTTATCAAGCCAAATACTAGACGAAAACGCATTCATAGAATGCTACATGCAAGGCTTTGGAAGAGAACAATAGCATAGCTTGCCAATGGATACACTTATGAAGAATGGGAACCATTGATAATTCACATAATTACATGTGAATGTATAATCAAGGAAAGCTAAACTTAAAGGAAAACCCTCAAGTTATGAGGTGAAGACTAGGACATTCGTTGGAGAAGACATAGTTTGGTTGGATGGGAACTAAGTCCATCTATTTTAGTTGGTTGGGAACTATGTCCATCTAGTTTGGTTACATGAGTCAAGTCTTTTTTACATGGGAAGTCCGTCCATACGATTTTGTTAAAAGGAAAACCATGGATTTCTAAATCTATTTACCCAAGCCATGGCTTGAAAAACCAAAGACCATAGCGCTTACAAAGACCATGAACCAGAATGACGTCTCATCAAGCATGAGCCAAAACCATGAATTTTCCCACCAAAACCATGTGAGGTAGTGGCCTTGATCACCAAACTGTTGGATATTAATTGTGTGCTAACTAGATAATATGATCTAACTAGTTGACTAAATTGGTGTGCTAACTAATGAGTCATCCAAAGAGATAAGGCTAACTACTAATTAGTCATCCAAATAGATAAGGCTAACTACCAATTGGTATGTAACTTGATAACTTGGCTAATTACCAGTTAGGATGGGCACGAAAACCATTGGCACCAATACCATGTGGCACCAACTTGTTGGCTCCCAATTGGTGGGTGAACTAAGGAGCAGGCTAAGTTAGTTTCCAACCAAATTCACCTATGAAAGAAGCATCCCCATTGACTTGGATGGGACTCCACCCATGCCATTGTACCCAAAAGCTTCTAGTGACCTCTTTTTCATGGGAAACCCCTTCTCCACCATGAGAGCTTCATGTTGCAAGACCTTTTGGATCTTGTAAAGTGCTTGGAAGTGGAGGAAAGAAGCCTTACTGGTAGCACTAGTGATGACCTAGGCATCGGCATGCTTATGTTTGGAATTGGTCTGTAGGTTGCAACCGTGGGGTAGGGAGTGCCAAACATGTTCATATGACACACAACCTTTTTCTCTTATGAGAAGAGAATGTTTAACATATAGTCATATCACTACATCTTTTGGGGGGGAATTCTCCTTGTCATTGGGTCCTCATCATGTAGACATACTGTTGTATGCCTAGGGAATAACATGAAGGAGAAAGCCCAAGGAGATAAGACACAACCGGCTTCATCAAACTTGTCCCAAACTAGTAAAACCAGGAGGGTTGGTGAAGCCAATGAGACAACTCTACCCACCAAGGGTGTAAACATAGAAGAGTTGGCCACCAACTTCCTAAATCATCTAAGCCAACAACTCAAGGGGGGATTGACGAAGGACGGTTCTAGAAATCCTTGCCTATTTCAAAGATGAGACAATGTGTGGTGTGGCATATGCAGGGGGGTAACCATCCCACCAACGAGTGCCCCCACCTTAGGGCTAGGCCAGTACTCTACGAGACCCATCATGCTTGATGTGGACACCATGAGACAATCTAGTGTCACTATCTGAAGGTTATTCCCCCTGACCTTGCCTACACCTCTAAATCGATCCAATCAGAGACAATTGATCATTCAAGGAGCCTATCCTACTAATCAAGGGAAATATACGGCTCAAAACCTTTCATTACCTCCACCAATCCTAGGTCCTCAACCCCCACCACCTCGAATCACCCCTATCAACAATCAGGTGTGATAATTGAAGAGTTGCCTAGCAATTGGGAGGAACCAAACAACACTCTCTCGATGAGTGATTACTCACAATACAAAAGCCCTCCACACTAGTCTAGCCACATAAGTCATTATATCATGTAGGACGAACAATATATCTAATGACCCCCCATCTCTCAAAGGGCTAAGGATATGAATACCTTGACTCGTAGACCACCTATACACTACTATTAATGTCAAGGTCCCCATTGAGCCAGTGAGTGTCCTTATAAGATGCTATCCAATAAATTGGTGGCTTGTTATAGATGGCAAGGACCTCACTTCCTAGGAGACTAACCGTATAAAGATGACCAACCCTTGCCTGCTATAACTACCACCGCTATGGGTTTGTCATTGTGCTTTGGCTGCGAGTGGACCATATTTGCAAAGATTGTCCAATGTGTAGGACCCCTAGAATGGCCGTAGGTTCTAACACCATAATCAATTTGTTGGAGTATTAGAAGGAGCCAAGTATCTTTGGTGTCCCTAAACGTAATTAGCAGGGTCTAGGACATGGCTTTAAGCAAATAATTGCACAAGCATGCCAACAGATACAAAGTAGGCACATACTAGCCCAAGGACATGAATTGCATAGGTGCGATTAAGGTAGGAAGATGATTTGTTAGAGTAATTATCTAGAGTGGTTTCGATGAGGGCACAACCACCCTGTCTACTTCATCCTCTTTTGAACATACACCTTTGGTTCAGAACCCAGTCAACCAACTGCCTATAGGTAGGGGCATTACAAGGCAAGTGGTGAGTTATAAGAAACCCCAAACCCCCAAGGGCCAGGATGAATACCTAGACCCCATTACCATTACCAAAGAAATCAAGGCATGAGGCTTGATGCTAGGTTTGGCGATGCTCGAGGGCCATAGAGGAATGCACTCTCACTTGTATGCGACAACCCTTTGCCTCATTTTTCCGCATAAATAAAACCCCATATCCCAAGTCTAAGATACTCCCTTGGTCTCCTCTCAATTTTATAATACATTCAAACATCTAGGAGGACAAGTGGAGGGTTGGCACAAGGAGTCTTGCCACCTCATCCTACTTTCCCCATTATTTAACTTGCATTCTTGGACTATCTACACCCCCCCCCACATGGGCCTATCCTACATGGAGGGAATAATCCAATATAATATCCATCTCCACCTATTTTATATTACTTCTCCCATGGTCCTTGGGCCATGTCTCACTAAATGCAGGCATGGGACTGCCTAGGTGGAGGGGTGGTACATGGAGGAACCATGCCACCTTATCATTTTATAATATAACTACCATGGATTATGTACAACACACCTTATGGGTCCTCTTACGTGGAAGGGTGGCACATGGTCATGCCCTGCCACCTCAACCCTGGGCCCTATGCACACCATATTGTATTATACTATTGCCACACATATAAGCACACACACATTTATGCCTTTTACCTTGGTAGCTGTACTCTTTACTGTGGCATTCTTGATACACAACACTACCCATTGTAATTTTATTTTATCCTTGAATACTAGTCATTGTCATTTCTCGTGTTGTGCTAGCTTCATCTCGTTTGCAGCAGTCACCATGATGCAATTAGAATATGTGAGCTTGGTGCTTCCTTTTTTTACTTCAAGATTTATGAGCACATCTTTGCCCATTGTATTGTGCTGTTTTTTGTTGCAATACAATACTTAGATGTTCATATTTTTAATTTACATCAGTTGGGCCTTGATTATGTTTTCTACTCATTGCCTTATCTGTATACTTGGTCAGAAAATTGTTAGAGGCTTGCAGTTTCATAAAGAAAGAGGCACAATTCCTCTCTTGGGGTTGGAACCTACTGAGAGCTAGTCTGTGCTTACAGGGTTACAGCTATGTTCCACATCCAAATCCCTTTGAGAAGTTGCTTCGCTAAACTCCTCCTTCCTCTAACTAGTTATTTGAAAAATGGTATGTTTCCTCTCTTTTGTAGGGCCAGTCCACAAAACACCGAGCAAGACTATTCCAGGTAAGAAAGTGCTTCCTCTTTTTTCCTTTTGTTATTTTTGTTATTTGCATTGGCCTGTAGCTAGCGCCTTAAGTGCTAGTTGCAGTGATTGGTGTGGGAACCTTCTCTTCCCCTCTCTTCCCCTATTCTCTCTTCTTTCCCTCTCTTCCTCTCTTCCTTCTCTTCTTTTTCCCTCTTCTTTTTCCCCTCTTTCAATCTCTTTTCCCCCCTTTTTCAATCTCTTTTTCCCTCCTTTCCTTCTCTTCTTTTTCCCCTCTTTCAATCTCTTTTCCCCTCTTCTTTTTCCCCCTCTTTCAATCTCTTTTTCTCTCCTTTCCTTCTCTTCTTTTTCCCCTCTTTCAATCTCTTTTCCCCTCTTTCAATCTCTTTTTCTCTCCTTTCATTCTCTTCTTTTACCCCTCTTTCAATCTCTTTTTCCCTCTTCGTTCTCTTATGTTTATGCTCTTTTCCCCTCTTCCTTCTCTTATGTTTATGCTCTTTTCCCCTCTTCTTTTTCCCCTCTTTCATCCCCTCTTTCAATCTCTTTTCCCCTCTTTGCCTATGCTTATTCTCATTTCCTTCTCTTCTTTTTTCCCTCTTTCAATCTCTTTTCCCCTCTTCCTTGTCTTACATTTATGCTCTTTTCCCCTCTTCTTTTTCCCCTCTTTCAATCTCTTTTTCCCTCTTCCAATCTCTTTTCCCCTCTTTGCCTATGCTTATGCTTATGCATGAGCATGTGCTCATGCATAAGGACAAGCTTATGCTTTCTCTCTTTTTCTTTTATGAGCTCATGCATAAGCATAAGCATATGCTTTCTTTCCTTTTCTCTTATGCTTATGCTCTTTTTCTCTCTTCCTTCTCTTATGCTTATGCTTATGCATGAGCATATGTCTCCTTCTCCTTCTCCCTCTCCTCTTTTTCTCTTTTCCTCTCTCTTTCCCCTCTTTCAATCTCTTTTCCTAAGCATATGTATTTGCCTATGCTTAAGCTTTCTTTGTTTTTCTTTTATGCTCATATGTTCATGCATAAGCATAAGCATATGCTTTCTTTCCTTATCTCTTATGCTTATGCTCTTTTTCCCTCTTCCTTCTCTTATGCTTATGCTTATGCATGAGCATATGTCTCCTTCTGCTTCTCTTGTGCTTATGCATGTCCTTCTCCTTCTCCTTCTCATTTCCTTTTCTTTTTCCCTCTCTTTTTCTCTTCTTTTCATAAGCATATACCTATGCCTATGCCTTTTGCTTATGCTTATGCTTATGCATGAGTATATGCTCATATACTTATGCATAAGCATAAGCTTTCTCAATGTATTCTCTTATGCTTTGTTAATGTATTCTCATATGCTTTCTCAATGTATTCTCTTGTTTTTTATTTTTTGTTTTCGTGTTTGTGTCTACATTAGACATGGGATCACATCGCACGTCCGACAAGTACGAAAACCCTCGTAGGAGGAGACATCATGGTCTCTATTCTCTAGAGGACTTTGATTCCCCTCAGGCGACAACTCAGGGGCCTACCCCTATGACTACCCCAGGCCTGACTCCTCTTGGACGTAGCACTGCGACCACCGCTCGGGGAACTCCTTTGCTAGCAGCCCATGGCTTTGTCGGGAGTCCCAACGAGTTTGTGGCACAGATGACCAATGAGGAGGCAGTGAGATTCTTCTCTCTGCTATCCCAGAGGACCTCAGCAATTCCCTCTCCTACACCGACAGCTGGACCTACTGCCCAGCCATCCCCTCTAGCCCCTTCGACTAAGGGGTCATCACCTGGGCGTGCCCATCGTAAGGGAAGGAAGAGTAGGAGGGGTCGCTTATGTTGTGCTGACTCGGGAGATGTAGATGAGTCAGCACACTCACATCCCTATAAGTCTCCACTTGGTCCCAAGACCTAGTACCAGTCAGGTCCCTTGCCCTCTCCTACTCCCACTGCTACTCCTCGCTCCGGAAGTGCTCGCACAAATACCACTCCCTCTGACTCTGCCACTACCATGAGTCCTCCTTACCCGATCGAGGACGTGTCCTATCAAATCACGACTACTGGAGAGATAATTGAAGATAAAAAGGACGCAGCAGTGATGGCCACATGAGGCGGTTGATGAGCCACCACTTCAGGAGCGGCATAACTACTGATTGGCGGTATCAAGATGACCAAAAGAAGCAGGCAGTCAATGATGAATTGAAATCAAAATACCCTAACCCCCCAAGCTGGGAGTTCAATGAGAATTACATGCGAGAACGCATGGGTTTGGTCTTGAAGCATCGTAGATCAACCTTGCGTACTTCCATCGCAAAGGGGAGGGCTAAACCTAACTTGGCAGATAAAGCTGATTGGAAGTTTTTCAAGAAGCAGAACAGGGGGCCACCATCCCGAAGAAATGTTCGAGGGTCAGAGGAGGGCTGCGAGGAGACGGCTGGACGCCGTAGGTACTTTGCACTTTGGTGCAGGCAGACGGTTGGCATTCGAGGCAACCGTGGTAAGTCTACTTCTTCTCATTTAATGTATTGTTCTATTTGTTTTACTACATATTGCATGCACTTTATCTAACTCTCGTAAATTGGGTCCACAGTAAGCTGCGATGGGCCGCCTTTCTACAAATGTAGAGATGAGACACGCGTTTCGTGTAGGAACAAAGTCGTGGTTTATTGAGCAGGAGGCAATGGGAGCGACGGTCAATTGGGCTGAGGTGGCTGCTCACACGGTATAAGTCTACTCCTACTTGTAATCTCACTTTTTAAACTGTTTTATTCTTTAAGTTCCAATCTAATTTCCAATTAATGTGGTTTCGCTCTTAGAATCAAAGCTCGAGCATCCCATCAAGGGAGGTGAGCAGTGATGAGGGCCAGGGATCAGGCGTAGCTCACAAGAGCCAGGGATCAGGCGCAGCTCACGAGGGCCAGGGATCAAGCGCAGCTCATGAGAACGAGGATGGCAACGATGATTCGAATGAGTAGTAGTAGTAGTAGTAGTTTGCATATACTTCGCCATGTATATCCTTTTGTATATCAGCTCGTTTGAGCGATTTTGTATCACCCTTTTCGAAAGGGTAATTTTGTAACAAACAATGTTGTATATCTATGCTTCTGTCGCTCGATCGGTTCATTTGAGCGATTCTGTATCACCCTTTCCACAAGGGAAATTTTGTAATAAAAAACTGTTTTTTGTAATTACTAAAAAAAAACATTAGTGGGGCAAAACAGGGCTTGCTGTGGCCCTGTTTAGCCCCACTAATGTTTTTTCTTTAGTTCTGTTAATTGTCGCTATATAACAACGTTTACCAATGTCACTATATAGTGACGTTTGATAGCGTCGCTATATAGCAACGCTTATATAGCGACCATTCTTTTTTGATGCTTATAGCGACGTAAATAATGACCTTTGCACTGGCCCATGCCTTGTAGTGTAGCTCTATATCAGAGAACTCAAATCCAAAACTATGCACAAAGAAGAGAATTGATGAGAGATTGCAAAGGAGCATTGGGGTCCCATTGGTCATAAAAGAAGGCAGTAACAAGAAGGAAGAGAAACAAATTGTTGCAGTGGAAGGGAAAGGGAAAGCAATAGAGGTCCAAATGTAGAGCATGAAACCTCAAACAGATATTATTTTTAAGGGAGAGGAAAGTGGACTACTGAAGGATGTACTAGTAGCAAGAAAAGTAGATGTACGACCAAGTAGTGAGGAGATTGCAATTGACACCTTGTAGCTTCATCCATGCTATGATGTACTACCAAGAAGTGATGATCCCATACTTGAAAGCTCCCAAAATGGTATAGAGCAACTAGAGCCTATACTTGAAAGCACCCAAACTGGTCTAGAGCAGCCTGTTAGTCAAGATCTTGGTAGTGAACCTCTTGAGATGGCTACCCAAGTCATGGCTACACAATCTCAAGAAGTGAAATTTGACAAAATATATGCTGTCTTGTTGGATGTAGGCTATAGTGCCGCAGAATCAAAAGAGGAAGTTAAACGTCTAAGGAAAGAGGAGCTTGAGAAGTGTGAAGAAGGAAAGAATGTGAATTAGAGTGTCTTTCCTATATGTAAATCCTATTTTGAAATAACAAAGTTTTTTTGCTTTCTTAACTATGTGTATGAATATTTATTTAACAATTTCTTTTAATGATGTTTATGAATATTTTTTATAATTTGTTTAACACTTTAATAATGAACACCAAGACCAATAAGATGTCCGTGTTTAAATTTTATTTTGGGTGTTTTCAATATATTTTTGAATAATTTATTCTCGTAGTGACCAAATAGTGCAATGTAATTTTATTTTAATGTTTCAATGGTGAAGAGTTTAGCTTAGATATTTTAGTTTAGTATTTTTTTGAAAAAAGAAAAAAGAAAAAATTGATTATTTTATTGTAATATTTCAATGGAAAATATTTTAGGTTAATTATTTTAGTTTAATATCTTAATTTTCATGTGTCTAAGGATCAAAATTAATCTATGCAAGTGGTTGTGTAAAGTTTTGGCTTAATTGTTTTGTGTTAATATTTTAATGGTCAATATCAATACCTTGAATCTCAAAGAGAGATCTTATCATGTGTCTAAGATCAAAATTACTATATACAAGAAGACATTGCAATATTTGTTTTCAAATATATGGGGAAAAAACCATGGGAGTATGATATTCAAAAATTTTGGACTTGTATTTAGTCCAGTTCTAGAATTGGACTTTAGACACAAGCCCAAAAATTTTGAATACTATGTTTTGGGTGGTTAGCCCCAAAAAGGACCTTACAAAAATTGGCCTAAGTGTCGACCCACTTTCGAGAAAACTACCCTAGGCTTGTGTTGTGAGCAGCCAAAACCAGAGTATCATGTATCTGGGGGATAGACAAACCATTAATTACAGAAGAGTAGGGCTGACGTTGTACATGATTTTATTAGATCCATGGATGAATTATGTTGCTTTTTGAGAGAACTACCAAAGGAGCTACCACCTCATAGGAAGATTGACCATGAGATAGATTTTCCTCCTTGGGAGTACATTGCTAAATAAGCTAGCATATCGTACTTCCCCATTAGAGCATGATTATATAAGAAGGAAAGTACAACAATTGATTGACAAGGCAGAGTATCTTGTGGTCCATCTTACTTGCTCCCAAGGACAACATGTGGAGAATGTGTGGATATAGAAAGGTTGTCAATAAAATCACATCACCCTTACTCGCTTAGGGTGGATGGGTGATATTAATGATGAATTGCAAGGTGCAACCTTGTCCACAATGGTGGATTCATTGGCAGAGAAGGATAGGGATGGTGAGACCAATGGAAATAGCTCTTAAGATATTAAGCATTGGATGTACCCCTGCCAAGTTTCCCTAACTATTACTTTGAATTTTTAGACCTCACTGCTCACGAGTAATTGATTAATCAGTTGCCCAACATGATATCTATATCGACTAGCAGGAGACATAATATAATTTATAACATCACAACATATTATCTTATTGGGTGCCAATATGGACTAAAATTTAGCACCACTCTCCTTTTCTCATGAAAATTAATCTTCTTGCTGTATAATCCATAACATACAAAAGTATGCATATAATCCATAAGTATTGTATAAAAAAAATTGTATAATTTATATAATCCATAAGAATGTATATAAATCTTATCGTATGCCAGGTCCTTGCCAATTTAGACTGGCTTTTAGCCTCCATTGGAATAATGACTGAGAATCAAGATTGATCGTGGAAAGGAAGAGATTTAGTTGGATTTTTGGGGAGAGGGGGAAATCTAGCTACTCGAGGCAAGCGACTTGTTATTGAGTGGACGGACTACAAGTTAGAGGCTGCTCCATAGCCTTGGTTGTGAAGATGCACTGCTTCTTTGCAGGGTCTTGTTAGATGAAGGGGAGGTGGTGGTCTGATGGAGGAAAGGTGTCCCCACGTCTGCCAAAATCGATTCACAGCCGGTTGAAATAGAGCTAGCTCCTCTATCCCCCCTCATGGAAAGGAGTACACCCTCTACCCGCATTTCAAAATTGGCCCTAGCTAGTGTGCATCCGATATAAGAGCCCTTGGGGATACCCCAGGCACCCCCCAAATTGCCTCATGAAGGTAGGTGAAAGCGTGGTTAAGAGTGTCAATGACATTGCTTTTAGCAAAAGTTATCATTAATTATAAGAGTAATAGATGATATCATAATTATCAGAGCAGTAGATGCATTATTATTGGATAGTTTTTAAGAGTTCTATCCATAAAAGTAGTTTTAAGAATATTAGTCACAAGTTTAAGAACAATAATTATCTTAGAAGTAGAACAAGCGAGTACTGATACGCATGAATCAGAATCTCAGTGTTCACGAAAAACCCAGGCCTAACGTCAGGTGAATGGAAGAATTTGCTTTGATCTGAAGACAAAAAATTTAGAGGTCACAAAAACTGGCACTTTTTTTGCAAATATAGTTATAAATTGTGTGAAAACTGGTCCAATTTATTGAGCTTGGAGGTTTTTTGAAATTTTCCCAAAAATGTTTTCTGTGAACACTCCTCATGATTCAGTGTAGAAATAGCAAATTAAATTTCGCAATTGAGTCATGGGGAGTGTTAATGCTCAAATGGGGAGCTTTTTGGCCACTACTAGGCTACCCAATCACCTTATACTAGGCTACCCACTCACCTTAGCAAGCCTCATCGCTCTAAATTAATCGTATACAAGCCATAAAAGTTATAAATTGTGTGAGAACTCGTCCAATTTATTGAGCTTGGAGGTTTTTTGAAATTTTCCCAAAAATGTTTTCTGTGAACACTCCTCATGATTCAGTGTAGAAACAGCGAGTTCAATTTCACGGTGGGAGCTTTTTGGCCACTACTAGGCTACCCAATCACCTTATACTAGGCTACCCAATCACCTTAGCAAGCCTAGTAGCTCTAAATTAATCGTATACAAGCCATAAAAGTTAAAAGGCCCAAAAACGAAGGTTCGCAAGAAAGGACGCTCTGCGACGAAGAAAATTTCAGAGGACTTTGATGAGCTGCGGCCCACAAGATCTAGGTTGTGTGCTTTGATTTGGAGACCAAGCCCAACAGAGAAAGTACTGTCCAACCTACAACTGAGCAGTCTGAGGTAACAAACCTTTTCATAAAGGAGCCGCCCACGAGTGTTTTGAATTCCGAATCGTAGAAGCTTCGAAGATTCGAACTAAAGTTCAAAGGCTGACACAGACTCAAGTCCGTGTGTTTTGATTCACGCACAATGGAGTGTTGACATCGTCGTCAACCGATACTGTTCCTCAGTTTACGTGCTTATCGTTAGACGCACAATGGATTGTTGACATCGTCGTCAACCGATACTGTTCCTCAGTTTACTTGCTTATCGTTAGACGCACAATGGATTGTTGACATCGTCGTCAACCGATACTGTTCCTCAGTTTACGTCCTTATCGTTAGACGCAGCTCACATATATATTCTGTTTTGCTTCAGCTGATACTGGTAGACATAGCGCACACATCTAACGTCCCGACTCCCCCCCTTATTATTTCTCTCTCTCACCATGGAAACAACCTCACGTCCACCCGTTCTCTCATGCTTGCTTCTGGTAATATTTGTTTTGATCCAGCAAGCTGCTTTGCTTCATGCGGCTACTTGTTACCTGCCCGACAGAAATACGCTCCTCAAATTCAAGGCCGGCTTCTTCGACCGAACCGGCGTGCTTGGCTCCTGGAACCGCAGCACAGATTGCTGCGGCTGGGCAGGCATTTCGTGTAACAGGTAATATATGCAACATCAAACTCTCTTATCTAACGTAAAACCAGACATCCGTTATTGCTTCAATTGGCTTGACAACTTACTTTCTTCGTTGTGTTGGTCATGCAACACAGCTTTGGACATGTGCAGGGCCTCGACCTCGGCTCCTCTGCCTTCGAACTTAACCGCGATCGATCCGTTTCGCACGACGTTCTAGGTTACTATCTCCCCCGCCTGCGAAGCTTGACTCACCTCAACCTGTCTACCGTGGGCATCTCTGATATCATCCCTAGCCAGCTCGCTTCCATCACATCCCTTACCTCCCTAGCTCTCAGCGACTGTGGCCTTTCCGGTCCTCTTCCTGAAGAAATAGGCCAACTCTCCAATCTGCAAATACTGGATTTGAGTTCTAATAGTCTCAACGGCAGCATACCCCTCGCAATTTGCAATTTGCGAGCTCTTCAATTTCTTTCCCTTGGCGTCCAGAATGCTTTTAGCGGCTCCATTCCTTCTTGCTTTGGAAACTTTTCGCAACTCGCTTATCTAGACCTATCTGCTAATCAGCTCACGGGGAAAATACCCACAACCCTTGGCAAACAGCTCCTTCTTCAGCATCTGGATCTTAGCTCCAACAACTTCAGCGGCTACATTCCCACCGACTTTTGTACACTCTCGCAGCTTCAATATTTGAACCTCGGGTTCGGCATTGGATCTGGGCCGGGATTGCTAGGAGGTGTGCTTCCCTCTTGTCTAGGATCCCTTTCCGGCCTAAGATATCTCAGCGTTTCAGCAAATCGTTTGACGGGCTCCATCCCATCTTCTCTTGGCCAGCTACCACGCCTTCAGCATCTCTACCTCGATGGCAATCTGTTCGACGGCACGATACCACCCAGTCTCGGAAAGCTTTCGGAGCTTCTTGTGCTGAATCTCCAACAGAATATCTACATTTCTGGCGAGATACCTTCATCAATTGGTAATTTGGCAAAGTTAGAGGAGCTCAGATTAGGCGGAGGAGATGTGGGTGGAATTTTGGGTTCAGACGGGATAGTATTCGGTAGCGGTCAAGAAGGCCCTTCAAGTGCGTTGGAAGGCAATATCCCGGCAAGCTTGGGTGGCCTTTCGAGTCTGAAGATTCTTAACATCGCTGCTTGCAAACGTTTAACCGGGTCGATTCCTCAGGAGCTGGGACAGCTATCTAGCCTCAATTTGCTTCTGATTAAATACACTGGCTTAACGGGAACTATTCCAAATTCGTTAGCCGGGCTACAGCAACTGCAGCTACTCGATCTTCAATTGAATTCTCTCTCGGGAGCCATCACCCCGTTACTTGGAAACCTAGCCAAGCTACAAAACCTTTTTCTTTACGGAAACAACCTCACTGGCAGCATCCCTGTCGAGCTTGCAAACCTTTCTGCTCTTTCCGAGCTCAGTCTTGGCTCTAATCGATTGTCAGGTCCAATCCCGATGGAGCTAACCAAGATAGTGAATCTCACGTTTCTAGACCTTTCGAGCAATTTCCTTTCTGGGTCTATACCAGCGGAATTGGGAAACTTTCAGGGCGCTGTGGTGTTAGATCTTTCCGACAATCAGCTGACGGGAAGTTTCCCTATCTCACTTTGCAATATAGATACAGTCACCATATCCAACAATTTCCTCACCGATCTAGACCCCCATGGGGTCCCGCCGAACGTAACCGGGAAGCTCTCTATGCTCAATCTGTCCTCAAATAACCTCTCGGGTCCCATTCCAGACTGGCTTTCGCAGCAGAGTAGCTTGTCGACATTAGACCTTTCCAACAACAAATTATCTGGCAGTCTACCTTCCTGGCTTTACACCAATCCCCTATCTATACTAGGTACTCTCAATGTTTCCCACAACCTACTGTCCTCCAGCGTTCCTTTCATCCCGCGCAGCAGCACCATTGATTTGCACGCGAATAAGTTCGAAGGAGTCTTCTCCTTTAACTACTCAAACATCGATGACGTTCCGCCTTTCCTGACCTATCTGGACGTGTCGGAGAATTCCTTCTCAGGCTCGTTGCCGGACACTCTGTATCAGTTCTTGGGTGCAGATAGCTACGTCAGTATAAATTATCTGTCGCTTGCTCGGAACAATTTCGTGGGCGTTATTCCCAGTTTCCTGGGCGAGAGGATGCAGGAGCTCAACACTCTGGACTTGTCATACAATAACTTCACAGGTTCCATACCTGCAAATCTGGCACAAATAGCGGGGCTACACGAGCTGGACTTTGCGCACAACGAGCTGAGCGGTGAGATTCCTGCACAATTAGGGAACGTGACGACACTGACGGATGTGGATATGGCATACAACGACCTGACGGGTCCAATACCCAAAGGATGGAGCAATTTGAGCGCTGTAGGTTTCGAAGGCAATGCAGGACTGTGCGGAGCGCCTCTTCCCAGCTGCAAATGAGCATCCATGCAAGAAGCATCCATCCTCCATTATTGTGTCGTTTGTTAAGCCTTTGCAAATAAAGAAACAAATGACTCATCCAAGCTCCTTTTAGGAAAACAGGCCAAAAATTCTTTTATCTAGCTTACACTAGGCTATATGTCTTTTAGCTTGTTTATTTTCTTTAACTAATACATTTTTCTTCTCTTTAAAAAACAAGATGAATGCTCATAAAGCATTCATAAGGCTGCATCATATGCGCAGCTTGGAAGAGAGAGAGGACTTGGATGAGCACCAAGGAGAAGAGAGAAGAGAGAGAGAGGGGGGGAGGGGGCCTTGCCTTGAAATAGAAAGAGAGAAAGAGGGAACGTGGAAATTAGAGAAGAAATTATTTTCGCTTTGCCAAGCTCACCCACCGTCAATAAGGCTACCACTCAAGTGGCAGGCCAAAAACAAGGTGAACGTCGATAATAAATCATTCATAAGGCCTTCCCAAGATCCAAAATAAATCATTCATAAGGCCTTCCCAAGATCCAAAATAAATCATTCATAAGGCCTTCCCAAGATCCAAAAAAAAAACAAGGTGAACGATAATAAATCATTCATAAGGCTTCCCAAGATCCAAAATAGTGAAAAAGAAGACGAATTGGATTAAGAGCATGGAAAAGAGAGTGGAGAGTGTGGGAGATGATGAATTGAAAGGAGAGAGAGAGAGAGAGAGAGAGAGAGATTTTGAGGGAAGAAAATAGCAAGTGGGACTTGGACCAATCACAAAAAGGTAACGAATTTCTAAAATCCTACATCTGAATTTTGCTTCTTCAAAACTAAAAACTCCAGTAAGATCTACCCTTTGGGAAGGCCAAAAAAGAAATAAATGACTCTTTAAACATGAAAATAACATTTTTTTAAAAACTCATCCACCCACTCACCCGTCGTTTGATGCTTCGAGGGGCACCCATCCTAGGTCTACGTTGCATGTGGCGTGACTTGAACATAGGCTGTCTTCCTAATAGGCAGGCACCCTACCACATGGCTTCATTTAACTTGACTGAAGATACAAATGAACAATTATTCCTCAGCATAAGCCATCAGTTCAACTTTGCAATGGAATCAAATGACCTCTCTCTCTCTCTCTCTCTCTCTCTCTGTTAACCCTGTGGCAACAAAGACTAGAAGTGCAGTTGAGGACAACAACTATTAGAGTATTGTGTGTGTAGAGTAGCGGCAATGCTCCACTTGTAATATCTTGAGCCTGAAAGATGGTATGATAAATCTTAAAGGATGAGGATAGCCAAATCCTCTCTAGAAAAGATCCAATCATACTTGCAAAATTATGATCTAGAGAGAGAAATACTAAATCTAAAGAGATAAAGACTAAAAGCCTACACTTTCGGAGGTCCCTTCACTTTGTGTAGAGACCCAAAAGTTCCCTCCACTTTGTGTAGGGACCCAAAAAGTCCCCCCACTTTGTGTATAGACCCAAAAGGTCCCCCCACTTTGTGTAGTGACCCAAAAACTTCCCCCACTTTGTATAGAGACCCAAAAGGTCCCCCCCAAAAGTGGAGGGACTCCTGTCCAAAAGGTTTCCTACAAAAGAGGTCCCACCACAGAGGTACCTATAGATTGTGTAGAGACCAACATGTATAAATATCTCTCAATGGAATGAAGCTCCCACTCTTTGGCGTTCAGTGTTCAACCTCACTATTGTGTTCATGCGATTGATCTCCATTGCATCCATGCTCTCTTACACTATCGTGTTCTAGCATGCCCTTACCCTTGCACTCTCTACCCTTGTACTCCCTCCTCCTCCTCCTCCTCCCCCCTCCCTTCTCCTCCTCCTCCTCCCCTCCCCCCTCCTCCACCTCCTCCCTCTCCCTCCCTCATCCTCCACTCTCCTCCCTCTTCCTCCTCCTTCCTTGTCCCTCCTCCTCAACCCTTACCCCTCGAATTTGCGAAGGAGACTAGCTCTCCACTCCTCAACCTTGGACTCCTGCTAAACCCTGCAACCCCCTCTGAACCCTAGAACTCCTAGTTAGTTCTCTCAACCCTGTCCCCCTTCGAACCTTAAAATCCCCTTCTAAACCCTTGAACTCCTGTGGAGGCGAGAGCCTCCATGAATTGTTATAATCAAGCCCTCTTTCTCATTCACACGCGCATGAGATCTCCTTTCCACGCTTTAGCCTACACCTCTCACTGGAACACGACCTGAGGACCTATGCTACACTTGTGAACACCTATGCTACAATGAGCAACGACATGACTGTAGGTGACCAACACCCTTGGAACCTGCACTTGGGTAAAATAGAGCAACATTTAGCACTGCTGTCGGGGAGGTTAGCGCCTGAAGCGAAAGCGGAGCATGTGCTTGCATGTGTGAAAAAGAACACCCATTGAAAAACCATTCAAGATACATCCCTTAAGGCAAAGGAGTGAAAAAATGCTTCCAATTGATGCAAAAAGATAATGTTGACTTACAAAATCACATTAATACACTAAACACCCAAAATTAACCCTTAATCCCCCCAAGTCCTATAAAAGCAACACCAACCCCCCTCATTTCTTTGCCCACACTTTTGCTAGCCACTTCCTTCTCCAAATTCCATTAAGCCTTCTATTTTCCATCTCTCTCTATTTTCCATCCATTTCCACCACCACCACCACCACTTTTTCCATCAACCCCCCCCTCCACCACCACTTTTTCCATCACCCCCCCTTCCATCTCCATCTCCACCTCCCATCATCTTTCTCCCCACCACCTCCACTTTTTCCATCCATCCCTCATCTCTCCCACTCAAGGTAACCATTCTTTTCCCCTCCACTATCTCTCTACCTCTCTCTACACCCCATCTCCCCTTTTCCCCCTCCCCCTCCACCTCCCATCTCCTCCACCATCCCCCATCTCCTCCACCCCCCATCTCCATCACCCTCCACTCCACCATCTCTCTACCTCTCTCTATCTCCCACTCCCTCCACTCCACCATCTCTCTACCTCTCTCTATCCCCCATCTCCTCCACCCTCTACTCCACCATCTCTCTACCTCTCTCTACACCCCATCTCCCCTTTTTCTCCTCCACCCCCAATTTCCTTCCCTCTCCCCCTCCACCTCCACCCCCCATCTCCACCATCTCTCTACCTCTCTCTACACTCCATCTCCCCTTTTCCTTCTCCACCTCCACCCCCTCCACCTCCACCATCTCTCTACCTCTCTCTACACCCCATCTCCCCTTTTCCTTCTCCAGCCCCTCCATCTCCACCCCCCACCTTCTCCCCCCCCTCCACCTCCACCCCCCTTCTCCACCTACCCCCTCCCACCCCCCCCTGCTTTCCACCCCTACAACCCCCCACCTCCACCCCCCATCTCTATCTCCACGTTTCCCCCCCCTCCACCTCCACCTCCAAAACCCCCCCCCTCCACGTTTAACCCCCCCTTCTCCCCCCCCCCCCCCTCCTGCCCAACCCCCCCTCCTTCCACCTCCATTCCCCCTTCCTTCTACCTCCCCCCCTCCTTCCACCTCCACCCCCCCCTTCTCTCTCTCTCTCTCTCTCTCTCTCTCTCTCTCTCTCTCTCTCTCTCTTCTCTCTTTCCCCCCCCCCTCTCTCTCTCTCTCTCTCTCTCTCCTCCCCCTCCCCTTCTCTCTCTCTCTCTCTCTCTTCTCTCTCCCCCGGCCCCCCCTTCCCCCCCCTTTTTCTCTCCCTAAGGTTACCTAAGGCCCTTCGGGGCCTTGGCCTTGCTGCTGCAACGGGTGACCAACCCACAACGCCCCTGCGCCAGGCGACGGCGATGCCTAGGCTAGCGACGACGGTGCCCGCCAGCAACGACGACGCGTGCTCGCACCAGCGATGGTGACACCCATCGTGATGACGGTGGCACCTGCCTGGCTAGTACCTCTCGGCGCCCTCAGATCCAAGGCCTCAAAGGCCTCCTCAAGGCCTCCTACTAAGAAGCCGCCCCAACCTCCTCTGCCGCACCCCCCGCTTCAAAACACACCTCCCCTGCTCCAAAACACCCCTCCCCCCCTTCTCAAAACAAAAAAACAAAAAAAAACCCTAAAATACTGACTGTAGTTAGGTTAAGGTAGTTGACCACTGATTAGGTTAGTTGACCATAGGTTAGGTTAAGTTAATTCTGGATAAGTTATTAACTAACTTTAGTTAGTTAGATTAACTATAGTCACATTAACTGATATAATTAGATAAACTAGGTTAGGCTAAGAACTAGTCATAGTAACTGAGTTCAAACTAACTAGCAGTTAGTTCACAACCCTAGTTAGGTCAAAGGTCTAGGACCATTCACACTTGGCCCTAAAGACAAAAGAACCCCTAAAATCCCCTAACTTTGAGGGTCCATATCTTGCCCGTTTGGGACCCGATTTGGACCCAGATTGAACCACAACTTCACACACGGTCCCATTGAGCTACGGGAACTTTTTTCTAGCCAATCCCACACCATTTAGGCATCCATAACACTCGTCAATTTATGTCCCCGTGTGGGCCCCTTTTTCGCACTATTCGCTCATAAGATTCCACCAAGACCTCTGATTGACAATCTGTTTGCATCGGCACATCTTCCCGCTTATGTGGAACAATCCTAGGCACATTTTTAACACGACGGTCCCTATGACACTAACGCATCTCTAACCCCCCTAACGATTTTATTCCTTCTTTGGGAGGCCGTATCATGGCCGTTTGAAAACCAAATTGCACCCGGATCAAACCCAGATTTTACGCATGTAAAGATCTACTATAAATAAAGTTTTTCAAAGTGTTTAACCATGAATTTTGAGCTCTGGTAGTCACCTCACGTAGGCACTGATTTCAACTTGCCGCTTGCTTATTTTTGACCATTTTTGGATCCACAAAGGTCGAAATCATAATCGGACTTCGTAGTCATATGCACCCACTTGAAAGTCACAAATAGGACTTGTTTATGCACCTGAGATTAGGAAAAAGACTATAACCTGCCTACTTCCGGGAGCTTTCTTCGACCCTCGCCGCTCTTCAAGAATTCAACCTCTCACCATTGACAAGCAGCATGGAGGACATAATGATTGAAGAAGCAATAAGTAGCAACGATCAAAGTCCTTTAGAACACCTGAAAGAACAATGCAACCGCAACAAAACAACAATGGCAGATGACACTTTGGTAAATTGAAAATGCCAAAGTACAATGGACGAGGGGACCCCGCCAGGTTCCTTCAACTCTTTGATGCAGCATGTTGTGCTGGAGGCGATGAGTCAAATGAAACCAAAGCCGCTTGGTTCTTAATGACCCTAACCAATGAGGCTTTAGAATGGTACCTCGACCTTCTCGTAGAGGAGAGAGCCACATGGGAATTGCTATCTAACCAGTTTTAGAAGAAGATTCCAAACATAAAGGCTACAAGATGACCCCGCATTACAACTCGGCAATACAGATATGTGCAAGAAACAAAAGGTCAGAACATACCTGGGAAGAATGAAAAGATTAATAGCAAAATGTGATCCTCATCTAGACGACAAGTACCTCATAGCATGGTTCATCTCTGACCTGAAAAAATCCATCCACAAGGACATGAAAAGGGCCAGCAGCAATTGACATTGAGGATGGCATGACCGATTCTGACAGTGACAGTGATGGCTATAAATCAAGTCATCGAGACAAGGGAAGCACTTTCCACAAAGAGTAAAAGATGAAATGATGCAGGCCATCGAGCAAAAGCTGCATGTCTCTCAGCCACCAGAGTACCCATGGAGAGAAAATGTTTGGTGCCCACACTGTATGGCCAACCATACAACCAATGAATGCCCAATCTTAAGGAACATACTAAACCCAGCAGAAGTGGCTTAGCCCCCACATTTATGGTGCCCCATTTGCAATGTTGCAGGGCATGATGTACATACTTGTTTTCATAATATGAGGGTAGCACAACCCCAGGCCCAACAATACTAACAGTTGCCACAAATCCCAGTGTATAGACAATCGGGACTGGCACTTAATGCACAAGTGCCACGTCTCAACCCACTCCCGGTGAGAACACAAGTGCCTCAACTAATGAGGAATCCCAATCCTCCGCAATATCCATGGGCTCCCAATCTTGCTCCAGTAGTTCTGGTGCAACAACTCCAAATTGAAGAGCTAGAACCTCACTATGAGTATGAAACAGAATACCCTATGTACAAAGGACTAATTACGGTGTATGCTAATCAAGTAAGGCCCACCACATATCGAACACCCATCAAGTGTTTTGGTTGTGGAGAAAACCACCGCATAGCAGAATGCCGACACAAGGGTAACCCCACTTTCTTCCAACGTGTGCAAGGAATGCAGAGTTGGGCATGCTTGCATGGATTGCCCACTAAGAACAAAGCCTTAACCAACCATGGAAGTCAAACCTAATGTAACCCTAGGGATGATAAGTGTGGAAAATCATAGTGTGGCAACACGAAGTGTGGCATCACAGCTAGTCTTGATCATAACAAGACACTAGAAAGAAGCGGCACGGCAAAAACTCCTTTCCGCTCAAAAAGCAAAGAGCCCTCTGGCAAAACAAGCCATGCCAATCCCACAACATAGTGAGGCCATGCCTAGCACATCCACAGAAAGTGCCACCCAAGGAGCCAAGGGAGCATACCCCAATGCTGAAACTGAAAAGACGCGCTACCAAGCCTTGAAGCAATGGGTTCAACAAGAACAAGAAAAATTTGAGGCAAACAAGATGGCAGCAACATAGGTCAAAGCACCATCAGCACCTAGCATTGACATAGTGATTGATCCCAACAACTTCCAAGAGGTAATAGAGCAACATGCAAAACATCCCCAATTGGATGGCACCACACTAGCAAGCTTGATAAGCTGCCCAATCATGATGCCAATTGGGACCTTACTAAGAAATTGCCCTACAATGTGGGAAAGTTTCAAGGGATGGATCGAATCTTCACAATACTTCCCCCCACCTAAAGAAGAGGAAAAGATAATTTTGATAAAATTCGGTGCTCAGGATGACATAAAAAATGTAACCATCCCACTGGAGCATAAATCCTTTGGTTGATACCCAGCAATAGTGGACGACGGAGTCGGAGTAAACATTCTAGCAAGAGAGCTATATGAAGAATGGGGCCTACCTCCAATGTAGAAGGCCACATTTAACATCTGCCTAGCTGACCACGTGAAAATGAAGCCAGTGGGTATTCTTAACAATGTGTCAACAAAAATTGTTGGAGTAAGATTCACACTCCAGTTTACTATCTTGGATCTTCCCAAGGGTGCTAGAGCATATCAGATATTGTTGGGAAGACCATGGCTTCGGGAAGCGTCAGTACTCCATGATTGGGGCACCGATAGGATCACTATCCAAAATAGAGAAACCACTGTCAAGATAAATCTGGGAACAGGGAAAATCTTGAACCCACTATTCCTAGAAATGTTGAAGACACTTCTTCCACTATAGCCACCAGTTATGCATCGTCTGAACCTACCAATGCACAAAAGCCCATAGAAGGGGATACACAAAGTGACATCAGCAATTGGATACAGTTGTTGGCTACAATAGATAATTGTAAAACAACACATCTAATGTTCCCAGATGTGGATGCCCAAATGATACAACTAGAAGCACCAATCTGGGACAATGAATCAGAAATAGTGGAAATGCCAGTCTTCATGACAGGCGTCAAATGGGACAGTGACCCTGAAGAGTCCATAATAGAAGGTTACGGTGCCAACATAGAGTGAGATATGGAAACAGAAGCTAATAATGCATTCTTGGAAGGACAAGTATTTGAAAATCACTTGGCAATACTACAGGCACTCATGGCCATTGAATTCCCTAAGATTGACCCTCCATCACAATCCAAAAGCAACAGTCCAGGAAAAAGGAGGGTGTATAGCGCCACAAAGCCAAGATAGAGCATTTCAATGAATTCGAAAGAATGCAGACAAGAGTGGTAGAATTGTACTTGACTAAGCCCACAAAAGTACCCAAGTCCCCAAATTTTAAATGGGATCCTAAAGGGCTTGAAGGTCTTTGTATGGCCGAAGAACCACTCCTTGGGACTGCAACTCCTATTGAAAATCCATCACTAGTCTCACAAAGCAAAAAGCTTAGAAAGTTCAAACCTAATGTGAGAATGAAGAGTGAAAAGGTGAATAGTGACAAAAAAGAAGAATAAGGGAACACAGGTGAATTGGACCAAACATATTCCAATGGAGCTAGCAGCTAAGCAAGCACCTCAAAGTGCCATGAAGGCCTAAGGGAAGTTCCTGACTACTTTAGAAACTACACTAGAGGAGAAGCAACAATAGCAATGCCTAGGCCAGTCAAGGAATCAGAGCTCAAAGAAACAGAGAATATTGAGGATACGCTAGTTTATGAAGGACCAACCAAGACAAGAAAACTGAATCTTGCCTTGGACGTTGAAGAAGAAAAGCCTGTGTACATCAGTGAACAGATCATTCTAGAAGAAGAAAATGAATTGAAAGCATTGCTAATGGAATATAAAGATTGCATGGCTTGGTCCTACAAAGAAATGAAAGGGATCCCAGAAGTTGCAGTACATACCATACCAATAAGGGAAGGATCCAAAACAAAGGTATGTGGACCTTATAGGACAAATCCCAAGCATGGCACCCATGTCTATGAAGAACTAGAAAAACTATTGGAGGTTGGTTTCATTTATCAGATCGAGCATACCGATTGGGTGTCACCGATTGTGATTGTTCCTAAGAAAAACAAGAAGCTCACAATATGTGTGAATCTCAAGAATGTCAATGCAGCAACAATCAGAGATCATTATCCCCTACCATTGACTGAAACAGTTTTAGAAAGGGTAGCAGGATTTGAAGTGTATAGCTTCTTGGATGGGTTCAGTGGGTACAACCAAGTACAGATTGCACCTCAAGATCAAGCAAAGACAATGTTTGTCACAGAATGGGGCATTTTTGCATACAAAGTCATGCCATTTGGCTTATGCAATGCCCCATCTACTTTTCAAAGGGTAATGTACATTGCCTTCAAGGAATTTCTCAACAAGTTCCTACAAGTCTTCCTCGACAACTTGTGCATACACTCAGGAAAAAAGGATCACTTAAAATGCCTTGAATAAGTGCTTAAAAAATGCAAGGAGTATGGAATCTCTTTGAATCCTCTAAAATGCCAATTCTTGGTCACACACAGAGTAGTGTTGGGACATATAGTCTCTCGACATGGGACATGGATAAAATAAAGATCATCATGGAACTTCCCCCCCCGCTAAATGCCAAGGGAATTCAAGTCTTCATGGGAGTAAGCACAAAGAATCTCTGAGATCTATGCCAGCACATGGATGAAGATGAGAGGAATGTGTTTTGTCTCTTAGTGCATGCAAATCTCATACAGTTAAAGGCTAATGCAATACTACTATATGAATGCTTGATGGGAAGCCCCCCTCTTTAGGTAGTAGCCGAACTCCTACCTTAACTACAACAATCACCAGCAACTTCCATGGGATACAACTCCCAGAAGAATCCAAAATTAAAGCTATCAATGCCTACCAGAAGTGACAGGGATCTGCCAGAGGAATATGTGGTCTACCTTCAATCTAATCTCCCCTATCTTGCCACTCTCTATTCTGATCTACTCACATCCCTACCTAACTCCAGTATACATGGGACAATACGAGCACCACCATCATCATAATATCCTCTATAATAATATCCTTGAGGCCATCTAGAATATGATTCAAACAAGCATTGCGTATGTACCTTCATGGAAAATCTGCATTTAGAACTCTCTTTAATAAGGGACTTAGCAATGTGCTTCTTGATATTGTGACCTTTATACCCTAGTTCTATAACCAGATGAGAAGCTTGTGTACCAGTCATACTATTGATGGGTGGAGCAACCCTTAGCATACTTATTTGTGCATGTTAAGTTGAGATTGGAATTTACCACCACTGTGACTTGGCATATGGGATGCACCCTCTAATTCTCTTATCACATCTAATCCTCTCCCTTAGTTGGTTTGAAGAGAAAGCTTTCGTTATTGTATTCCATTATTGACCATTGATGATTTCGCTCACTCGAGTATTCAAGAACTTCTTGGATGCGGTTTTGTGAAGAGAGTGGGAGAGACGGAAGGAGTCTCACTTGCAGCTTTCTCACATACACAATGGGGGAATATACACAAAGGTGAAGGCTGAAAACAGTTTTCCTCTTCTTAGTTATGAAAGCCAAAAGAACTCTCTTAGTACAAAAGAATAGGTGAACCCTATATGTGGGTCTCAAACCAAACTCAGCTAACTAAGGTGGCGTACTAACTGAGCCACTAACTAGAGTACATAAAGATAGTTGTCATCTAGCTATTATTCATGGGTGGTATACGAACTGCATCTGCAGCTAACAAGTCGGTGACATAAATGCACAACAGTCACCCTGGCATATCACGAGTGGAGCTTGATATCTCAACACCCCCCTCAAGCTCAATCCCAATTCCTGCACACCAAGCAGGTCTCTGAACTTGCACAGTTTCTCTGCACCCAATGTCTTCGTGAATATGTCAGCTACTTGATCCTCTCTACTGACATAAACTAGATCAATAAAACCTACTAGAACCTTCTCCCACACATAGTGATAATGCACCTCAATGTGCTTTGTTCTAGCATGATAGACTGGGTTATTCGCCAAGGATATACTGCTCATGTTGTCACAATAAATGACAACTGGCCCATCTGTAGACTGATGCATATCATAAAGTAGCTTATGCAACCAAGCTACCTCGCATGCAGCCATAACGGCACCCCTATACTTAGCCTCTGTGCTTGACAAGGCAATTGTGGGCTGTTTCTTACTGCTCCAAGTGACTGCAGCACTCCCAAAAGAGAACATATATCCACTTGTAGATCGTTTATCAGAAATATTACCAGCCCAATCAGCATCAATGTATCCATGCAATTGTATCTGAACCCCAGTCTCATAAAATAGTCCATACTACATTATGGACTTCACATACCTCAGTATGCGTCTAGCCACATCCAAATGCGGTTTCCTTGGAGCCTACATAAACTAACTTACCAACCCAACAACATAGCTCAAATCTGGCCTGGTAATAGTCATATAAATCAAACTTCCTACTATGCATATGTACATAGTAGGGTCTTCTAGAAGCTCACTTGCATCTGCACTCAACTTCACATTCTGCTCCAAAGGAACTGAAATAGACTTACAGCCTGTCATCCCATATTTGGACAACATGTCCAATCCATACTGCCTCTGCAAGAGCCATATCCCACTTGTGGATCTAATCACCTCAATGCCCAAGAAGTAATGCAGCTCTCCCAAATCCTTCATCTCAAACTTCTGCTTCAATAGCATTTTCACATGAAGGATATCTTCATCACTATCACCTGTGATGATCAAATCATCAACATAAATGACAAGCAGCATAATGCCTTTCTCTGTTCTTCTCACATAAAGTGAGAAATCTGCCTTGGAAATCTGAAAGCCAATAGTGACAAGATGCTGTCCTATCTTGTTAGACCATGCTCTAGGTGCTTTCTTCAAGCCATACAAGGCTTTCTTCAACCTGCAAACAAACTCAGGATGGACAGCATGAACCTGGTGGCTGCTCCATATGAACCTCTTCTTGTAAATCACCATGCAAGAAGGCATTCTTTACATCCATCTGATATAAAGACCATCCCTTTGATGTAGCCATAGCAATGACTGCTCTTACGGTTGCCATCCTTGCAACCAAACTGAATGTTTCTTCATAATCAATGCCATATGTCTGTGCATACCCCTTGACAACTTATCTTACCTTGTATCTGTTCATAGAACCATCTGCATTGTGCTTCACCTTATAAACCCACTTGCAGCCAATTGCATTCTTGTCTTTAGGCAAAGGCACCAATTCCCTTGTAGAATTTGCTTCCAAGGCATCCATTTCTTCGTAGGCTTTCTCCCATTTTTCTTTTGCCATGGCTTGCTCAAAAGAAGTGGGTTCAGGTTCGGGTTCTTGTTCATGTATCACTTTGACCATATAGGCATAGTGAATGGCTGTAAATCCATCATATTTCAACCTATCCACAGGATACCTAGCTCTGGTAGACCTGTGTAAAATAGGCTCACTACCAGGTGCTCTCAAAACATCCCTTGTCTTCCTTACTCTAGGTGTAACAACAGAAGGAATACCCAACTCATCATCAAGGCTCTGTTCTGAGCCATTGGATTCACCATGCACATAAGAGTGACCTACATTCACATCAACCATGGGCTGATCTACTTTCTCTTTTCCTTTTCGTGATACTTGCATACCACTATCTGCATTGCTTTAAGAAGATCCTCCTTATCTCAATCTACCCATCCATGGCGAAGTATGTGAACCAATGCTAGAGGACACTACAGGTCCACTAATATTTTGTGATTGCTGCTGTGAATTCTATGTAGCCTTACCATTTTGTACATCTACATCATCAATCACATTTACTGGTTTATACCAGCTGCTCATCTCATCAAAAACAACATCTCTACTCACTATAAACCTATGATTAGAAGGGTTATAGCATCTATACCCTTTCTGCTACAAAGAATAACCAATAAAGATGCACTTCTCAGCTTTTGGATCCAACTTGGATCTCAACTCATCTGGCACATGAACATAGGCAATGCAACCGAAAAATTTCAAATGAGAAATATCTGGTTTCCTACCAGTATAACACTCCTCTGGCATCATGCCATGCATTGCTACAGTGGGAGTCCTGTTCATTATGTAGACTGCTGTAGCAACTGCTTCAGCCCAATAATAATCTGGTAAGTTTTTGCCAGTCCCTCATAGATTGGAGTTTCTCCAATGCTATCAGTTTCTTGAACTTTAGATTCTCTTAGTGGTCTTGGCATTGCTATTGGCGCACTACCACTTGTGTTATTCTTGAAGTATTATGGAACTTCTCAAAGATCGACCTCTGATGTTGTTGAACTAGCCTAACATGTGCCATGTGTACTGGGTGGCATAGTTGTATTTACCAATTTGTTAAGCTCTTTTTGACTTTCTTTTTCTAAAGTCTCTTGATCAAGCTTCATTTGCACATGTGGATTATATTTTTGAAACTTCTTACATCGGGAACTGTGGGGTAACTTTTCCACTGGTAAGGTGTTTCCAAGTAAGGTTTCATTTGCTGCGCATACTCCTTCCAGTCCCTCAGGGGACCATTCAAGAGGCGGTGGTTCTGATTTTGAGGGAGTTGGCTTTGCAAGGTACAATTTGACGATTCTTATTTGGACTCATTCAAATTCATTGAAGTGTTCGGCCTTGGCTTTTATGCGATTTCCTCCTTCAGCTTTCTTGTGGGATCTTCTGCTGTTATTCAACTTTGGAGGTTCAACTTTTGGGAGCTCGACTGCCATTAGGGCATGCAAAATGGCTGTCGTTATCAAAGATTTGATCTTCAATTTCAGCATTCTCAACCTCTGTTTCAAGGTCCCAAGGAAAATCTGAGTCATCATTGGTATGGGTACCTTCTTCAGGTTCATTATTCCACTCGAGATTAGCCATAAAGAATGGCACCTCTAGATCGATCTTGAAAGATAGTATGATAAATCTTAAAGGATGAAGATAGCCAAAATCCTCTTTAGAAAAGATCCAATCATACTTGCAAGATCAAGATCTAGAGAGAGAAAGATAAATCTAGAGAGAGGAATACTAAAGGCTTCACTTTTAGAGGTCCCTCCACTTTGTGTAGAGACCCAAAAGATACCTCCCCTTTGTGTAGAGACCCAAAAGGTCCCCCCCAAATGTGGAGAGACCAACACATTAGGGAAAAAGGGAGCTCATTTTGGGGCCCTGTAAGAAATTCACTATTTTTTGATTTATTTCTCTCCTAAAAGACCTAAAAAATAGTAAAATACGAAAACGTGGCTCAGAACTGTCAGTAAGGACTACAGAACTGTCAATTCGGAAAGGAATAAGATAATCTTTTGTCTGACTAACACGATTTTGCATTATATATCTCCTTAGATTTTTTTTTGTTTACCAAAGATTCTGCATCTCTTTTGCCAACGTGTGCAGGCCTTTCATAAAGAATCCATCACTGAACTTTATGATTGCAAGTTTTCAAAATATTCACATGGATACCGCCACACTTCCACGATTCATGTTACAAAATGACTATGAGATTGACAAGCAAACTTCGCAACCTCAGAAGCACAAAAAATGGCCGATACTAGTGAATCACTATCTCAGAAGAAGCGATTACACCATCTTCACATCGACTTAGAAGAACAATATGCTCCAGCACAAAAAAGACGAAAGGATACGGTGCTGAATGCTCAACAGCGGGAAAATATGAGAAGAGAAGCGCTTCAACATATTGACTTATGGTGCGATGGAAGCATATATCCAAAATGTCAAGTAAAAAACTCTACACCTCCATTTGTCAATCCCACCACATTACTGAGGTTTGCCGGCGATGGACAAAATGGACTTCTTGGTTATATTTCAGCGTAGTCTGCATTTGCGAAAATGTATAAAATGATGTACCTACAAGAAAAGGGGGCCAAGATGCAGGAGATAGCCATTCGTGCAAAATTGGAGCAGTAGTTGCAGAATGAAATTGAGGAGCATTCAAAGAGTAAAAAAGAGTTGACAAGAGCAAGAAAGAAGAGAACCATGCTTGGAGATAGACTACGTAGCAGGAAGATTAAAAACATTGCAAATTTGAAGGCTGGGACTGGTGGATGCAAGCGACGAATTCAGGAAGCAAGGTTAGATTGAAATTTATCATTTTGTATACTCAAAAAGGCTCTCAAATGATTATATCTATTTCATCCCTTACCGCAAAACAAGAATGGAGGTGCTGAATGATAAAGGCATATTGTGTTGTTACTATAGGAAATTATTGGAGCCTACAAAAGAAAATATGGATCCGAATCTTCTTACTGTTAAACAAATGAAAGGATTGCTTTCTTGTGGTGTAGCAAAAGGTTTGATTGAGGAAAAAAAATACAAAATAGTCAAACGCAATGTTGTAGAGGACTTTGTATCCAATAATCAAGTTGATGGCACTACAATCCAAGAAGCTCTTGATGTTACTGGAGTTAGCACGAAGGGATATAGTTCGATTTTCCATGCGATATCCTCAACTTTGAAAGATCAAAGGATTAAACGAGTTTTACTGCCAAATCCAGCAACCGTGTGGAGGATAAGAGGTCATTTGAATGAAAGTATAGATGAATTTATTGGGCAATATATCCATATTGAAGAAATATTTCATGGTGGTAAAGGAACCACTGTGTATGATCCTTGGAACAATATATTTGTAGATCTACAACAACTTCAAAGAAGAATGGTCGAGTTTTATGAAATAACATTTGAGGAGTGCAAAGGCATTTTAAAATTTGTTATCAAACTGGATGAGTGTGAGGTTGCAAAGGAAAAGAAAATGGAAAGAGTTACTATTACATTGATGAATGGAGCAATTGATACATCATTGACTGAAGCGAGTTCGAAGTATTTTAGTGTGCAGTCAGAGAAACACATATGGTGGTTAGGCTCATTCCAGGTATGATCATTTTTTGTTTTGTACTTGATTTTGGTCATTGTTTTCAAATCTGTTATAGTAAGACTTTTGTTTTCTATAATCTGGCAGGTGAAGACAGAAGACCATGAAACGCTAGATTGGGTGTTTCACCACACGGAAATACCAAGAATAATCAAAAGACAAGTGCAAGGCGAGAATCTCCATGTTGCAGGAAAAGGTGATTTTCAAGTAGAGTGGCACATGGCCGGGGATCTTAAAACACTTAAGTGCATGTATAACATTAGTAAAGGAGGCAACTCAAAGTCTCCTTGTCTTTACTGCAAAGAATCAGCTCAAGTAATGGATTCAAAATGGTGGAAGAGAGCACCTAATAGAGATAAAGTTGACCCTGACTTCAAGGCCATTCTGGACATTCCACTATGTAATGTTCACATCTGCACATTGCATGGTCTATGTCGAATTATTGAGAAATCGGTATTTTTATATATTGGATTTGCTTGGAAACTCCGTCCCAAAAAAAATAGAAAGGATGCTCTTCAAGCATTGGAAAAAGTGTTATCCGATATAGGTTTGCATGGAGGAGATGTTCAAATCACAAAGGATTTTAAAAAGTCTACCAATGGCAAGGAGGTACCAATCAAGCCCTCTATTGGTGGTGTTAAGGCAAGAAGATTCTTGCCTCGACCCAAACACAGTAAGCAAGTAAGGCAAGGTAGAACAGTTTCAAAGATTAATTATGGATTGTGGAAGCAAGTCCATAATGTTGTGAAAGATCATGAGGCAGATGGGGAAGCACGAAATGTGAAGGCAGAGGTGTGGAGGTCTCTTGATCAACTTTTCATGTTCTGTGACAAAGTAACATGGACAAAGAGTGATTACAAGAACTTTGAGGAGGCAATTAAACATTTTGAGAAGTCAATGAAAGACACGTGGACAGCCTGCAATATAACTCACTACATGGTAAGGTTCTGTCTTCTTCTTTTACTTAAGTGTGATCCTCTTTTTTTTATTACTTACTATGCATTCTTATGTCTTACAGCATATCATCTACAACCACCTTCCCTATTTTGTCAAAAAGTATGGATGCCCAGCAATTTGGTCTACCCAAGGCATGGAGAAGTCTCACTACATAGCACGTAATACATTTTTCAGACACACACAACACTATGGAGGGAGTCAGAAGGCAAATAGTCTGAAGGAAGTCTTCCAATGGTTTTACCGAGGCATACTACAGAGGCTGCATGCTAAAAGAAAAGTTGCTAGCTCCAAAATCAAGCTTGCTTTTCTTCTAGCCCAAAAGCAAAGACGAAGACAATTCAATGGTAGCAGAGAGACATAGACAATTCAATGGCAGCAGAGAGACTCTAGACAATTCAATGGAAGCAGAGAGACATAGACAATGGAGGGAATCGAAGATATTTAGAAACCATAAATGGACAAGTAAACATGAATAGGACTCATTTGTAACTTATTGGTGTTATGTCCACATGTTTTCAAACTCAATCAATAGAATTTTTTTTTGTGGAACAAGTGACTCTTGGTGTTATGCCTATATGATTTGAGACTCCATCAACAGTATTTCTTTTGTGAAACATATGATCTAAACGTAATACAATTTGTTCACAATTTCAATATATTGTTTGTTTAATATTTAATGACACCACTCTATCTAAATGTACAAATCATTTCATCTTCAACTTATTGTTCATTTATACAAGATCATACCAGACATCAAAGACTTTGTACAAATCAGTTCAACTTCAATATAATGTTTGTGCTATATTTGATGACTAAATCCTATTTCTCCCAGGGCTTGCCGATCGGAACTCTCTTTTTTAACTTGATTGGAGTCTTTTTCTTCTTTATTGGCTTGATGTCGACTGTCTGTTTATCAATGCTTGCCTCTGTTGCTTGTCTGGGAGGGGTATCCTTTTCTTCAGCTGTCTCCACGTGTGGCTCTCGAAACCTTATGAGCTTGTGTTTTCCATAGCCCTCCAGACATTTGGGCTCCTTAACACCACATGCTAATGCATAAGAAGTGTAAGACAAAAAGTAAGTGGCCCTAGAGGCCTGCTTATTCACATAATCTCCAAATTGTCTATGGCAGACAACCTCTCTATCAAAATGATCTTTTCCTTTTGCTATGAAAGATCATGTCCACCTAAAACCTTGGACAAACATTTTAAGAAGTAAACAATGGCTTCTCCATTGTTGCTCAACTGCCTATGGTAAATCAAGATCTTAGCACTGCCTAGATCATGAATATAATGAGCTAGGCTTGACAGTTTGCGAAACCCAACCGGCCTGCTTCCACTTGATCTCTGGAGGAATGTGTCATCCTCAATTTGTAGCTGCCACATATCAAAAGATTGGAGTGAGACAATACACAACCTACAAAACATTTAAGCAGAAGACAAAGGATTTGATTTGAAGTACCTTCTCATTTTCATCAGCAACAAGCAGTTCATCTTTCCAAAGATTTATTCCTCTCCCCTCCAGTCCAACCTCTTCTTTAAGCTTTTCCGTATATAGTGCTGAGAGATTCATAGCTTCCTGTGTGAGCTGGAAGGCAGCTTCATCTGGCTCTTGGAACTTTTCAGCCTCTTTGAAACAAAAAGTAAGGGCCTCTGCAGGATCAAAAATTGTTTCCAAAGCCAGTAGTGAATGGTCATCCTCTATGCCAACCTCCTTGTCAAGCCTTGAAGCCTGGGCAATAAGGGAAATGGCATAGTCCTCCCTCAAATTGAACATACACTCTATATCATGGAGGAAAACATAATATTTTCCACCAATCAAGACACCTAGAAGCATGGGCACTGCATAGTTGCTGCTCTGAACATAAAATCTTCAACTGGCTATGCTCCCCTAAGAGTTTTTGTCCTCAGTTGAACAAGGTCAAGAGCAGCCACTTGCAGCCCCTCATCCTGAAGGTTGATATCTTCTTCTTGCTCTGCCATTTCTGTTACCAAAGAAACATCCTCTTTTTCCTCTGCTTCAGATGTGTCTTCTTCTTCAGTCTCCTGCCCTTGTTCATCCAAAGAGTCCTGAATGAAGACAATGTACATAAGGAATGCCATGGTTTCCTCAAGCACTGTGCACTTTCTGGTGTGCAAGTTACAATCGAATTTATATTGATCAGGCAGGCTGTCAAATCTTCTATTCACATGGTACCTCAACCTGTCAATGGAGACAATATGATTCATATGCACAAAAACCTTTTCACCTTCCACAATTCTTCCTGCCTCTGTCAGTTCTTTGAAGGTATCCCAATGGTCTGAAAGAAAATCTTTGTGATGCTCCAGTACAGAGCTCATTGTGAACTCCATGTTGAAAATACTGTGGTATATGTGGAAGTTACTCTGAGCCTTGCATTTGTGAAGAAACTCAAATAGGAGCAAATCTGGAGACTTGTCCTCTTCTGGTTCCTTTTGTTTTGTGATGGAAGAATCAGCATTCTGCTCCAGTCTCTTCCTTTTGCCTGTTCCAAAATTTATATACATTGAATTCTATATGCTGACATATGCAATCAGTGAATGCGTAGGATATCACCAGATAATTCCTTCATGAGCTCTCATGACTCACCTGGTGATTGCTGTGGTCTAATAATAGCAAAAAAAAGTCCACCTTCCTCTTGAAAGGTGGGGCCTGGGAGTCAACTGTTCCAAAGCAAAAACATTTCTCATCATCAAGGAAGAATTCCACAGGGCCAAAGATAGCAAAACAATGAGATAGAAGTGAGAACCAAAAGAGACATAGGAATTTGCAGGAAAAGGCAATGGGGGACCATTTGGAAAATATAAAGCACTCTCCTTGCATTTTGTTGCAAATTCTCCAGTTTTGTTGATATGCATGTCAAATCAAACACTAGGTTCATCTCATTGATTCCTGGACAGTATGAGTTGATATGCAAGAGAAAGGCTGGAGCTGAATGAAGCTTTTCATGAGGAATGTATCAACAACAGGAATTTGCAGGAAAATGTGATATGGGCTACCTAGAGATGTATAAAGCACTCTCCTCGCATTTTGTTGCAAATTTCTAGGTTCTATTCATATCCATCTCCAATCAAATTCCTAGGTGATTTACCACATTCTTGGACAGTATCAATTGAATATGTAACAAGAAGGGTGGAGCTGAGTGAAGACATTTGGACATCAAAAATCCAATGGATGGAAGAAATATATGTCAAAAAACATTGAAAACAATCTAGAATTTTGACCTTTTTTTTCCTTTTCCATGCTGTTGGAGTTGCACTGGTGAATCTCTGCTCTTTCACTAGCTTGAACTCTACACTCTAGGTAACCTGGAGATCTGGCAGTGGTAGTAGTCTTCAGGCAGGTTGCAGTCTGGATGGAGTGTGCTGGGTAGGAAAGGATCAAAGAGAGAAGGAAAAGGAAGATGTGAGGGTCTTGGTAGGGATGAAAGATTGGGAGGCAGGGGAGGGAAGAGTGGTTGTGGAATTGATTATGAAATCATGAATGGCACAAGTTCCAAGGCATAAAGTGGACCTTTCACATGTGCCAAGTTTCAAACTCTAAGAGATCGGGGTCCCATCCACACGTGTGAAAAACGACTACATTCCACATGTGTGGGATTTAGTAGCTGCCTTATTTGTATTTTGCACTTATTTGTGGTATCCTGTCTCAGCCCTCTTGCCCTCCAGTCTCAGCTCTCTTGCCTCCCTACCTCCATACTCTGCAACATTAGCATCCTGACCAGCAGCATAGGTTCATCCCCAGCACAAGGTACTCATCAGCAGCACAGCACACCCACAGATAGATTTTAGGTTAGTATTAATGGGTTCTTCCCTCAGTCTCTGCAATCTTCTTGCCTACCATAGAAACAATCCATCCTGCATGGAAATGCATAGACTCAGTCCATATTTTATTTAGTTGTAAAGACAGAGAAATGACTGTAGGAATGCATATCTTCAAGTGTGATAATTGGATGTGAGGGTAAAACTGTACTTATGGGTTCTTCCTTCAGTCTGTGCACACTTCTTGCCTTCCATAGACTTAATCCATCCTGCATGGACATGCAAACACCTTCAAATGACTGAAGGCATATTCCAACATGCTGCCTCATGAATTTGCAGGAAAACGTGAGGAGAAGGCCTTAGGAATTTCAAACACCCTAAATTGCGTTTTGTTGCAAATATTGAAATGTTGCTTCATCCACCCCTATCATTCTGGTTTTGTGACTTCCATAGTTATCCATGGCTCTACTCTTCTTGCATAAACTCCATTCATATTGTATTTAGTTGTAAAGATAGAGAAATCACTGTAGGAATGCACCAGCATGTCACTTTAGATATTTGCAGGAAAACGTGATTTGGACCTTTTAGGAATTTCAAACTCCTCATATTGCGTTTTATTGCAAAATTTTCAATGTTGCTTCATCCACCCCTGTGATTGCCTTTTTGTGTCATACCATGTTCTCCATGGCTGTAATCTCTTTCCATTGCTTTGTATGCAGTTTGTCAGAGTGATGGCAAGAACCAAGTCAACTGCAAGGAAAGCTGGCAAAGGGCCAGGGCTTACAGCAACAACAGCTGGGGCAGGTACCAAGAAATTTAGTGTGCCTTCAAAGGGAAGAGCTGCACATGGCAAGAAGGGTAAGCCAATGAGCCTGCTCAAGCAAAAGGCCAAGAGATTGAATCATGGTGCAGGTGTGCTAAGGGAGATCACGAAGCAACAGAAAGCTATAGGCTTTGCAATCCCCAAGGCACCTTTTCAAAGAGTGGTGAAAGAAATATGTGATAGTTGGCAACTTGGGTTCAGGTGGAACAGGATTGCCATTCTTTCCTTACAGGAAATGGCAGAGGATTACTTGGAAAATAATTTTGAAGATGCAATGCTGGTAGTAGCCCATGCTCACACGGTGACTTTGATGGCCAAATACTTCAACACTTTGTCCAGAGTGAGATGGAGGTATGACAAGCTTGTTCATCCTGTGGAATGGTAGGACATAAAGATGAGAGACATATTATTAATTCCACCTACAAGGAAGTTGAAGGTAGATGAGGTTAAGGTTGTTGAAGTAACCCACTCAAAGAACACCAGAGGGAAGGCTGCTTATGAGGAGTCACTGAAGCAGCAAATAAAAGAAACAAAATCTATTATTGATGTCGAGACTGGAAAGAGGGAGCTGCAGATACATAGAAGGTTGCAAGAGCTGGGCCCTAATATAGTTGTCCATATTGAGGATGAATTTTCAGTGAATGATTTTGACTTGACAAAACCATGCTTGGTAGCATTGGCTCATAAGAATGAGTATTGCTTAGATACTATCATTCTTGCAATGCTCTAGTAAGTGTCTATTATTTTACATTTTTTGCAAAACAATCCTCCTTGTACTGCCTTTATACCCTATCCTAATTATTTTTTGGTCCTATGCAGCATGATGAGAAGCTGGCTTCCCCCTCTGTACAGCATACAGTCCATATTATTGATCGTGCCATTTCTTCTAAGTTAAGAGATGCAAAGGAAACTCCCATCGGTATTTCCAACTAGTTCAAACACTGCAATTTTGAAGTTATTGATGTTTTGCTACTTCCATACCATAACAGGTATGTGGGTGACTGCTTCTTTTAAGATTCTTCTTTAAGATTGAGAACTCTTGTAGCCTTTGATTTCCTAATGCTTTTTTCCTTATGCAGTGACCACTGGAGTTTTGTTTCTATTGACATCCAGCAGAAGCAATGCTTTATATTCAACTCTCTTAAAAACACACACAGAAAGTTGAAATTGTAAGTCAGTGTGTGTGCTTTTTGAACTTAAAACTTCATTATTTTGATATCATACTAACTAAATTATATGTATTGTAGTTGTATTAGAAGGCTTCTAAATGCATTGGATCATTGTCCTCCTAATGTCTCTCTTTTGGATTCAATAGAGCCAATAAATCTAGAGGTAAAAATTCGTTCCCTCTACTGATGTCTATTTCATGCTATGCCTTTGAACTTATTGAATAATTTTATTTTGTTCAGATGTTAACAGTTTCTAACATATCTTTCCAACTGTACAGACACCACAACAAGATGATTCAAGTAGCTGTGGATGGAGAGTGCTGATCAGTGCCAAATATCTACTTTCAAGCTATTTTGAGAAAGAACAGCCAGACCTTGTAAGAAAAAATAATTTTCATTTAGCTTGAAGATAATTGATAGTGATACAAAGTGTTCTAAATCATCATATGCCATTGCAGATGAAAGAAGATAGCTTCAGCTCAAACTATGTATATAATTTCAGAGCTCATACAATTTGGAGGTTTTTGAGCTATGCCTCCCCTAAACTTATTGTACCAGCTACTGTCGAGTTGGGTGAGAGCTCTAAAGTACAAGAAGGTGTCATACACCTTGATGCCACAGATGAAGCTGATGTGGTGCCATAGGAACAAGGACCTAGTGCTGATGAGGAGAAGCCACAAGAGCAAGGACCTGCTACTAATGTTGTTGAGGAGAAGATGGAGCAGCAGCAAATAGATGCTCCTGGGGTAGTAGAGGAGACAATGGAGCAGCACCAACATACTGTACAGGACAGGATGGAGCAGCAGAAAATAGATTCTCCAAAAAATGATGATAGGGAGAGCTTGGACCATGTAGAGCAGTCAAGTTGTACATAAATAGAAAATGGATGTCAGGAATATGTTCTACATGTACAACTAAACACTTCTATACAGAATTTTACTTGATTGAATACAAAACCTTTGTTTATGGAGTCTGTGTTATCTCAATTTTCAAATTTTCAATGTCTTTGCATTTTATTGAGCTCTCTCTTCTTTTGAGCACCTGCAAAAAAGCAATATGAATCAATAGGGTAAAGTAAACTAATAGCAGTGCTTAATGAGACTAGGATAAATCAGATGGTGTATCTTTTTATTATTGTAGATAAATAAAAAGTCGTTTGAAGTAGAACCTTCTATCTCAAACAGAATGTCATTGCGCAATTGAGCTAGGGAGCAACATTCTCTTAATGAGATATTAACTAGCACATCACCATTCTCAACAACATCAATATCAAGAAGTTTATTTTCTGCACCAAAAGAATCTTCATCTTGATCCATTGGGACTAGTTTTGTGCCTAGCATTTGACTGCGCTTATAATAAAAAGAAAATATAAAATTTTGTGATGCAACCATGTACTTCAGTTGCATAGAAGGTTGGACAACCTCACAAAACATTGAACTACATGTCTTCTTATCCCAACCTTTATCCAAAAATTGTGGCATGCATGCCGAACTTGTTGCTTTAACTGTGAACATTGTTTTTGAAACCTTCACTGGGGAAAGGTATTAAACAAGTCCACAAAAACTGTGAGAGGCATGCATAAAGAAATTTTTATTATCCTTGTGGCAATATTGGGCCTCAGAGCTTTCTGTACTTCTTTGAAAAGCTTGGCCCTATATGCCTCTGTAACACTAGAATGTGGGTGAGGCCAATCCACTAAATTCCATGCTGGAAGGTCTTGTTTCCTTAACACACCATGTGTGTTAGCATTGTCTAGCAACTGATAAAAATGATCAGAGTCCAAACTAACTTGTAGTTAGTGCACAACCCCAGTTAGCTCAAAGGTCTAGGACCATTCACACTTGGCCTTAAAGACAAAAGGGCCCCTAAAATCCCCTAACTTTGAGGGTCCATATCTTGCCCGTTTGGGACCCAAAGTGGACCCAAATTGAACCACAACTTCACACACAGAACCATTGAGCTACAAGAATGTTTTCCAACCAATCCCACACCATTTAGGCATCCATAAAACACGTTAATTTGCACCCCCATGTGGATGACTTTTTCGCACTAATTCACTCATAAGATCTCCCCGAGACCTCTGATTAACAATCCATTTGCACCGGCACATTTTCCCACTCATGTGGAACACTCCTAGGCATGTTTTTAACTTGACGGTCTGTACGACACTAACGCATCTCTAACCCCCCTAACAATTTTGACTCCTTTTTTGAGAACCCGTATCACAGCCATTTAAAGAACAAATTGCACCCAGATTGAACCCAGATTTCATGCATGTAAAGAACTATTGTAAATGAAGTGTTTCAAAGTGTTTGACCATCAATTCTGGGCTCCGGTAGTTGCCTAATGTAGGCACTGATTTTGACCCGCCGCTTGCTTATTTTTTGCCATTTTCGAGTCCACGAAGGTCGAAATCATAATCGGACTTCGCAGTCATATGCACCCACTTGAAAGTCACAAATAGGACTTGTTTATGCACCTCAAATCTGGACAAAGACTAGCCCCTGCATACTTTCATGAGCTTTCTTTGGCCCTCGACACTCTTCAAGAATTCAACCTCTCACCATCGACAAGCAGCATGGAGGAAATTACAATTCAAGAAGCAATAAGTAGCGACGATCAAAGTCCTTCAGAACACCTTAAAGAACGACGCAACTGCAACAACAACTTTGGTAAATTGGAAATGCCAAAGTACAATGAATGACAGGTTCCCGCCAGATTCCTTGAACTCTTCGATGCAGCATGTTGTGCTGGAGGTGACCAATCAAATGAAACCAAAGCCACTTGGTTCCCGATGGCCCTAACTGACGAGGCTTTGGAATGGTACCTCGACCTTCTCATAGAGGAGAGAGCCACATGGGCACTGCTATCTAACCAGTTCAGAAGAAGATTCCAAACACAAAGGTTGCAAGATGACAATGCATTACAACTCGGCAATATAGATATGCACAAGAAAGAATTTAAGGTCAAAACATACCTGGGAAGAATGAAAAGATTAATAACAAAATGTGATCACTGTCTGGACGACAAGTACCTCATAGCATGGTTCATCTTTGACCTGAAAAAATCCATTCGTAAGGATATGAAAAAAGTCAGCAGCTGACATTGAGGACGGCATGACTAATTCTGACAGTGACAGTGATGGCTATAAATCAAGTCTCCTGCTAAAGAACCCAAAGTCAATGACCTAGCCAAGGCCTTGAATGATCTTCGGCTTGAGATGGTGGGCATCAGAAATCAAGCCAATTGCCCTTCAAGAGAACGTGCCAATGTTGTGTGCTACGAGTGCCACTAGAAGGGTCATTATCGCACGGAATGTCCCAATATTCCAAGGGTGAATCTTCTAAGTGAATCACGCACCGAGGATTCTGACGTAGAGATGCTTGACCTCGAGAAAAGAAGTCGTACCACCTCGAACCCCTCTCCAAACCATGGACCGGGGCCACCCCAAGAAGAAGGTGTCCTTCTCAGAGCCCTCAGATGCTGAGATGGCAGACCCACCAACAGAGAAGACTCAAAGATCTCGCAGGAGTAAGTGGTCGCCCTCGGATTTTCCCATCTCGGCTCAGGGCAAGAGGACTATTCGGTCATTCAAGACCTTGCTCATCAGTCTTTGAGCATCACGCTCCCTCAACTAATAGCATTAAGTCCTAAGGTGACATACAATAGATGTCATCATAGATAATTGTCGTGTCAAAAGTGTGTGTGTTGATGGGGGATCTGCATGTAATATCATGGTGCCCCGAATCATGAAGAAATTGAATTTGAAATGCACAAGGCGTTCCTCCACTCGAATCAAGGTAGTAGATGGTCGATGACTCACCACCCTGGGAGTCATTGAGGATTTGCCCATCACTGCCAATGGGTTGACCACCACCGTCAACTTCTATGTAGTGGACGTCGAAGATACAGGCAGGAGTTACCCAGCCATACTCAAGAGACCATGGTTGAGAAAGAGTGACGCAGTCAGCTATTGGAAGATAGGACACATTTGTTTTGGTGCTTTTAAGGAAAAGATCCCAGTGCAACCAGGTGCCATGGAACCAGAAGAAGAAGAGGAGCAAGATAGTGATACTCTCTCATCCTCAGTGTCTGAATCAATGGAAGAATCAGACGAGGGGTAGGAAGTCATCGCAACAAGAAATCTTCAAAGAAGGGAATCACTTCCTTCAAAGATCGCACCACCAAAGCCATGGCCCTAAGAGTAAAAGAAGAAATGGTGGAGGCCATTGACCAAAAGTTGCATGTCTCTCAGCCACCGCAGTACCCACGGAGAGAAAATATTTGGTGACCACATTGTATGGCCAACCATACAGCCAATGAATGCCCGATTTTGAGGAATAGACTCAACCCATCAGAAGTGGCTCAGCCCCCACGCTTATGATGCCCCATTTGTAATGCTGCAGGGCATGATGTAAATATTTGCTTCTACAATATGAGGGTAGAACAACCTTGGCTCCAATAATACCAACAGCGGCCACAAATCCCAGTGTACAAACAACCAAGACTGGCACCTAATGCACAAATGCCACGTCTCAACCCACTCCCAGTGAGAACACAAGTGCCTCAACTAATGAGGAATCCCAATCCTTCGCAATATCCATGGGCTCCCAATCTTGCTCCAGTAGTTCCGATGTAACAACTCCAAACTAAAGAGCAGGAACCTCACTATGAGTATGAAACAGAATACCCTATGTACTACATGGATGGTGCTGAAGGACTCATCCTAGTGTATGCAAATCAAGTAAGACCCACCACATATCGAACACACACCAAGTGTTTTGGTTGTAGAGAAAACCACCGCATAGCAGAATGCCCACACAAGGGTAACACCACTTCATTCCAACCTGTGTGGAGAGAATGCGGAGTTGGGCATGCTTCCATGGATCGCCCACTAAGAACAAAGCCTCAGCCAACCATGGAAGTAAAACCTAAAGTACCCCTGGGGATGATAAGTGTGGAAAATCACACTGTGGCATCACAGCCGGTCTTGATCATAACAAGACAATAGAAAGAAGTGGCACAGCAAAAACTCCTTTCCTATCAAAAAGCAAAGATCCCTCTGGCAAAACAAGCCATGCCAATACCACAACACAATGAGATGCCTAGAACATCCATGGAAAGTTCCACCCAAGGAGCCTAGGAAGCATACCCCAATGCTAAAACTAAAAAGACGCGCTACCAAGCCTTGAAGCAATGGGTTCAACAAGAACAAGAAAATTTTGAGGCAGACAGGATGGCAACAGTAGAGGTCAGAGCACCATCAGCATCTAGCATTGACACAGTGATTGATCCCAATAACTTCCAAGAGGTAATAGAGCAACATGCAAAACATCCCCAATTGGATGGCACCGCACTAGGAAGCTTGATAAGCTACCCAGTCACGATGCCAATTGGGACCTTACAAAGAAATTACCCTACAATGTGGGAAAGTTTCAAGGGATGGATCGAATCTTCACAATACTTCCCCCCACCTACAGAAGAGGAAAAGACAATTTCGGTAAAATTCGGTGAAATGTAACCATCCCGCTGGAGCATAAAGCCTTTGGTCAATACCTGGCAATAGTGGATGGTGGAGCCAGAGTAAACATCCTAGCAAGAGAGCTATATGAAGAATGGGGTCTACCTCCAATGCAAAAGGCCACATTTAACATCCGCCTAGCTGACCACACGAAAATGAAGCCATTGGGTATTGTTGACAATGTGTCAACAAAAATTGCTGGAGTAAGATTCACACTCCAGTTTACTATCTTGGATCTTCCCAAGGGCGCCATAGCATACCAGATATTGTTAGGAAGACCATGGCTTTGAGAAGCATCGGTACTCCATGATTAGGGCACCGAGAGTGGATTGCTGATCAAGCAACAAAGAGAGAGGTCAGAATTCAACAAGGCTCTCCATTAATACAGATGGAGAGAGAGGATTTTGATGCACCGAGACGTGCAAAGAGGGAGGAGACTCTGAAGATAATAGAGAGTGAAAGACTTTTATAGAATATTATAAAAGCACGACAAGATCTGTTAGACTTCTTAACTAACCTTCATTATTGCAGCACTCGGTATGGGCAATTTGATGCGGATGTTGAAGAAACAATAAGGACCTCACAAAGAAATTATCAAGAAACAATCTGTGACTGCTTGAATTTCTTTCTTCATTGTAATTATATTGAGGATACAGACACAGAGTTAGTGGAAGAGTGGGTTGTTGAGTAGATAAGAGAAGGCATGTGTCACCATCTCTTAATAGGTCTTCTTGTATTAGCTGTGTGTGTCATAGCTTCACCTTAGAAACTCATAGATCATCTATGTGATGAGCCTATCATTTTATGCATTCCATCATGACCTGTGGTCTCATCCTATGTGGCATCATATCTCAACCTGTGTGGTCTCAGCCTGTGTGGCAATATATCTCGACCTTTGTGGTCTCTACCTATGTGGCATATCTCGACCTGTGTGGTCTCGGCTTGTGCAGCATTATATCTTGACCTTTGTGGTCTCGGCCTGTGTGACATATCTCGACCTTTGTGGTCTCGACCTATGTGGAATATCTCGACCTTTTTGGGTCATAAATTATGTAAAACTTATTATGATCATGACCCACATGGTAATCACCAATTTGTGGCTTTAGCCTTAAAATTTATTTGCTAGTAGTTATTATAAAATATACAAATAGTCCTTTAATAGTATATATGTTAATCATCTGTGAGTCCCAGCATGGTAGTCTCTTCGTTGCCAATGGAAGAACCTTCGCTCTTTGTCCTTCAGCACTCGTTGGTCACTCCCGCCTCTCCTTCCCCATAGAAATATCTTTTCTTGTCAGTTGCAAATCTCATGTGCCTTCCCCTTCCCTACAATCGCAAAGTTCTTTTTTTTTTAATCAGCCTAGACAACTACTCTTCTGTTACCCAAAACCTCAAACGAAGCCTTTCGAGGGTATTTTCGCTCAATAACGAGACGATGCGCATGTTCAAGGAGAGTGGGTTCAGCTCGTACGAGGTGCTAGTTGGCCACATATGGAAGTGCACTACCAAAGCGAGGGGTCATACTAGAGACAAGAGGTTGAGCTTTCTTAGCATGTTAAACATGAGAAGCAAGATGGCTCCACCTCTCCCAAATGCCTATTTTGGCAACTTGATCTACTGGGGGATCGCAACCATGCCCGAATCTTGCAGCATCAATTTTGCTAGAGACCAAGGCTGTTGGCGTGGGTGTGAAGCTCACTTCACCAGGTGGTGAGGAGTATTGTTATAGCAATTCTGCACCTGCAAGTACTTGCAATCAAGCTAAGTACTCGGCGCTCATTTTTGGGCTACAAAAGGCACAACAGCATCACGTCAAGCAACTTGAAGTGCAAGGAGATTCTCAACTAGTGTGTGAACAAGTTAGTGGAAGGTGGAAGGTGCGGAGCAAAGGCTTGGTTCCACGACATCAACAAGCATTGGAACTTTGCAACCAATTTGAAGAGGTAAAAATTCAGCATATCCCTCGAGCTCCAAATCTAGTTGCTGATTTCTTGGCACGTGAAGCTTGTACTTCAATCACGCATGACGCGAGTGGAAGCACCACCCCAACAAAGCTACAAGCCACGAAGGAGGGTGATCATTTGTAAGGAATGCAAAGGTTGTGGTCATCATGAAACTAAGTGTTGGGCATACTTGATATGAGTTTACCAACTTCAGAAGATCATTAGAAAGGTCCTCAAGGACATTGCTCAAAAGAAGGATGCCAGGCCACACACCCCTTGAAGAAATAGCATGGTGACTACAAGAACTGGAAGAAGCTGAAGGTGATGTGCAAGCTCTCCAACTATTGACATTTGTCATGGCATTCTTGTTTGCTTTGATGAACAACCTCATGCAACGCCGTGTCTCTAACCCTCGCTTGTAAAGATGGATGTGATATCATGAGGGTTGGTCCTTTTAAGATTGTCTATGTGCTATTATATGCTGAAGATTCTTCCCGTGTAGTATTTCACAATACACCAATCACACCCTTCCCTGCCTATGTGTGCTTTGTGGATGTATCTTCACTCGATTTTCAGTTCAAGCTTCCTCTTTCTATTGTTTGTCCATAGATAAGCCTCGTCTTGCCTCTCTCTTTTCCATCTTCCAAGCATGGCTGACATTCTCGTGTTTTGTGGATGGGTGGAAGAAAATCCAAATGAGTATCTTGTGGCCTTCAAGCACCGTTGTGTTTCTCTCAACTTTCTTACTGAAGACAGATGGCTGTTGGTTCTTCCCACATTTCTAGAGGGTTTGGCTCAAGTGTGGTATGAGAAGTAGGCCGAAGAAATTCGCCAAAGCTGGCCAAGGTTGACAGCAGCGATGATTGAGTATTTCAGCAAAGAAGATGAGTCAGAGAATGTGTGCCTACAAGTGGCAAACTTGAAGCAGTCAGAAGGTGAGACGGCGCGTCGATATGTGGATCGAGCGGCCGTGCTCCTAGACCATTTAATTGCCACACAGGAGGACAATGCTGGATTTCGAGCTGGAATGACTCAGCATGTGTTGGGCTACCTTGTAGCAGGAGCAAGTGACGAATTCCGCCTCAAGCTTAAATGGGAGAATCTAGAAACTATGGTGCTAGCACATGAGATTGCTCAAAAGTTTGATAAAGTTCAGTTTGACCCCGCTTCAAAGAAGATGATTGTCTCTCTGCAACCCCCTCAATTCCTGCAACAACAACCTGGGGGGTCTAACTCAGGGGCATACCCCCACCCCTCATCAGGGATGTATCCAGTGCCTCCCTCAATTCCTGCAACAACAACCTGGGGGGTCTAACTCAGGGGCATACCCCCACCCCTCATCAGGGATGTATGGTCCTCCCTTAGATGCTTACCCTCAACAAGGTGTATATTCTCACCCTCCGCCTCGAAGATTTCCCCAGCCTTGCCCACGAGCCCCCCTCCTTTCTACTCCCTCGGCCCCTCCAGCTAAAGAGGCCCCTCCTACAAAAGAACCCGGAGTCAATGACCTAGCCAAGGCCCTGAATGATCTTCGGCTTGAGATGGCGGGCATCAAAAATCAAGCCAACCGCCCTCCAAGAGATCGAGCTAATGTTGTATGCTACGAGTGCCACCAAAAAGGTCATTATCGCATGGAATGTCCCAATATTCCAAGGGTGAATCTTCTAAGTGAATCTGGCACTAAGGATTCTGATGTAGAGATCCTTGACCTCGGGAAAAGAAGTCGTACCACCTCGGACCCCTCTCCAAACCGTGGACCAGGCTGCCCCAGGAAGAAGGTGTCCTTCTCAGAGCCCTTAGATGCTTAGATGGTAGACCCACCAATAGAGAAGACTAAAAGATCTCGCAGGAGCAAGTGGTCACCCTCGGATTTTCCCATTGGCTCGGGGCAAGAAGACTATTCGGTCGTTCAGGACCTTGCTTATCGTTCTTTGAGCATCATGCTCCCTCAACTAATAGCATCAAGCCCTAAGGTGAGACGTGAGCTACAGCAAGGGCTCTCAACAAGGAGGAGCAAGAAAAAGGGAAAGGTATGAGAGGTATCTTCTATCTCTGAAGAAATTTATCGGCACCCACATACAGTAGATGTCATCATAGATAATTGCCGTGTCAAAAATGTGTGTGTTGATGGGGGAGCTGCATGTAATATCATGGTGCCCCGAATCATGAAGAAATTGAATTTGAAATGTACAAGGCGTTCCTCCACTTGAATCAAGGTAGCAGATGGTCGACGACTCGCCACCCTGGGAGTCATTGAGGATTTGCCCATCACTGTCAATGGGTTGACCACCACCGTCAATTTCTATGTAGTGGACATTGAAGATACAAGTAGGAGTTACCCAACCATACTCGAGAGACCATAGTTGAGAAAGAGTGATGCAGTCAGCTATTGGAAGACAAGACACATGTCTTTTGGTGCTTCTAAGGAGAAGATCCCGATGCAACCAGGTGCCACGGAACCAGAAGAAGAAGAGGAGCAAGATAGTGATACTCTCTCATCCTCGGTGTCTAAATCAATGGAAGAATCAGACGGGGGGACGAATTCTCAGAGGAGGAAGTTTACATGATGGGGGTGTCTCTGACCCCACCACCTGCAGAAAAGGTAATAGCTATTCCTCAACAGCTTGAATCTATGCTTTCCCCAGGCCTCACTCCAAGTGAGAAAGACGAGTTCCTAGAAATGTTCAAAGATTTCCCTGACCTCTTTCCAACTAGCTACCACCACCTTCGCCATGTGACTACCATAGAGCACAAGATAGAGCTGAAGCCTGATGCGAAGCCTGTGGCTCAAAAGTATCGGAGATTAGGGCCCCTATAGACTGATGCTTTGCGCTCAGAGTTGCAGAAGCTTGTAGAAGCTAGGTTTATTGTTCCGGTTCACAATACTGAATGGGTTTCACTAGTGGGTAGCGAGACTGGGGAAACATAGGTTCTTTCGCACTCTGACCACTTGTGGTGATTGACTGTAGCTTGATGGGAAAAGTAGGCAAGAGCTAGAGCCAATCGGCATGGTGGTCGATACGGGCCAACCTATGATAGAGCTGTCTGGAAATCTAGGGGGGTTGGGGGTGTTGAGCTCCAAGATAACTATGAAGAGGAAGGAAGCGTGTTTGAATTTCACAGTTGAAGCTTATTAGGCAAGGTTTGTTTGAATCTGAGAGCCATTTTTGAATTCTTCCTCATGGCGGGTTGGCCTACAAGGGGTTTTAGAGCTCTTATAGAATTAAAGGAACCCCTTACCTCAGCTCCACTTTAGTAATCCCTCCTTCTAGCAAAATGCACATGGTGGATATGTTGGAGCTATCTTTTGTAAGATAGACACATTGTCGCCTATGAAAGTTGTAGATTTAAAGAAGTTTAGTGCATTTAATGCTTATGAAAAGGAGCTTCTTGCAATGTATCATGCTTTACATCTTTGGAGGCATTATTTGTTTGTGTTGATTGTCAATCTAGACAGATTGTTAGAATGTCTAGTTGTTCCTTACTTAGCCTCTTTAAGGGACAAGTACATGAGATGGAAAAACTTCCTTAATGAATTCAATTTTTAGATTTAACATACACCAAGAAAGTGTAGTCCTATTGTAGATGCTTTATCTCATATAACACAAGAAGCTAATGCTACCTTAGCCCTACATGTTTGGAGGCATTATTTGTTTAACAATGTGTTGATTGTCAATCTAGACATATGATTAGAATGTCTAGTTGTTTCTTACTTAGCCTCTTTAAGGGACAAGTAAATGAGATAGAAAACCTCCTTAATGAATTTAATTTTCAGATTTAACATACACCAAGAAAGCATAGTACTATTGTAGATGCTTTATCTCATACAACACAAGCTAATGCTACCTTAGCCCCACATTTTGAAGAGCTAGTTGCCATAAAGGGTTGCCATAAGCTTGTCTTCTAAAATCTGGGTAGCTCCCCATAGGCACACAACTACTGTATGGTATAAGCTGAGCATTTGCGCCACTGTCAACCGCTTTTGTGGTTGACCAAAAGCATCTCTAGTTTCTCTGCAGCCCTCCTTCATAGCTTTAGGTGTCAAGATGCCTTGCATTTCTTAACTTTAACTTCTACTTCTTTGGTGCCACCACTTGAGCTCATTGCTAGAGGTCTTGCTTGGTTAAGCTCTTGTAAAAGGCTTCTCCTATTGTACATGACTGCCTCTCAAGCTCCTGAGACCTTCTTGTAGAGTTCCGAGCTGTTGGTTGCAAGGGTGTGCTCTTTCTTTTGCAGGTCTGCTTTTTGAGTAGTGCTCATTCTATCTTCTTTGTTGTAGCTCATCGGCTTGCCTCTTTGGCTTACAGAGGTCATGGCCTTGAGCCACTAAGTCCCGTTGAATCTTTTGTGACTCACCTCGAGACATTTACAAAATCCCCCTTAAACGTAGCTCATATCGTTCCCATAAATTCTTGTAATCCTTTTGGTCAAGGTCATGGGTCTTCTCCTTTGAAGCTTTCCACTCAAGCTTCTTCCGGTGCAATGTTCCAAGTCCAAGAAGATGTAGTGTGGATATTGTGGAAAGTAAGGGCATAAAGAGTAGTTTTATTTTAAGAAGAGATATGATACATATATGAAGAACAAAGTAAGCAAAAAGAATAAATACTTAGCAAATCTGGCAGAAAGATTTGCAGATTTGTGTGTCTCTATCCCAAGCACCATAGATGATGATGGTTGGGTATTTCAAGTTTCGCTTCATTTTGTGCAGGAATAAGGAGGCTTAGTGTAAGCCCCATAAGTTTTTCTAGTACATGTTTAAAGAGGTAGTTGTTTATTTTTGGGGGTTCATTTGATGAGTGTATTCATGTTTGCATCCTTCTCTCTGATTTGTGAAGGTATGGTAGTTTTGAGGTAGGTTTTTGTTCATCTATTTGAGGATGCTTTCTCTTTTTTGGTCCTTTAGTTTGTCAAATCGGTTCAAACACTTCCTAAAGGATCTTCTTGTCACCCCTGCTGATTTTGAGGGGGTGTTGGAAACAAAAAACCTCACATGGTGGACACTTGTGACACATGCCAACTGCATGGAGAATCCCTAATCTTAATCTAGATGTCATGTTATTAGCTCACTCGTCCTGGTTATTATGTGCCCTTTGAACTTGCCTCAATAGTCTCTATCAATGGACTAAATCACCTCAGTGAAACCTAATAATTGAGCTTAGCTATTTATCTTCTCCCATCGTATATGGCTTCCTATGGTGGTTTTCATAGGCATAGTACTTCTTTGCATGCCAATGTTATGTCCACTCATCATCTTGTAGAAGGTTCGATCCTCCAACAATCTCGATTCCCAGTAGTAGGGATGAGGAGGATCGTGCATGGTTTTCTTTGAGAAGCATGGCTTGCATAATAAAGTAATAGCTTAGCTTTTGCATCTATAGTAGTTTCGACTTTCTTAGCCTTTAGAATATGTGAATGAGTAGATTTTGGCTTCACAGAACCTCACTTGCATTTTTGTTGCCTTTTAATGTTTCATATGCCCCACAAATCATTTATGAGGATCAAACCTCACTTGCAAACCCTGGTCAACCATTTGGCCAATATAAACTAGGTTCTTTATGATATTTGGAATGTGAAGTGAATCCACCAAGTACTTTCTTCTACCATCCTGGATAGGAAATGGCACATAACAACCCATGCAATAGAATGTGTAGTATTAATATGTGTTTCAACATATGTGTTTCAACATAATCTACATTTTCCAAATTCCTTACATCAAGATGTACAGTACTGACCATCACTAGTCATGTCATTAGGGCACCAAAATCAACATACTAAAAATTTTAAAAATCTATTGCATCTCTTGTCATGGAGTTAACTATCTGATGTATAATAAAAAGTTGTTTATTTCTATCATCAGTTTGCTTCCTCGGTTACACATAGTTGCCTTGCTGCTGCAACGTTTGACTCTTTTTGTCATTTTGCTTTTTGTAGCATGTTTTTGCAATGTTTCATAGGTGGCCACTATAGTAGCACTCAAGGATACTATTTATCTACAAGTTATTCTATCATCCCACATGACCTCCTCTTTGGGTCCCCTTTCCTCTAGAGTAGCCTAGGTAATCCACTTGCATGGGTCTAACTTTCCTATTGTGGTTGCTTCTACTGTTAGTTTTGATTTCCAAAATGGCCATGACAATGGACGTACTCTAAATGTGGCTTTCTCTACCTCTAGATACCTACATCTAAGTAGAAGGTAGATGGATTCGTAACTCACATCTGAGCACCTTATAGCAGCCAAAGGATCATGGCACCAAGGGGAGGTGTTGAGAGTTGTGGTGCCATGAGCACATGTAGAGCAAAGATATGAGTAAAGGGAAAGATGCCACATGGCATGGAGGAGATATCCCACATGTGAGCAAGCAAATGGATGTAAGGACCCTCACCTATAAAAGGGAGGTTCATTTGAAGTAATATCAATCAAGCACTTTGCACTATCTCAGATTCTCTTTACGAGTCCAAGCTAATCTATCTTGGAACCTAATTGACTTGAGGTACATGTCATGAGCACTCTCTTCATCATGTTTCCACACAGGTTCCATCCACCTTAGAGTGCTCCATAGATCCTGAGGCACGCATGCTTTTGTCATGGTATCAAAGCATAGGTTTAGATCTTCTAGTTTAGCTCATTAGTAGTTCATTAGGATTGCTCTCATTCCTAGATTAGTTGTAGGCACGCATTAGAAACTCATGTTTTTTCTCCTAGGTTAGTTTCAATTTTAGAGTGAGTTTTTTTTCTTGAGTGATCTTTGTGAGAGAAAATTCTGTCCATAGGCTTCGGCTCATTTCAATTCTTCTTGTGAGAAATTCATGAGTGAGGTTCTTTGAAAGAGAGGATATGTATCTCTGAGATTGAAAGGAAGCTAACAAATTGATAGACATCCTGAGCTCAAGGAGATGGGATTGAGAGAAGAAAATGTCTTAGGAACAAGATAGAGAGGGAGATAGAACTCAAGGAGTCTCTGAGAGAGAATCAACACTATTTAACCAAAGGCTTGGCCGACCAAGTGTCTCCTTCATTGAACCCACACCCATCTTCAAGGGCCAAATGAGTACACAGTGGCAACAGCAATCGGAAATGCAGCCTCCATAGCCAATGCTCCTTCCACTCAAGCAAGGCAGCTTCAGCCTCTTGCCATACGAGACTGTAGCTAAGCACAAGGAGCTCACGGCTCCCTTCATCAACCGATAATAGCAAGGCCAGCAAACCACTTCAACCACCTGCATGACCTACATCTTCTCAAGCTCTAGCTACAGACTCAAAAGCTCCAAAGAGCTCCAACCGGCAGCTGCCCATCTACAAGCAAGCCTCCACAGCGCCATAGCTGTCCACATTCGACGGCTGCCTACCATTAACGACCACACGGGCTGGCTATCGGGATTCCTACAACAACTCATAGCTTGCCCCTCTCCAGCTTCAGCACATAGATGTCGACTGCCTTCAATGACCGTAGCGCCACACGAGCTGAAGCCATAAAGCTAGCGACTTGCCAAGAGCACCTAGATGACAGTTCAATAGCAAAGAGCCCGAATGTCGAGCCCAAATTTGTAGCAGCAGTGACTCCCTCTCCAAGCATCCTCCTCATCGCGTCGCTAGCTGCAAGAAGCCTCAAAGCTTCCATTTTCTTATGTTCTAAGGTCCTAACCTTAGGACACATGGCAGCCTAAGGTAGAGATACGTGGCAGATGAGCCACTCACCTTGGGTTAGTCTACAAAGTGACACGTGGCAGATAAGACTCAATCAAGGTCTGGTTAACTTAGCCCACCATGGTTAGAGTTAAGGTTAGTTATGCCACATCAGCATGCACAGTCAAATTGCCACCTAAGCACAAAGTCCCTTGCTAAGCACAGTATGGAATTCAGCATGTGAATCCCTATGCCACATCATCAAGGCCCCCACTTCTTCACAGAATCTTCAACAAGCCGTAACTCCCTATCTAGGAAGAATTTGCACACGCTCCAAAAAGGAAAAGTGATCGTCTTTTTGAGCTCTATGCACTATCAGATCAGAATCATTGTTAGCAATTAGACACTACCATTGAAGCAAAATAAAGCTCATGGTAAGACCTTTGCAACAAATGACAAATCAAAGCATGAATGCACACATCATTGTCATAAGCATGCCAAAAGCATAAGTGCATGAGATGACCATAGCACGAAGCATGGTATCCACACAGAAAGCATCAAGGCACATGGAAGAACAAAGCATCATGCATGAAGCTACACCAAGCAAGGAAGCAAACGCCATCGTCATCAAGCCATGAGCCAAAAGGTGACATCAATGGAATGTATTGAGAAACAAAAACCTTGCCAACCTTGCCTATGTTTTGTAAATCAAGCGACACTTTACCACCTTAAGTAGCAATGTATGCACTAAAGGGAGGTGATGGATTTGTAACTCACATCTGACCACCTTGTAGTAGCCAAAGGATCATGGCACCAAGGGGAGGTGTTGAGAGTTGTGGTGCCATGAGCACATGTAGAGCAAAGGTATGAGTAAAGGGAAAGCTACCACATGGCATGGAGGAGATATCCCACATGTGAGCAAGCATATGAATGTTAGTACCCTCACCTATAAAAGGGAGGTTCATTTGAAGTAATATCAATCAAGCACTTTGCACTATCTCAAGATTCTCTTTACGAGTCCAAGCTAATCTATCTTGGAACCTAATTGACTTGAGATACATGTCATGAGCACTTTCTTCATCATGTTTCCACACAGGTTCTATCCACCTTAGAGCACTCCATAGATCCTGAGGCATGCATGCTTTTGTAACACCTATTTCATTAATTTTGGACTTTTTGTGTTGTTTTTGGACGAAGCCCAAAAATCCTTCCCAAATGAAAACTTTACTTTGTGAAAATATCCTTCCCAAATCAAAATTTTACTTTCTGAAAATATTCTTCCCAAATCAAAAGTTCACTTTGTGGCACTATCATATTCACATAAAAATATTGTTTTTTCAATCTATACTTTTGCACCAACATGCAAGAATTTGAAATAATCCTATATTAGAAATTCTAGCTATATCTAAGTTATTTGTTAATTTAATTATTTTTAATATTTTTCCTTGACGTTTTTCCTTCCCAAATCAAAAGTTCACTTTGTGGCACTATCATATTCACATAAAAATATTGTTTTTTCAATCTATACTTTTGCACCAACATGCAAGAATTTGAAATAATCCTATATTAGAAATTCTAGCTATATCTAAGTTATTTGTTAATTTAATTATTTTTAATATTTTTCCTTGACGTTTTTCGTTGACGTGATAAATTTATAAATCCATGAAAGGAGACTTAAATATTTCATGAAAATAACATTGTCACTCGGCAATATGCACAAAATTTAGCAAAACTTTTAATAAATAGAAAGAAGACATGATGCCATAAGACCTAAGTTTTGTATTGAACCAAAGAGGTATAATAGCAATTATAGCTATTATTATATGATTACATTGAGAGATGTTGCTCTCAGCTAGAGTCTTTATATCCAAAATGATATAGATTGAACATATGTTTACAATTTAAATTGTTGCTCTTAAAGAGCCTCAATTCGTGCCATCTGCATAATTTGACTCCCCATTGTCTTATTGCTCAATGTCACGACAGTCCCTTTCCAGGTGCCATCTGCATAATTTGACTCCCACTTGTCTTGCCAAGCCTTGCCCCTTGGGTGCATTGACTCCCCATTGTCTTATTGCTCAATGCGATAGTCCCTTGCCAGGTGCCATCTGCATTAACTCCCTATTGTCTTGCCAAGCCTTGACCCTTGGGTGACATCCAGTGCAAAATACAGGTGCCATCTGCATTAACTCCCACAAGTTATCTTGCCAAGCCTTGCCCCTTGGGTGCATTGACTCCCCATTGTCTTATTGCTCAATGTGATAGTCCCTTGCCAGGTGCCATCTACATTAACTCCCTATTGTCTTGGCAAGCCTTGACCCTTGGGTGACATCCAGTGCATATTTTGACTCTCATTTGACATAGGAGGTGATGACTCTGATTATAATTGTCTTGGATTGGCTCCTTGCCTAGTACCCAAATAAAATCCTTCAATGGACTTCAATACAAAGCTTTAATCATGGACATTCTTCATTTGCGGTGTCTCCTTCTACTTCCTCCATGGCGAGCATCCTTAAAAATTCGTGTATATGCAAAATAGTTTGCTGTGGTATTTTTATTTTTCCTTCTAGCTCATATCCCATGTGCTTCTTTGATTTCTTTGCCCTTGAATGCCAAGACACTATGATTGTCTCCGTCGAAACTTGAGAGACCGCTTCATCATTTGGGACCCACTCCTTCATTATAAAATTAGTATATAATGTGTTGTTATCCATATTCTCCTTCCTGCCCTTTGGCTCATACCATACCGCTGTAAATGTTGTAGCTCTCCCTTGGTCATCTCTTTGCACATCAACTACTTTTGCAACCCAAAACTTCACATTCTCATATTCATCATCCGATGGCCGAACCACAACAAAACAATCGACCTCTATATCTACTTGTGGCATAAACTCTCTCTTCTTCGGTCCACAATATGGACGTGGGAGTAATGATACAAATTCATTTTCAAAGACTTGAGCTGGGCGCAAATCGTTATGAACATTTGGCCAAAACATATTGCATTCTTCCTTGACATCCTTTGAGCCTCGCATTCTCTCAAGGTCCTTTATTAAATTTCGTGCCTTGTTAATTACAGTGGTAGTGTGTTCTCTCCAAGTAGGCTTCGAATCAGGATATCTCCGGAGCATTTCCTCTTTGTATGTAATAAATGCTTTTAATCCTTCTATTTCACAATTAGACCTCTCATTAAATTCTTGTATAGGAGCCCATGTTGGATACCTTTCCTTGCTGGGAATTGAAGTTAAGAGACTGTAAGGTTCTTCAAGTTCCCATTTTGTATCATGAGAATACGGTTGCCATTGCATTACGGGTTTTTCATCTGTTAAAAAAAAACGAAAGTAGTGTGGATTGGTATGACCTGTCAATGCATCACCACCCGTTTGTATGAAAGGTAGAATGAAGCTCTTCCAATCATACATTCTTTCGAGCCTCTCACATACTGTACTTTCCTTACAACCACCAACTTGCCTGCCACATCTTCTTACCAAGTCATCTATTGTCTCCACATCCTTGCATTTAAGCTCCCTTGAGACTGTGCTAAAAACCTGATCGATATCCTCATGTGTATGCCCAACATACAAAAATCCACATTCGACCTCATTGAAGATTCGATGAGCAACTAGCATGGAGCAGAATGCAAACATGAGTACATTCTTATTTTCTCGCCAGCAATTATCAGCTTGTATTCTCAAAGTCGGTGGCAGGCGACCTTTTTCTGCATGTACATTGCGAATTGCCTTCATAATAGATGTTACAACTTGATTGCTATCATGTAGATGCAAGGAATCAATCCATATATCTGCAAAGAACTTAATTCCATGCACTAACACTCCACATAGATGTGTCTTTAGAAAGTGCTTTCCTTGTAATTTAGGTGGAGTGGCAACAAAACGAGGCAATGCTGTTGTATTTTGATCCATGCCATCTACAATAAGGCACATGTAGTCATCAGGATGCGAAATAGCTTGCTCCTTCCAAAATGCATATTTTTGTCTGGAATGTTGAATAAGGTCATGATGAGATTTTCGGTTTTTTTTGTATAATTCCCTTTGATTTGGACATGTTGCACTCTCAATTTCTCGCTTTAAATCATCACAGACATTGCACTTTGACATTTTTTGCCTCCATGGGATTTTAACATATCCAAAGTTCTTCTTCCAAAGAGTATACAAAGTATGAGAAGAAGCTACGGCATCCCCTCTTTGCCTTTGCTTTTCTGCAATAGAGTCAAATACTTCGAGCTTTGTCAAGCCCATTGGAAGGTGCATTTTAGTGATCGCGTCACCGTTAGGGAGTTTGGTAGATATATGGGGTTGAGGTAAAGCATTTTCATGTATGAAGTCTTGCAAAATTGCTGCTGCCCTGACAGTTGAGATTCTTGATTTGGACCTTCCTCTATTACTGTGAATGCTAAATTTGTTGCCGCCCTTTGCCTTGGTGACTAAATCCCAATATGTACCATGGGATAATCCAGTAATGTTGCGATATGCCTTATTGCAAATCCTTTTTCCATTTATGAGAGGTTTTACCTTTTGTCTTGAACTTAGCATTTTATTGCCATTCTGAAGAAAGCAAGAGAGATTTGTGAGAAGGTATTCATTTCTTTCGCTTCCTCTTCTTTGCCACACGTGTCCTCTACATTCCCTGATGTCTGCAAGATCAATGAAGCGCATACATCTTCGCTTGCAACATAGATATCCCAATGCATTTAACATATTCTCCTCCTTCATTACTCTCTTCCTTTTTGGTTGCTTTTGTGAATCTGCCTGGATTCGCGCTTTCTCTTCATGCATATGTATGACCGTTTTCGTTCCTCATGCACGTTGTTATCTGTATTTATGCACTTCTTCTCCTCACATTTGTTTGTAACCAAGCATCCATGATTGGTCGTTGCATCCTTGTCCATATCACAATCAAAGTTAAATATTGAATAATCCTCTGTTGATCTCATCCTCGTTTTTAACATACTCTTAGGACCATTCAATGAATTCAATATTCTACGAGAGTATTGAGAACCTTGAAACTCTTCCACTCCTGAGAGAACATCACTCATTGGGACATCTTGCATGGCTTTCACAAATCCACAACCTTGATTGACACGAGGTTTGTTAATATGCATGAACTCATCCACACTTGACAAGACATCGCTATTGAAACCTTTGCCCTTCTCACTGTGCAAGAATTCATCCACCCCAGATAAGGCTTCGCTTCTAAAATCATTTTGATTCTCGGAACCGATGAACTTATCCACTCCAGATAAGATGTCACTTCTATAATTGAGTATATTGAAATCATCCACATTTGAAGTGATAGAGCCTGGCACATGGGCACGGTTTTTAGGTCCTTTGATATTGTAGTATACGTTGTCTTTATCATTGAAAACCACATGCCTCTTTCTCATGTTTAAAAATTGCATGCTCCATCTCATATTCTTGCCTACCTCATAGTAGGGATCACATAAGGATGTTATGTTATCAACCATACCATCATCAGTGACTTTTAGAATCCTCATCTGTGCAAATGACCATTGCTCCACTTGTTCAAATCCCAATACTTCACATTCTGCTACAGTCTTATTTGCAAATGATCTCATTTGTAAAATGTCCCCTATAGTAAAATCCAAGGTGGTGCACTTTGTATTCTTGATAATGTCTGTTGCATAAGTATCATCTTTGTCCCATGCTATAAATGATTTGTTGGATGTATTGTAGGGCATAACATCTCCAAGTGTTTCCATATCTCCACATTTATACTTTAGCTCAACATGTGCGCTAAGAATCTTTGATACAGTAACTGCCACCTTATCTTCGCCAAGCTCGTGTCATGCACATCCGTAAAAAAAACACGCTGCTAAGTGTGTTATCCGATCAAGTACTTATGTGATGGGAATGCCACTTTGCATGTAAGTCAATTCCACCTGGTTGAAGGTGTGTGCAAAGTATTGTGCCCATCGGATATGCTTTGCATTGTCGATCAAGCATAAAACACCGTTTTTGCCTTAGTGCCATGCACAACCATGAAAAAACACGGTTCCAGGTGTGTTATTCAAACTAGTACTTATCGGATGGGGGCTCCAGTTTGCACGCAAGTCCATTTCAACTAGGTTGAGGTGTGTGCAAAGTATTGTCACCATCGGATATGATTTGCATGGTCGATCATGCATTATATACCGTTTTTTCCCTAGTGGTATGCACATCCGCAAAAAAACATGCCCTTAGATATGTTATCTGACAAAGTACTTATCGGATGGGTATGCCTCTTTGAGAAAATTTCAATACCACCTAGGTTGAGGTATAGGAAAAGTATTATGCCCATCGGATATGCTTTGCATGGTCGATCGAGCATTAAATACCATTTTTGCCCTAGTGTCATGCACATCCGTAAAAAAACACGTTGCTAGGTGTGTTATCTGATCAAGCACTTATGCGATGGGAATGCCAATTTGCATGTAAGTCAATTCCACCTAGTTGAAGGTGTGTGCAAAGTATCATTCCCATCGGATATGCTTTGCATTGTCGATCAAGCATAAAATCATGTTTTTGCCTTGGTGTCATGCACAACCATGAAAAAACACGGTCCTAGGTGTGTTATTCAAACTAGTACTTATCGGATGGGGGCTCTAGTTTGCACGCAAGTCTGTTTCAACTAGGTTGAGGTGTGCGCAAAGTATTGTCACCATCGGATATGATTTGCATGGTCGATCACGCATTATACACCCTTTTTTCCCTAGTGGTATGCACATCCGCAAAAAAACAGGCCCTTAGGTATATTATCTAACCAAGTACTTATCGGATGGGTGTGCCTCTTTGACAAAATTTTAATACCACCTACGTTGAGGTATAGGAAAAGCATTATGCCCATCGGATATGCTTTGCATGGTCGATCGAGCATTAAATACCATTTTTGCCTTAGTGCCATGCACATCCGTAAAAAAACATGCTACTAGGTGTGTTATCTGATCAAGCACTTATGCGATGGGAATGCCACTTTGCATGTAAGTCAATTCCACCTAGTTGAAGGTGTGTGCAAAGTATCGTCCCCATCGGATATGCTTTGCATGGTCAATCAAGCATTAAATACCATTTTTGACTTAGTGCCATGCACATCCGTAAAAAAACACGCTACTAGGTGTGTTATCTGATCAAGCACTTATGCGATAGGCATGCCACTTTGAATGTAAGTCAATTCAGCCTAGTTGAAGGTGTGTGCAAAGTATTGTGCCCATCGGATATGCTTTGCATTGTCGATCAAGCATAACACACCGTTTTTGCCTTAGTGTCATGCACAACCATATAAAAACACGGCCATAGGTGTGTTATTCAAATAAGTACTTATCAGATGGGGGCTCCCCTTTGCACGCAAGTCCGTTTCAACTACGTTGAGGTGCGTGCAACGTATTGTCACCATCGGATATGATTTGCATGGTCGATCACGCATTATACACCGATTTTTCCCTAATGATATGCACATCCGCAAAAAAACACGCCATTAGGTGTGTTATCTGACCAAGTACTTATCGGATGGGTGTGACTCATTGAGAACATTTCAATACCACCTAGGTTGAGGCGTATGAAAAGTTTTGTGCCCATCGGATATCCTTTGCATGGTCGATCGAGCATTAAATACTATTTTTGCTCGTGTTGCACATCCGTTAAAAAACACGCTGCTAGGTATGTTATCTGATCAAGCACTTATGGGATGGGCGTGCCACTTTGCATGTAAGTCAATTCCACGTAGTTGAAGGTGTGTGCAAAGTATTGTGCCCGTCGGATATGCTTTGCATTGTCGATCAAGCATAACACACCGTTTTTGCCTTAGTGTCATGCACAACCATATAAAGACACGGCCATAGGTGTGTTATTCAAATAAGTACTTATCAGATGGGGGCTCCACTTTGCACACAAGTCCATTTAACTACCTTGAGGTGGGTGCAAAGTATTGTCACCATCGGATATGATTTGCATGCTCGGTCACGTATTATACACCATTTTTTCCCTAACGATATCCACATCCGCAAAAAAACACGCCATTAGGTGTGTTATCTGACCAAGTACTTATTGGATGGGTGTGCCTCATTGAGAACATTTCAATACCACCTAGGTTGAGTCATACAAAAAGTTTTGTACCAATCGAATATCCTTTGCATGGTCGACCGAGCATTAAATACTATTTTTGCTCTAGTGTCATGCACATCCGTCAAAAAACACGCTGCTAGGTATGTTATCCGATCAAGCACTTATGGGATGGGAGTGCCACTTTGCATGTAAGTTGATTCCACCTAGCTGAAGGTGTGTGCAAAGTATTGTGCCCATCAGATATGCTTTGCATTGTCGATCAAGCATAAACCACCGTTTTTGCCTTGGTGTCATGCACAACCATGAAAAAACACGGTCCTAGGTGTGTTATTTAAACTAGTACTTATCGGATGGGGGCTCCAGTTTGCACGCAAATCCTTTTCAACTAGGTTGAGGTGTGTGCAAAGTATTGTCACCATCGGATATGATTTGCATCGTCGATCACGCATTATACACCGTTTTTTCCCTAGTATGCACATCCGCAAAAAAACACGCCCTTAGGTATGTTATCTGACCAAGTACTTATCGGATGGATGTGCCTCTCTGAAAACATTTTAATACCACCTACGTTGAGGTATAGGAAAAGTATTATGCCCATCGGATATGCTTTGCATGGTCGATCGAGCATTAAATACCATTTTTGCCTTAGTGCCATGCACATCCGTAAAAAAACACGCTGCTAGGTGTGTTATCCGATCAAGCACTTATGCGATGGGAATGCCACTTTGCATGTAAGTCAATTCCACCTAGTTGAAGGTGTGTGCAAAGTCTCGTGCCCATCAGATATGCTTTGCATGGTCGATCGAGCATTAAATACCATTTTTGCCTTAGTGCCATGCACATCCATAAAAAAACACGCTGCTAGGTGTGTTATCTTATCAAGTACTTATGCGATGGGCGTGCCACTTTGCATGTAAGTTAATTCCACCTAGTTAAAGGTGTGTGCAAAGTATTGTGCCCATCGGATATGCTTTGCATTGTCGATCAAGCATAACACACCGTTTTTGCCTTAGTGTCATGCACAACCATATAAAAACACGGCCATAGGTGTGTTATTCAAATAAGTACTTATTAGATGGGGGCTCCACTTTGCACACAAGTCCGTTTCAACTACGTTGAGGTGTGTGCAAAGTATTGTCACCATCGGATATGATTTGCATGGTCGATCACGCATTATACACCATGTTTTCCCTAATGATATGCACATCCGCAAAAAAACACGCCATTAGGTGTGTTATCTAACCAAGTACTTATTGGATGGGTGTGCCTCATTGCGAACATTTCAATACCACCTAGGTTGAGGTGTACGAAAAGTTTTGTGCCCATCGGATATCCTTTGCATGGTCGATCGAGCATTAAATACTATTTTTGCTCTAGTGTCATGCACATCCATCAAGAAACACGCTGCTAGGTATGTTATCCGATCAAGCACTTAGGGGATGGGCGTGCCACTTTGCATGTAAGTTGATTCCACCTAGTTGAAGGTGTGTGCAAAGTATTGTGCCCATCGGATATGCTTTGCATTGTCGATCAAGCATAAAACACCGTTTTTGCCTTGGTGTCATGCACAACCATGAAAAAACACGGTCCTAGGTGTGTTATTCAAACTAGTTCTTATCGGATGGGGGCTCTAGTTTGCACGCAAGTCCGTTTCAACTACATTGAGGTGTGTGCAAAGTATTTTCACCATCGGATATGATTTGCATCGTCGATCACGCATTATACACCATTTTTTCCCTATTTGTATGCACATCCGCAAAAAAACACGCCCTTAGGTATGTTATCTGACCAAGTACTTATCGGATAGGTGTGCCTTTTTGACAACATTTTAATACCATCTAGGTTGAGGTATAGGAAAAGTATTATGCCCATTGGATATGCTTTGCATGGTCGATCGAGCATTATATACCATTTTGGCCTTAGTGCCATGCACATCCGTAAAAAAACACGCTGCTAGGTGTGTTATCCGATCAGCCACTTATGCGATGGAAATGCCACTTTGCATGTAAGTCAATTCCACCTAGTTGAAGGTGTGTGCAAAGTATCGTGTCCATCGGATATGCTTTGCATGGTCGATCGAGCATTAAATAACATTTTTGCCTTAGTGCCATGCACATTCGTAAAAAAACACGCTGCTAGGTGTGTTATCTGATCAAGCACTTATGCAATGGGCGTGCCACTTTGCATGTAAGTCAATTCCACATAGTTGAAGGTGTGTGCAAAGTATTGTGCCCATCGGATATGCTTTGCATTGTCGATCAAGCATAACACAGCGTTTCCGCCTTAGTGTCATGCACAACCATATAAAAACACGGCCATAGGTGTGTTATTCAAATAAGTACTTATCAGATGGGGGCTCCACTTTGCATGCCAGTCCTTTTCAACTACGTTGAGGTGTGTGCAAAGTATTGTCACCATCGGATATGATTTGCATGGTCGATCACGCATTATACACCATTTTTTCCCTAATGATATGCACATCCGCAAAAAAACACGCCATTAGGTGTGTTATGTGACCAAGTACTTATCGGATGGGTGTGCCTCATTGCAAAAATTTCAATACCACCTAGGTTGAGGCGTACGAAAAGTTTTGTGCCCATCGGATATCCTTTGCATGGTCGATCGAGCATTAAATACTATTTTTGCTCGTGTCATGCACATCCGTCAAAAAACACGCTGCTAGGTATGTTATCCGATCAAGCACTTATGGGATGGGCGTGCCACTTTGCATGTAAGTTGATTCCACCTAGTTGAAGGTGTGTGCAAAGTATCGTGCCCATCGGATACGCTTTGCATGGTCGAGCATTAAATACCATTTTTTCCTTAGTGCCATGCACATCCGTAAAAAAACACGCTGCTAGGTGTGTTATGTAATCAAGCACTTATGCGATGGGCATTCCACTTTGCATGTAAGTCAATTCCACGTAGTCGAAGGTGTGTGCAAAGTATTGTGCCCGTCGGATATGCTTTGCATTGTCGATCAAGCATAACACACCGTTTTTGCCTTAGTGTCATGCACAACCATATAAAAACACGGCCATAGGTCTGTTATTCAAATAAGTACTTATCAGATGGGGGCTCCACTTTGCACACAAGTCCGTTTCCACTACGTTGAGGTGCGTGCAAAGTATTTTCACCATCGGATATGATTTGCATGGTCGATCACGTATTATACACCATTTTTTCCCTAATGATATGCAGATCCGCAAAAAAACATGCCATTAGGTGAGTTATCTGACCAAGTACTTATCAGATGGGTGTGCCTCATTGCGAACATTTCAATACCACCTAGGTTGAGGCGTACGAAAAACACGGTCCTAGGTGTGTTATTCAAACTAGTACTTATCGGATGGGGACTCCAGTTTGCACACAAATCCGTTTCAACTAGGTTGAGGTGTGTGCAAAGTATTGTCACCATCGGATATGATTTGCATCGTCGATCACGCATTATACACCGTTTTTTCCCTAGTATGCACATCCGCAAAAAAACACGCCCTTAGGTATGTTATCTAACCAAGTACTTATCGGATGGGTGTGCCTCTCTGACAACATTTTAATACCACCTACGTTGAGGTATAGGAAAAGTATTATGCCCATCGGATAAGCTTTGCATGGTCGATCGAGCATTAAATACCATTTTTGCCTTAGTGCCATGCACATCCGTAAAAAAACACGCTGCTAGGTGTGTTATCCGATCAGCCACTTATGCGATGGGAATGCCACTTTGCATGTAAGTCGATTCCACCTAGTTGAAGGTGTGTGCAAAGTATCGTGCCCATCAGATATGCTTTGCATGGTCGATCGAGCATTAAATAACATTTTTGCCTTAGTGCCATGCACATTCGTAAAAAACACGCTGCTAGGTGTGTTATCTGATCAAGCACTTATGCAATGGGCATACCACTTTGCATGTAAGTCAATTCCACATAGTTGAAGGTGTGTGAAAAGTATTGTGCCCATCGGATATGCTTTGCATTGTCGATCAAGCATAACACAACGTTTCCGCCTTAGTTTCATGCATAACCATATAAAAACACGGCCATAGGTGTGTTATTCAAATAAGTACTTATCAGATGGGGGCTCCACTTTGCACGCCAGTCCTTTTAAACTACGTTGAGGTGCGTGCAAAGTATTGTCACCATCGGATATGATTTGCATGGTCGATCACGCATTATACACCATTTTTTCCCTAATGATATGCACATCCGCAAAAAAACACGCCATTAGGTGTGTTATCTGACCAAGTACTTATCGGATGGGTGTGCCTCATTGCGAAAATTTCAATACCACCTAGGTTGAGGCGTACGAAGAGTTTTGTGCCCATCGGATATCCTTTGCATGGTCGATCAAGCATTAAATACTATTTTTGCTCGTGTCATGCACATCCATCAAAAAACATGCTGCTAGGTATGTTATCCGATCAAGCACTTATGGGATGGGCGAGCCACTTTGCATGTAAGTCTATTCCACCTAGTTGAAGGTGTGTGCAAAGTATCGTGCCCATCGGATATGCTTTGCATGGTCGATCGAGCATTAAATACCATTTTTTCCTTAGTGCCATGCACATCCGTAAAAAAACACGCTGCTAGGTGTGTTATCTGATCAAGCACTTATGCGATGGGCATTCCACTTTGCATGTAAGTTAATTCCACGTAGTTGAAGGTGTGTGCAAAGTATTGTGCCCGTCGGATATGCTTTGCATTGTCGATCAAGCATAACACACCGTTTTTGCCTTAGTGTCATGCACAACCATATAAAAACACGGCCATAGGTCTGTTATTCAAATAAGTACTTATCAGATGGGGGCTTCACTTTTCACGCAAGTCCGTTTCCACTACATTGAGGTGCGTGCAAAGTATTTTCACCATCGGATATGATTTGCATGGTCGATCACGCATTATACACCATTTTTTCCCTAATGATATGCAGATCCGCAAAAAAACACGCCATTAGGTGAGTTATCTGACCAAGTACTTATCAGATGGGTGTGCCTCATTGCGAACATTTCAATACCACCTAGGTTGAGGCGTACGAAAAGTTTTGTGCCCATCGGATATCCTTTGCATAGTCGATCGAGCATTAAATACTATTTTTGCTCTAGTGTCATGCACATCCGTCAAAAAACACACTGCTAGGTATGTTATCCGATCAAGCACTTATGGGATGGGCGTGCCACTTTGCATGTAAGTTGATTTTACCTAGTTGAAGGTGTGTGCAAAGTATTGTGCCCATCAGATATGCTTTGCATTGTCGATCAAGCATAAAACACCATTTTTGCCTTGGTGTCATGCACAACCATGAAAAAACACGGTCCTAGGTGTGTTATTTAAACTAGTACTTATCGGATGGGGGCTCCACTTTGCACGCAAATCCGTTTAAACTAGGTTGAGGTGTGTGCAAAGTATTGTCACCATCGGATATGATTTGCATCGTCGATCACGCATTATACACCGTTTTTTCCCTAGTATGCACATCCGCAAAAAAACACGCCCTTAGGTATGTTATCTGACCAAATACTTATCGGATGGGTGTGCCTATTTGACAACATTTTAATACCACCTATGTTTAGGTATAGGAAAAGTATTATGCCCATCGGATATGCTTTGCATGGTCGATCGAGCATTAAATACCATTTTTGCCTTAGTGCCATGCACATCCGTAAAAAAACACGCTGCTAGGTGCGTTATCCGATCAAGCACTTATGCGATGGGAATGCCACTTTGCATGTAAGTCAATTCCACCTAGTTGAAGGTGTGTGCAAAGTCTCGTGCCCATCAGATATGCTTTGCATGGTCGATCGAGCATTAAATACCATTTTTGCCTTAGTGCCATGCACATCCATAAAAAAACACGCTGCTAGGTGTGTTATCTTATCAAGTACTTATGCGATGGGCGTGCCACTTTGCATGTAAGTTAATTCCACCTAGTTAAAGGTGTGTGCAAAGTATTGTGCCCATCGGATATGCTTTGCATTGTCGATCAAGCATAACACACCGTTTTTGCCTTAGTGTCATGCACAATCATATAAAAACACGGCCATAGGTTTGTTGTTCAAATAAGTACTTATTAGATGGGGGCTCCACTTTGCACACAAGTCCGTTTCAACTACGTTGAGGTGCGTGCAAAGTATTTTCACCATTGGATATGATTTGCATGGTCGATCACGCATTATACACCATGTTTTCCCTAATGATATGCACATCCTCAAAAAAACACGCCATTAGGTGTGTTATCTGACCAAGTACTTATCGGATGGGTGTGCCTCATTGCGAACATTTCAATACCACCTAGGTTGAGGCGTATGGAAAGTTTTGTGCCCATCGGATATCCTTTTCATGGTCGATCGAGCATTAAATACTATTTTTGCTCTAGTGTCATGCACATCCGTCAAAAAATACGGTGCTAGGTATGTTATCCGATCAAACACTTATGGGATGGGCGTGCCACTTTGCATGTAAGTTGATTCCACCTAGTTGAAGGTGTGTGCAAAGTATTGTGCCCATCAGATATGCTTTGCATTGTCGATCAAGCATAAAACACCGTTTTTGCCTTGGTGTCATGCACAACCATGAAAAAACACGGTCCTAGGTGTGTTATTCAAACTAGTTCTTATCGAATGGGGCCTCCAGTTTGCACGCAAGTCCATTTAAAATACATTGAGGTGTGTGCAAAGTATTGTCACCATCGGATATGATTTGCATCGTCGATCACGCATTATAGACCGTTTTTTCTCTATTTGTATGCACATCCGCAAAAAAACACGCCCTTAGGTATGTTATCTGACCAAGTACTTATCGGATGGGTGTGCCTCTTTGACAACGTTTTAATACCACCTAGGTTGAGGTATAGGAAAAGTATTATGCCCATCGGATATGATTTGCATGGTCGATCGAGCATTAAATACCATTTTTGCCTTAGTGCAATGCACATCCGTAAAAAAACACGCTGCTAGGTGTGTTATCCGATCAAGCACTTATGCGATGGGAATGCCACTTTGCATGTAAGTCAATTCCACCTAGTTGAATGTGTGTGCAAAGTATCATGCCCATCGGATATGCTTTGCATGGTCGATCGAGCATTAAATACCATTTTTGCCTTAGTGCCATGCACATTCGTAAAAAAACACGCTGCTAGGTGTGTTATCTGATCAAGCACTTATGCGATGGGCGTGCCACTTTGCATGTAAGTCAATTTCACATAGTTGAAGGTGTGTGCAAAGTATTGTGCCCATCAGATATGCTTTGGATTGTCGATCAAGCATAACACACCGTTTCCGCCTTAGTGTCATGCACAACCATATAAAAACACGGCCATAGGTGTGTTATTCAAATAAGTACTTATCAGATGGGGGCCCCACTTTGCACGCAAGTCCTTTTCAACTACGTTGAGGTGCGTGCAAAGTATTGTCACCATCGGATATGATTTGCATCGTCGATCACGCATTATACACCATTTTTTCCCTAATGATATGCACATCCGCAAAAAAACACGCCATTAGGTGTGTTATCTGACCAAGTACTTATCGGATGGGTGTGCCTCATTGCGAACATTTCAATACCACCTAGGTTGAGGCATACGAAAAGTTTTGTGCCCATCGGATATCCTTTGCATGGTCGATTGAGCATTAAATACTATTTTTGCTCGTGTCATGCACATCCGTCAAAAAACACGTTGCTAGGTATGTTATCCGATCAAGCACTTATGGGATGGGCGTGCCACTTTGCATGTAAGTCTATTCCACCTAGTTGAAGGTGTGTGCAAAGTATCGTGCCCATCGGATATGCTTTGCATGGTCGATCGAGCATTAAATGCCATTTTTTTCTTAGTGCCATGCACATCCGTAAAAAAACACGCTGCTAGGTGTGTTATCTGATCAAGCACTTATGCGATGGGCATGCCACTTTGCATGTAAGTCAATTACATGAAGTTGAAGGTGTGTACAAAGTATTGTGCCCGTCGGATATGCTTTGCATTGCCGATCAAGCATAACACACCGTTTTTGCCTTAGTGTCATGCACAACCATATAGAAACATGGCCATAGGTGTGTTATTCAAATAAGTACTTATCAGATGGGGGCCCCACTTTGCACGCAAGTCCGTTTAAACTACGTTGAGGTGCATGCAAAGTATTTTCACCATCGGATATGATTTGCATGGTCGATCATGCATTATGCACTATTTTTTCCCTAATGATATGCACATCCGCAAAAAAACACGCCATTAGGTGTGTTATCTGACCAAGTACTTATCAGATGGGTGTGCCTCATTGCGAACATTTCAATACCACCTAGGTTGAGGCATACGAAAAGTTTTGTGCCCATCGGATATCCTTTGCATGTTCGATCGAGCATTAAATACTATTTTTGCTCTAGTGTCACGCACATCCGTCAAAAAACACGCTGCTAGGTATGTTATCCGATCAAGCACTTATGGGATGGGCGTGCCACTTTGCATGTAAGTTTTTTCCACCTAGTTGAAGGTGTGTGCAAAGTATTGTGCCCATCGGATATGCTTTGCATATAAAACACTGTTTTTGCCTTGGTGTCATGCACAACCATGAAAAAACACAGTCCTAGGTGTGTTATTCAAACTAGTACTTATCGGATGGGGGCTCCAGTTTGCACGTAAGTGCGTTTCAACTAGGTTGAGGTGTGTGCAAAGTATTGTCACCATCGGATATGATTTGCATCGTCGATCACGCATTATACACTGTTTTTTCCCTAGTGGTATGCACATCCGCAAAAAAACACGCCCTTAGGTATGTTATGTGACCAAGTACTTATCGGATGGGTGTGCCTCTTTGACAACATTTTAATACCACCTAGGTTGAGGTATAGGAAAAGTATTATGCCCATCGGATATGCTTTGCATGGTCGATCGAGCATTCAATACCATTTTTGCCTTAGTGCCATGCACATCCGTAAAAAAACACGCTGCTAGGTGTGTTATCCGATCAAGCACTTATGCGATGGGAATGCCACTTTGCATGTAAGTGAATTCCACCTAGTTGAAGGTGTGTGCAAAGTATCGTGCCCATCGGATATGGTTTGCATGGTCGATCAAACATTAAATACCAATTTTGCCTTAGTGCCATGCACATCCGTAAAAAAACACGCTACTAGGTGTGTTATCTGATCAAGCACTTATGCGATGGGCGTGCCACTTTGCATGTAAGTCAATTTCACCTATTTGAAGGTGTGTGCAAAGTATCGTGCCCATCGGATATGCTTTGCATGGTCGGTCGAGCATTAAATACCATTTTTGCCTTAGTGCCATGCACATCCATAAAAAAACACACTGCTAGGTGTGTTATCTGATCAAGCACTTATGTGATGGGCGTGCCACTTTGTATGTAAGTCAATTACACATATTTGAAGGTGTGTGCAAAGTATTGTGCCCATTGGATATGCTTTGCATTGTCGATCAAGCATAACACACCGTTTCTGCCTTAGTGTCATGCACAACCATATAAAAACATGGCCATAGGTGTGTTATTCAAATAAGTACTTATCAGATGGGGGTGCCACTTTGCATGCAAGTCTCTTTCAACTACATTGAGGTGCGTGCAAAGTATTGTCACCATCGGATATGATTTGCATGGTCGATCACGCATTATACACCATTTTTTCGCTAATGATATGCACATCCGCAAAAAAACACGCCATTAGGTGTGTTATCTGAATAAGTACTTATCGGATGGGTGTGCCTCATTGAAAACATTTCAATACCACCTAGGTTGAGGCATACGAAAAGTTTTTTGCCCATCGGATATCCTTTGCATGGTCGATCGAGCATTAAATACTATTTTTGCTCTAGTGTCATGCACATCCGTCAAAAAACACGCTGCTAGGTATGTTATCCGATCAAGCACTTATGGGATGGGCGTACCACTTTGCATGTAAGTAAATTCCACCTAGTTGAAGGTGTGTGCAAAGTATTGTGCCCATCGGATATGCTTTGCATTGTCGATCAAGCATAAAACACCGTTTTTGCCTTGGTGTCATGCACAACCATGAAGAAACACGGTCCTAGGCGTGGTATTCAAACTAGTACTTATCGGATGGGGGCTCTAGTTTGCACGCAAGTCTGTTTCAACTAGGTTGAGGAGTGTGCAAAGTATTGTCACCATCGGATATGATTTGCATCGTCGATCACACATTATACACCGTTTTTTCCCTAGTGGTATGCACATCCGCAAAAAAACACGCCCTTAGGTATGTTATCTGACCAAGTACTTATCAGATGGGTGTGCCTCTTTGACAACATTTTAATACCACCTAGGTTGAGGTATAGGAAAAGTATTATGCCCATCGGATATGCTTTGCATGGTCGATCGAGCATTAAATACCATTTTTGCCTTAGTGCCATGCACATCCATAAAAAAACACGCTGCTAGGTGTGTTATCCGATCAAGCACTTATGCGATGGGAATGCCACTTTGCATGTAAGTCAATTCCACCTAGTTGAAGGTGTGTTGAAAGTATCGTGCCCATCAGATATGCTTTGCATGGTCGATCGAGCATGAAATACCATTTTTGCCTTAGTGCCATGCACATCCATAAAAAAACACGCTGCTAGGTGTGTTATCTGATCAAGTACTTATGCGATGGGCATGCCACTTTGCATGTAAGTCAATTCCACCTAGTTGAAGGTGTGTGCAAAGTATTGTGCCCATCGGATATGCTTTGCATTGTCGATCAAGCATAACACACCGTTTCCGCCTTAGTGTCATGCACAACCATATAAAAACACGGCCATAGGTGTGTTATTCAAATAAGTACTTATCAGATGGGGGCTCCACTTTGCACGCAAGTCCTTTTCAACTACTCTGAGGTGCGTGCAAAGTATTTTCACCATCGGATATGATTTGCATGGTCGATCACGCATTATACACCATTTTTTCCCTAATGATATGCACATCCGCAAAAAAACACACTATTAGGTGTGTTATCTGACCAAGTACTTATCGGATGGGTGTGCCTCATTGCAAACATTTCAATACCACCTAGGTTGAGGTGTACGAAAAGTTTTGTGCCCATCGGATATCCTTTGCATGGTCGATCGAGCATTACATACTATTTTTGCTCGTGTCATGCACATCCGTCAAAAAACACGCTGCTAGGTATGTTATCCGATCAAGCACTTATGGGATGGGCGTGCCACTTTGCATGTAAGTTGATTCCACCTAGTTGAAGGTATGTGCAAAGTATTGTGCCCATCGGATATGCTTTGCATATAAAACACCGTTTTTGCCTTGGTGTCATGCACAACCATGAAAAAACACGGTCCTAGGTGTGTTATTCAAACTAGTACTTATCGGATGGGGGCTCCAGTTTGCACGCAAGTCCATTTCAACTAGGTTGAGGTGTGTGCGAAGTATTGTCACCATCAGATATGATTTGCATCGTCGATCACGCATTATACACCGTTTTTCCCTAGTGGTATGCACATCCGCAAAAAAACACGCCCTTAGGTATGTTATCTAACCAATTACTTATCAGATGGGTGTGCCTCTTTGACAAAATTTTAATACCACCTAGGTTGAGGTATAGGAAAAGTATTATTCCCATCGGATATGCTTTGCATGGGCGATCGAGCATTAAATACCATTTTTGCCTTAGTGCCATGCACATCCGTAAAAAAACATGCTGCTAGGTGTGTTATCCGATCAAGCACTTATGCGATGGGAATGCCACTTTGCATGTAAGTCATTTCCACCTAGTTGAAGGTGTGTAGAAATTATGGTGCCCATCGGATATGCTTTGCATGGTCGATCGAGCATTAAATACCATTTTTGCCTTAGTGCCATGCACATCCGTAAAAAAACACACTGCTAGGTGTGTTATCTGATCAAGCACTTATGTGATGGGCGTGCCACTTTGCATGTAAGTCAATTCCACCTAGTTGAAGGTGTGTGCAAAGTATTGTGCCCATCAGATATGCTTTGCATTGTCGATCAAGCATAACACACCGTTTCTACCTTAGTGTCATGCACAACCATATAAAAACACAGCCATAGGTGTGTTATTCAAATAAGTACTTATCAGATGGGGGCTCCCCTTTGCACGCAAGTCCGTTTCAACTACGTTTAGGTACGTGCAAAGTATTGTCACCATCGGATATGATTTGCATGGTCGATCATGCATTATACACCATTTTTTCCCTAATGATATGCACATCTGCAAAAAAACACGCCATTAGGTGTGTTATTTGACCAAGTACTTATCGGATGGGTGTGCCTCATTGCGAACATTTCAATACCACCTAGGTTGAGGCGTACGAAAAGTTTTGTGCCCATCGGATATCCTTTGCATGGTCGATCGAGCATTAAATACTATTTTTGCTCTAGTGTCATGCACATCCGTCAAAAAACACGCTGCTAGGTATGTGATCCGATCAAGCACTTATGGGATGGGCGTGCCACTTTGCATGTAAGTCGATTCCACCTAGTTGAAGGTGTGTGCAAAGTATTGTGCCCATCGGATATGCTTTGCATTGTCGATCAAGCATAAAACACCGTTTTTGCCTTGGTGTCATGCACAACCATGAAAAAACACGGTCTTAGGTGTGTTATTCAAACTAGTACTTATCAGATGGGGGCTCCAGTTTGCACGCAAGTCCGTTTCAACTAGGTGTCAATCAAGCATAAAACACCGTTTTTGCCTTAGTGTCATGCACAATCGTCAAAAAACGCAGTCCTAGATGTGTTATTCGACTAAGTACTTATGGGATGGGCACGCTAGTTTGCATGTAAGTCAATAATACCTAGGTTGAGATGTGTGCAAAGTAGTGTGATGATCGCATATATGTTGCATTGTCGATTAAGCATAAATCAGCGTTTTTGCCTTAGTGTCATGGACAACAACCAATAAAAAATATGGTCCTAGGTGTGATATTCTAAAAAGTACTTATTGAATGGGCGTTCCACTTTGCATGGAATACCATACCACTGCTTTTGAGGCACGTGCAAAGTATTGTGCCCATCGAATATGCTTTACATGGTAGATTGAGTATTAAATACCGTTTTTTGCCTTGGTGTCATGTACAACGGTCAAAAAACACGATCGTAGGTGTATTTTTCAAACAAGTACTTATCGGATGGGGATGCCACTTTGCACACAAGTCAATACTACCTAGGTTGAGGAACGTGTAAAGTCTTGTGTCCATGTGTTATGCACAATCGTCATAAAATACATTTGGAGGTGTGTTATCCGAACAAGTACTTATGAGATGGGTGCACCACTTTGTATGCAAGTCAATAAGACCTAGGTTGAGGCGTGTATAAAGTTTTGTGCCCATCGGAGAAATGTAGATGCGATAATATTAGAAAATTCTCGGTATGTGTATATGTGTGTGTGTGTGGCAAACAATTTTGACACAAAGTAAACACCTAGTGCACAAATTATGCACTTCATACCTTGAGTAAATAAGCTTGTTGATGAGGATAAATATGCCCTTGAATAAAAGCACAGTTGTTGTATGACCACAATAGGATCGCTTTGACACCTGTGATTTTGCCCATATGTAAGTTTGCAAATAGTATAAAAAATCATATAATAATATATTAATAGTTTGCAAATGTGTATAGCAAGTGAGTAATGGGAAGTGGAAGTGGGAATGAGGAGGGAGGAGTGGAATGGGAGAGGGAAGTAATAAGGGTGTATGATAATAAGTATAAAAAATAGTATAATAATATATTAATAGTTTTCAAATGGCAAGTGAGTAATGGGAAGTGGAAGTGAGAGTGGGGTGGGAAGAATGGAATGGGAGAGGGGAAGGTAATATGGGAGTAGGATAATAAGGGAGTGAAATGAGTGAGGGAGTTAATAGGGGATGAAAAAGAGGAGGGTGAGGTGGGGAAATATGGGATTTTGGGAAATGGGAGGAGTATGGGACGTGGTGGAAATGTGGGATGGGAGTGGTGGCAATGGGGAGGAAGAAGAAATGGATGGATGGGGGGAGGGCTAATGGAAGATTGGGATGAGGGATGGGGGTCCAATGGGAGAGGGGGAGTAATGGGAGCCAATGGGAGAGGGGATAAATGAAAAGCCAATAGGAGAGAGGGGAGGAATGGAAAGCCAATAGGAGAGGAGGAGGAAAACCTAATTTTTCTTATATATAGTCTTCCTTCTTCATTCATTCTCCTCTCATTTCATTCACTGAAGCAAGAAAGCAAGGACGATAAAGAGAGCAAGGAAGGAAGAGCAAGAAAGCAAGAAAGAGCAAACTTACAAACTTTTTCCAGGTACTTGCAAATTTTTTTGATTAATTTTTTTTCTAGTTTTTTTTTTTAAATTTGAAGAGAGAGGAACTAGAGAGAGAAAGGTTCAGGGGAGGAGAAGAAGAGGATGGAGGGACTGGAGGGAATGGAGGAGGAAGGGAGGCAGAGGGTGGGGCTGAGTAGAGGGAGGAAAGGAGGAGGGAGGGGGGGGGAAGGGGGGGACTGTGTCTCCCATGGAGGGGGGAAGGGGGGGCTGGTGGCCTAGAGGGGGGGAAGGGGGCTGGTGGCACTGGCGGGGCGGGGAGGGGGGTGGGTGGGGGGGAAGGGGGTCGAGGGCTGAGAGGGGCCGCGGCCACCAGCTCGGGGGCAGGGAGGGGGGTGGGTGGGGGGGAAGGGGGTGAGAGGGGCTGGGGGCCGCCAGCTTGGGGGCGGGGAGGGGGTTGGGTGGGAGGGGTGAAGGGGGTGGGAGGGGCTGAGAGGGGGGGGGCTGGCAGCCGCGGCCGCCAGCTCGGGGGCGGGGAGGGGGTTGGGTGCGAGGGAAGGGGGTGGGAGGGGTGAAGGGGGTGGGAGGGGTTGAGAGGAGGGGGGGCTGGCGGCCGCGGCCGCCAGCCCGGGGGAAGGGGGGGTGGGCAAGCGGGGGGAGGGCTGCGGGGGTCGCGAAGGGGGGGGCGGAGGGCTAAGAGGGGGGGAAGGGGGTGGGAGGGGTTGAGAGGAGGGGGGGGCTGGTGGCCGCAGCCACCAGCTCAGGGGCGGGGAGGGGCTTGGGTGGGGGGGAAGGGATGAGAGGGCTGAGAGGGCAGGAAGGGGGTGGGAGGGGTTGAGAGGGTGGGAAGGGGGTGGGAGGGGTTGAGGGGAGGGGGGGGCTGGCGGCCGCGGCCACCAGCCCGGGGGAAGGGGGGTGTGGGGAAGAGGGGGGGGAGGGCTGGGGGGTTGGGGGGTCGCGAAGGGGGGGGGGGGAAGAGGGGGGGGAGGGCTGAGAGGGGAGGCTGGCGGCCGCGGCCGCCAGCCCGGGGAGGGGGTTGGGTGGGGGGGAAGGGGGTGGGAGGGGTTGAGAGGAGGGGTGGGGCTAGCGACTGCGACTGCTAGCCCGAGGGAAGGGGGGTGGGAAAGGGGGGGAGGGCTGGGGGGGTCACGAAGGGGGGGTGGGGAAGAGGGGGGGGGAGGGGTGAAGGGGGTGGGAGGGGTGGGAGGGGTTGAGAGGAGGGGAGGGGGCTAGCGGCCACGGCAGCTAGCTCGAGGGAAGGGGGGGTGGGAAAGGGGGGGAGGGCTCGGGGGGGTCGCGAAGGAGGGGGGGGAGGGCTGAGAGGGGGGCAAGGGGGTGGGAGGGGTTGAGAGGAGGGGGGGGGGAAGAGTGGGGGGGAGGGCTGGGGGGGTCGCGAAGGGGGGGTGGGGAAAAGGGGGGGAGGGCTGAAAGGGGGTAGGGGGGAAAAAGGGGTAGGGGAGGAAGGGGTTAGGCGACAGGAGAGGGGGAAGGGGAGGGGGGGAGCGGGAGGGGAGGGGTCGAGGGGGGGGGGTTTGGCAGCGGGGGGAGGGAGGGGAGGGGAGGGGAGGGGAGGGCGGGGGTCGAGGGAGGAGTTTTGGCTGTGGAGGGAGGGGAGGGAAGGGGAAGGGAGGGGAGGGAAAGGGGGGAGGGCCGGGTCGAGGGATGGAGGGAGGGAGGGAGGGGAGAGGAAGGGGAGAGAGGAGAGAGAGAGAGGGAGAGGAGAGGAGGGAGCAGAAGGAGAGAGAGGGGAGAGGAGGATTTGACTTACTATCACGAGCAAGAGCGACAAATAAGATTTGACTTACGAGAAGAATGAAAAGGACTTACGAGAAGAAAGTATCGAGAAGAATGTTGAAGAAAGTATTAAGAAGAATGTTGAACACAAATTTGAATTCAAAAGGAACGTACGAGAAGAAAGTATAAGAAGAATGTTGAACACAAATTTGAATTCAAATTTATAATGAATTCAAATTTCCCTCTCTTTTTTGAAAATTCAAATTTATGCGTAGGAGGAGTGGGCTAGTTTTTCTTATATATACTTTTCTTTCCATTCATTCATTTTAACTCTCTCCTCATTTCATTGAAGCAACCAAGAGCGGAAGAGAAAGGATAAGCGGAGCCTTACTTTTTTCACTTTTTCCAGATAAGCGGAGCCTTACTTTTTTCACTTTTTTCAGGTACTTGCATTCTTTTTTGTTCATCTTGTAATTCTTTTTCTTTACTTACAATTCTTTTTCAATTAGTTTCTTGTTAAAGTTTTTGAGTTCTATTTCTTAAAATTCGTCTTGTAATTCTTTTTCTTTACTTATAATTCTTTTTCAATTAGTTTATTCTTAAAGTTTTTGAGGAGGGTGGTCTTTTAGAAGGCATTACAATTCTTTTTAAATTAGTTTCTTATTTGAGTTTTTGAGTTCTATTTTAATTAGTTTTTTATTTATATTTGAGTTTGTAAATTTGAGAAAGGAGAGAATAGGGAGGGAGAGAAAGAGAGAGGAGAGAGGAGAGAGGGAAAGAGAGAAATTAAGAGAGAGAAGAGGGGCTCCTTAAATGAGAGAGGAGAGGGAGAGAGGTAGAGAGAGAGAGAGATTCACAGAGAGAAGAGGGGCACCTTAAATGAGAGAGAAGAGTAGGGAGGGAAAGAAAGAGAGAGGAGAGAGGGGGAGAGAGATTAAGAGAGAGAAGAGAGTCTCTTGGGGGCTGTGGCTGCTTTGAGGGAGGGAGAGAGAGAGAAAGAGAGAGAGAGGGAGAGAGAGAAAGAGAGAGAGAGGGAAAGAGAGAGAGGGAGAGAGAGAGAAAGAGAGAGAGGGAGAGAGAGGGATTAAATTAGTTTCTTATTTGAGTTTTTGAGTTCTATTTTAATTAGTTTTTTATTTATATTTGAGTTTGTAAATTTGAGAAATGAGAGAATAGGGAGGGAGAGAAAGAGAGAAGAGAGAGGAGAGAGAGAAAGAGAGAAATTAAGAGAGAGAAGAGAGGCTCTTGGCGACTGTGGCCACCAAGAGAGAGGGAGAGAGAGAGAGAGATTCACAGAGAGAAGAGGGGCTCCTTAAATGAGAGAGAAGAGTAGGGAGGGAAAGAAAGAGAGAAGAAAGGGGGAGAGAGATTAAGAGAGAGAAGAGGGTCTCCTGGGGGCCGTGGCTGCTTGAGGGAGGGAGAGAGTAGGGAGAGAGAGGGAGAGAGAGAGAAAGAGAGAGAGGGAGAGAGAGAAAGAGGGAGAGAGGGAAAGAGAGAGAGGGAGAGAGAGAGAGGGAAAGAGAGGGAGAGAGAGAGATGTTTATCAGAATGAAACGTGGCGAGAGGAGAGAGGAAAAGAGAGAGAGAGAGAGAAGAGAAGAGGGAGACTTAGGGAGAGAGAAAGAGAGAGAGAGAGAGAGAGAGAGAGAGAGAGAGAGAGAGAGAGAGAGGGAGAGAGAGGGAGAGAGAGGGAGGAATGAAACTTCTGTGCTAGAGGGAGGGAGAGGGAGAGAGAGAATAAGTGGGATGAGGATAGAGAGAAAAATACTTAAGAGTTGTCAGAGAGAGAGAGAGAGATTAAGAGAGAGAATGAGGTGTCTTGACTATGGCTACAGAGAGATTTAGGAGTCGAGAGAGAGAGAGAGAGAGAGAAAGTAAAGAGAGTTTTATATATTTACATGTTTTATATTATACTTTTAAAAAATTATAAAAGAGTGAATTGATGGTTTGTTTTGAAGGTGAGATAATATTTTTATATATATTCATCTTTTAAATTGAAAAATGTTAACTTTTCTTTAGATACTTGTTCTTCATTTATATCACATGCAGGTTTAGCCTCTACATCACAACCCCTTCTTTTGCATATTTAAGCCTCTTAAACCCCAGCACATTAAAATGAACACAGAAAAAGAAATTATTTATTGCTTTTCTTCGCTTCGACGGTTGGTTTAGCATAGTTTAGCATAGATTAGATTGCCTTAGAGGAGAGACAATTCTCCAAGTTGCCAATCGAAGCCATGCTCAAAATTTTACTAACTAGTTCCTAATCGTTGTCAGTCCCTTCGCTCACATGCGGTTTAACACTCATAACATGCTATTAAATAAGACCTTTTACCATTTACCAAGAAGTTTATCAGTGGGCAGATTGCATGAGTAGATATCAGTGGACAGATTACATATATCAGTGGACAGATTACATGTCATGGGACATATTGGAGCTTGATGATTATTGGTTATTTTTATTGCATTTGTATAAATATTTAAGCTCCTTTATTGTCATAAAAACCCTTGTAAAGCCTTCTATGCTATTTTTTACATTTATTGTCATATGAAGCGCCTTGTAATAAACCCAACCATCCTGACCATTCACTATTTAATGAGTATCAGTGGGATGCATAAGTGGATATCATGTGGGCTGCATAAGTGGATATCAGTGGAACAGTTTTTAGTGGATAGATTGCATCAGTTGGGTATCAGTGCACAGATATCAATGGATGGACAAATTACATGTCATCACGAAGACTGAAGCTTTATGACTAGAGGGTAAATCAATGGATGGACAGATTACATGTCTTCACGAAGATTGAAGCTTTATCACTAGACGACATTTTATATTACTTGTAAAGCTTTATTGGCTAATTTTTTTACATTTGTACAAATATTTAAGCCTTGTAAAGCCTTTTAGGCTATTTCCCACATTTATTGCCATATGAAGCCTTGTAAAGCCTTTTGGGCTATTTCCCACATTTATTGTATCAAGGGTTGTATATTGTACTTTACTTGTATGTATCTAAATTCTTCATTATCTTTTCTTGTAGGATTATGGAGCAATCAGCTAATGTGATGGCTATCCTAAATGACTCTGAGATCAGAGAATGGGTTTCTAATGTCACTCTGAATTTCAAAGGAAAGGAATATAGCCCCAATGGCTTTTGTAGGTGGACTCGATATCACATGGGCAGAAGAGCTTGGTTTCTTCATCAAAAGGAAAAGAGACTCTTTCTACTTATGTCAAAAAGGGAGTTCAATGGTGTTGAAGATCCATGGGATGCTACTTTCTTCAAAAAAGATATGACTTCAAGCCTTGTGGTAGGCATAATAATACAACGAAAAGACACCTTTGTGGATATTTTAACAAAGAGTTCAGATCCTGAAGTTGGCGGTATTCATTTTATTGTGTCAAGGAGAGACTCAAAGACCTTTGTGATGCCTCCTCCTCAACCATCAAAGTTTCCAGAGCTGTAAAGTGCATTGGAGACTCTTTCATATACTTGGGAGCAATTTCCTAGTGTGGTGGCAAAAAGGATGCATGCAAAGATAATGTTTGAATACTTTCAGGATGCAAAATATGCCCCTCATATTCAAGGATCTTCACATGAAGGAGATCAAAAAGCTTAGACTTCGATGCAGGGACAAGAAGAACAGGCACACTGTCACAAACCTGTAGAACATGAGCACAAACTTCTAGAGCCAGAAATGGTGGATGTAACTAAGGATGATGAAAAACAAGCCTTGAGTGCACGGGAATTTAAAAAAATTGAAGAAGATCAAGGTCGATCCACTGCAGTTATGCTAGAAGCTCTTGCTAGCAAACCACGACGTGAAATGCAAAAGGCTAATACTACAAGAGCCACAGTTTCAAGCAGTAAAAAAAAGACATCGTCCCACTGTAGAGAAAGATAATGTGGATGAAAAACGGTCAAAAAAAGAGAAAGATGAAGAAGACTCAGAACCCGAGGCTGAAGATGATCAGGATGAACTCACATCAATCCAAAATCTTAATCTGCGTCTTAATGAAGCAGTTACAGATGATGATGTGGGATATATCTGGGGTCAAAGGACGTGGTTTGTGAATGCCAAAGATGTGGAAGCTGCAGCTCTCTTTACTAATAGCCGAAGCCTTGATATATCCTATGCAATGCAAATATACGAGGCTTTGAGAGATGGTAAGAAACCTGTGGCAAGCAATGTGGTCTTGCGCCCAATAATGTTTTGTCCAACCAAAAATAGTTTTCTGGATCAAATAACATTTACAGGGCCTACACATTTCGAGGAAACCTTCAGTCAATTCTTTAAAGACACTCTTAAAAATATTCCACATGAACAAGGCGAAGAGGCACAAGGTGAGAATATGCTAAAGGAAGTAAAGAAGGAATTCCTCCTTCATTGCAGATTCTAGCCCATTGATGGTTAACATTGGGCTTATGCTTGTAATCAGATCGCAAGGGAAGCAAAGGAGGGCAAAAGACTCACTCCAGAACAATTTGTAAAGATAAGTTCATTCCATTATTATCCTGCAACAATCTGTATATTCAAGCATGAGATCAAGTATTTGATTGAGTCCGAAAGACTTAATCATTATGTCCATGGAAAGCGTAAGATATCCTCAACATCAGAGGTCTTACAGAAGGTAAGGGTTATATGGACAACATTTGGTTCTCCAAATCCTAATTTGAAGCAAAAGGTCACAATAGCAGACGCCGACACACTCACAAACTTTTATACTTCTTTGAGTGCAGTTGTGCCTAGGGGAACTCAAGAGCGAGAAGAAAGTATGACAAGCCTCAAGGTGGTGAGGGACAGATATGCCGACTACACTTCTATCATATTTCGTCCTGTTGAAGTGTTCAATGAGATGCTTGAAACGTGCATTGCTTGTGAACGTGGACAGCTGACCTATGAAGCTCCTTTGTTTATCTTCGGCAAGTCAAAGGTAATGGATAAGACGGAGTTGATGGCAAGGATGTGGAGGCCTGTAAAGTACTTACCTGATAAGTATGCATCCATGGTAGCACAAAAGATTTTAAAGAAAGAATGGTTTTTTGGAAAAAAAGACAAAGACCACTGCATGGAAGAATGCATCAATGTACAGGTGAGGCGTGATGCAGTGCATAGTGCCATTAAGTATTTGCTATCAGAGAAACAAATTCCACTTACTCATTGTAACATTGACTATAATGTGGTGAAGCATATAGCTTCTTTGTCAACACCCAAGGTAAAGCTATGGGCAAACATGTGGATTAAAAAGGATGAAGATGGGTCAAAAATAGTAACCTCTTATATGAGAAAAGAAATCCTACAACAGGTGGTTGCATATGTGGAAAGATTAATCAGCGAGATAAGGATGCCGACAGATATGCACCAAAGCTTTCAATTCAATGTAGAGGTTACGGCAGAGTCTGGAAAGCTTGTGAACTTCAGGGGAGTCTCAGAAGATGACTTCTTCAAGAATGAGTCAGCATGGGATAAGCCACAACTATTCTTTATCAATGAAGTTTCTAGCGATGATATCCATAACTTCATTGATAGAATAGTATATACCACCATTAGCAAAGTGGCGATTTGCAACATTGTCATTTTTGTTGATAAAAAAGACAAAGAAGCCATGCAGGTTACTCTAGAGTGAGCATATTCATCAGATTTGAAGATCTATAGTGGTGTTTATGCAGCAAAGAGAGGCAAGAGAGAATGTGGCATAGCGATTCAAACTTTTGAATCATTCTTTCTGTGTATGCGGAGTCCCAACCCTGATCACTCCTTACAAAAGAACATAAGAGGGATTCAAATAATTTGAGATTGATGCTAGAAGAGCAAGATATTCCCAGGTCCATACATTATAAAAAAAACAACTATGGAAGTCCTGCAAAAAGTGGGAGTCTTTTGCTTACCATGATGGAGAATTTGCTACCAGCAGGTTGGGAGGTCACCTTGTGCAGGATGGGATATTTATTTGAGGATCTCCTAAGAAAAGGCAACTCCACAAATATTATTGAAAATAAGCATTTCATGGCTTATTTCCACCTTCAAGCAGATCTAACCACAGGCTATGAAAAAGAGATAGACCACAAGGACACCGATGACATGGATGATTACCTTGAAGATCATAATGTCCCAGTTGATGATGATGAAAAGATGGACTTACACGACCCGTTCACAGAGAGGTTGGTGGATGAAGACAAACATGATGATGCCTTCTTTGATAATTATGGCTCGCAAGGTTATAAAAAAAGGCCACTACGACAATACTTAGCGGTATGAACTCTCTATTTCTCAACTAAATACAATTTTTTAAATAAGATTTAAATTTAAAGATAATGAATCTAATCTCTCATATTTGTTTACAGGCAATAGAGGGAGAAGAAATGGATGAAGTCAATACGGAGGCACTCCCTTCTACTTCAACAATGCAACCACCTCTAAATTTGATTGAAAAATCAAATTTAGCTACATTGGAGTGGAGAGCTCATTTGAAGTTAGGATCGTTTTAAAACGAGAACCTCAGTATTTAAGCTTTGGTAGAGAGGAAGTTTCAATCCTCTCCAATCCTTTAAAAGAGGTTAATGACAATGTTATCTTGGCCATTCTCAGGTAACGTTTATTTATTTGTTGCTACTTTAATGAGCTAACATTTGTTTATTTATTCACAGTGTAGTTATATATCAGTTTCCTAGTGCAAAATGCAAATCAATTCTATGAGCTAATGTTTGTTTATTTCTTGGTGCAGTGTAGTTGTTTCTCAGCTTCCTAGTGCAGTGCAGCATCGTGTCTACATGCTCGATGCTCTCCTTTCTTCTATTCTTAGCTCTCCTCAAAAGACTATAGAAGATGTTTGTACCTGGTTAAGCCCTTTGAGTTTAGATGGGGTGCGAGTCATCTTAATGCCTTATCATGAGGCGTAAGTATCAACTCTAACCTTATTTTTACTATTTCTTTGGCAAGTTTGTGTAAAACAATAATCATTTTTATTCTGGTCGTGTAGCTCACATTGGAGTCTGATCTTCTGGGACCTTGAACTCAACCATTTATGGTTTGTGAATTCAATAGAAGGCTATCATGCCAACTCCCCAAGGTAATTATTCTCTTAATATTTTTGATACTTTCTTATTTTGTATCTTACGATCATGACATATTAATATATTTAATATGTCATGATGGACAGTGCTGCATATCGGCTAGTATCTATTGTCAGAACAACCACGGAGCAACAAGATCAAGTAGAATTCAAAAGACGTCTGCCAGTGGAGCAAAAAGATGGACACAGCTGTGGGTGGAGAGTTGCCTACAACTGCATGTTGTTTCTTAGAGAGATTTTTTATTTGGAGTTACCACTCAAAACGGAATCATATACAGAAGCCGATCTGCTAGCATTTCGGGCTGAGATTATTCAGCATCTAATTACTACCATTGGGAAACAACCTGAAAATATGACTACATTGCAGCATGTATAAAACCTTATCTTTATACTTGTATGCTTGTTCCAGCCTTTAATTGGGATGTGTAAATCTCATAAACTTTTTATATTTTCCTCCAAGAGGAGGAGACTGAGTCTAATGAAAGCATGCTATGTTTATACTTTTATGATTATTTAAACCATTATTTTTATTTGGGATGTGTAAATCTCATAACTTGTCTAATGAAAGCATGCTATCTTTATACTTCTATGATTATTAAACCATTATTTTTATTTGGGATGTGTAAATCTCATAACTTTTTAAATTTTTCCTCCAAGAGGAGGAGAGACTCACTCTAATGAAAGCATGTATGAAACCTTTTTAAATTTTTGCTCCAAGCAGAGGAGAGACTCACTCTAATGAAAGCATGTATGAAACCTTATCTGCTTGTTTAAGCCTTTATTTGGGATGTGTACATCGCATAACTTTTTTATATTTTTATGGTAGAAGGAGGATGTGGAGGACATAGCAAGTGAAGAAGAATACGATGTAGACTACTCTCTCAATAAGATGAGTCATGAAAATATGAATCTATTGGAGCAGATTAGAAGTTCATTCACTGCTATGTTGTTAATTCGACAACAACCTCATTTTTTTGAATTTGGTGAAGAAGAGATTTCAATCCTCTTGAATCCTAAGAATGAGGTTAATGTCAAAGTCATTACAACCATCCTCAGGTTTGATGCAGCCCTTTCCTTGGCTTTATACTTTGCTTATTTTGATTAAACCCAAGAAGCTAATACTTTTTTTTTATAATAGTAATGTTGTAGCAAATTTTTCGCAAAATATACAAAGCGTTTCATATATGCTCGATCCTCGTATTTCGGAAGTGCTTAGCAACAAAGAAGAAACCATAGAGAATGTTTGCAAGTGGTTGAAGCACGTTCCTATGAATGACGCACGCGTTATTTTTACAGCATATTATGAGAAGTAAGCATCAAACCCTACTTGTTTTTTCTATTGCATTGCTAGAATTGTCTCAAACACAGTAATTATTCTTTATTGATAATGCAGCTCACATTGGAGTCTGGTAGTCGTGGACATCCTTGCGAAGAAGTGCTTCTTTGCCAACTCAATGACATCCGTCCATGGCAATGTGTTAGAGTAAGTATAGACTACACTTGTTGTCACTTCTTGACATGTAGATTGATATGCAATGCACATATTCACTGTTGTTATATGTTTTGATGTGCAGATCAGCTCGAAAGTTAGTAGGTGCTATCGACATAGTAATGCGGCAATGTGACTTGGCACAACAAATAGAGTATATAACATGTCAGGTATCACATCAAGAGAATAGCCACATCTATAATTGTGGATGGAGGGTGGGCTACAATTGCTTTTTGGTACTTGGTCAAATTTTTGAGATACAAAATGACACAACACTGTCAACATATACGGATTTGCATCTCTATGCATTTATAACATGTGCCATTCGAGCAATCATTGATTGCGAAATGAATGCCATCAAAGAGTCAAAGAGGATAGAAGACCTCAACTCTACAAACATGGCTTCATTGGAAGAATTGGGAAGCTCTTTTAATGTTAGGGTTATGATTCAACATAGACCTCAGTATCTTGAATTTGGGAGAGAGGAGATTTCAATTCTCTCTAGAGCTTCAAATGAGGTCAATAACAACGTTATGATGGCCATTCTCAGGTTTGATACAAACTTTTTCTATGCTTGATAATTCAATATTTTGATTAAATCTAATAAGCTAATATTCATTTATTTGTTGGTGCAGTATAGTTATCTCACGATTTGGTAGAGTCGTACAAAATCGTGTGTATATGTTGGATTCCCTCCTTTCTCCTATACTTAGTGATAGCAGAAAGACAATAGCCGATGTTTGTAAATTGTTACAGCCTTTACATTTACATGGCGTGCGAGTCCTATTTATGGCATATCATGAGATGTAAGTATCATGGCAACCTTTATTTTCATCTTATACTGGCAACATTGTGTTAAATAATAATGGTTCTTAATTATTCGTGTAGGGAACATTGGAGTTTGGTGGTTTGGGACCTTGAAGACAACTATTGTTGATTTGTTAACTCGATTGCAGGCTTTCATGGCTCAGTGCAAACGTAAGTATTCTATTAATCTGTTGTTACTTCTATATTATGTACCTTATGTAATAGACACACTAAGTTTTTTTAATATGTCACGATGAGCAAGTCGATTGAGAAGTTGGTATCTGCTATCAGAGAAATAGGATAGTACAAAGACTCGATAGACTTCCAAAAGCGTTTAGTAGTAGAGCAGGAAGATGGGCATAGTTGTGGGTGGAGAGTTGCCTACAACTGCATGTTGATTTTCAAAGAAATTTTCTCACTTAAGCCATAGATCTCATTGGAAGACTCTTTGGAGCTCAAATATTCAGAGGAGGATATACAATTATTTAGGGCTGAAATCATTCGAGACCTAATTGCTGCCATTAGAATACAACATGCAACTGAAGGAATATCAGAGCTTCCCTTTAAGGAAGAGGAGACTGAGTCTACTATGAAAGCACTGCACACTACAGAAGAAGTAGAGACCCAGTGTACACCTACAGCACCACAGCCTCCACTGGAAGCATTTGAAGAGTTGCCACTGCCTCCACTTGCATTTAAGGAAGAGGATTCCGCCTCCGCTTGCATTTAAGGAAGAGGATACTGAGTCTACTTCGAAAGCACTACATACTATAGAAGAAGTAGAGACTGAGTGTACATCTACAGCACAGCCTCCATTAGAAGCATCAGAAGAGTTGCCACAGTCTCCACTAGAAGCATCACAAGAGTTGTGATGCATGTATGATGTTGCGTTTGTAGTTTTTGTTGATTATACACCAATTTGTGACTTATTACTTAAGTGGCATTTACTGATGATATTTATATAATTATTTCATGCACACAATTTTATGATATGAATGTGTGATGATGTGATTATTTGGAAATAAATCCTTGTGTGATGAGAATTTTGATATGAATATGTGATGATGTCATATTTGTAATATATTTCTTCATGCACACAATTTTATGATATGAATGTGTGATGATGTGATTATTTCGAAATAAATCCTTGTGTGATGAGAAATTTGATATGAATATGTGATGATGTAATATTTGTAATATATTTCTTCATGCACACAATTTTATGATATGAATGTGTGATGATGTGATTATTTGGAAATAAATCCTTGTGTGATGAGAATTTTGATATGAATATGTGATGATGTAATATTTGTAATATATTTCTTCATGCACACAATTTTATGATATGAATGTGTGATGATGTGATTATTTGGAAATAAATCCTTGTGTGATGAGAATTTTGATATGAATATGTGATGATGTAATATTTGTAATATATTTCTTCATGCACACAAATTTATGATATGAATGTGTGATGATGTGATTATTTGGAAATAAATCCTTGTGTGATGAGAATTTTGATATGAATATGTGATGATGTAATATTTGTAATATATTTCTTCATGCACACAATTTTATGATATGAATGTGTGATGATGTGATTATTTGGAAATAAATCCTTGTATGATGAGAATTTTGATATGAATATGTGATGATGTAATATTTGTAATATATTTCTTTATGCACACAATTTTATGATATGAATGTGTGATGATGTGATTATTTGGAAATAAATCCTTGTGTGATGAGAATTTTATTCAGTTGGACAATCTGAGGACAATCTCCACTCACTTAAAGTAGAGCATTCGCAATGCTTCTCTCACTTTATTCCAACCCTTATCCTTATCATCTCCACTCACTTAAAGTAGAGCATTCAATCTCCACTCGCTTTATTCCAACCCTTATCCTTATCATAGTGAACACATCGTGCCTCTCACTTTATTCCAACCCTTATCCTTATCATAGTGAACACATCGTGCCTTAGTGCACTTGTATTCTTCCATCCTAGTCCTTCCACAAACACTCTCTTATTTCTTACATCCTAGTCCTTCTGAGTAACTTGTATTCTTCTATCCTAGTCCTTCCACAAACACTCTCTTCTTTCATCCATCCTGATAACCAAGTATTCTTCTATCCTAGTTTTTTCCACAAACACTCTCTTCTTTCATCCATCCTAGTGCTTCTCATTAACTTGTATTCTTCCATCGTAGTCCTTCCGCAGACACTCTCTTCTTTCTTGCATCGTAGTCCATCTCCCTTTCTTTATCATCTCCCCACCCATGGATGTCCTTGGCATTGTCGAAGATGTGGAGTTCGGAATTAACAATCTCAAAGAATGGATTGCTGACCAAGGAGCACAGAGAGAGGCCAGAATTCGACAAGGTTCTCCTTTGACACACATGGAGAGAGAGGAATTTGCTGCACAAAGGCACGCAGAGAGGGAGGAGACTCTCAAGATAGCAGAGAGTGAAAGACTTTTAAGATGTATGATAAAAGCACGACAAGATCTATTAGACTTCTTAAGTAACCTGCGTTATCGCAGCTCTCGTCATGGGCGATTTGATGCGGATGCTGAGAGAACAATAAGAGTCTTTCAGAGAAATTATAAAGAAACAATTTGTGATTGCTTAAATTTCTTCTTCGCATGTAATTATGTTGAGGATACAGCTGTGGAGGCAGTGAAAGATTGGGTTGTTGAGAAGATAAGAGAGACCAATGATGAGATCTTCTAGACTTAGGGTGATTAAGAAGATAAGAGAGACTGTATTAAGGTGTTTTTTGACACCATATGGCTTTGAGTAATATGATCTACTTCTTGTACAAATGTGATGTTAAGATGATGTTAAGAGAGACTGTATTAAGGTGTTTTTTGACACCATATGGCCTTGAGTAATATGATCTACTTCTTTACAAATGTGATGTGCTCTTTTTGAAATGTACTGTAGTTTTCATAACATGTCACGCCATTTTTTCTAATTTGATTTTTTAAAATATTACTTTTTGTCTCTTTTAACAATGTGATGTACTCTATTTTTAATGTACTCTAGTTTTAATAACATCTCACGTCATTTTTTCTAATTTGATTTTTTAAAATCTTCCTTTTTGACTCAATGTTTTGTTTTATAAGAGCCTCTTTTTTTGAAATGTTTTATCCAAAATTATCTCACAAAATGAATTTGGATAGTGCAAGAGTCCAAAATTAGTGAAATAGGTGTTTTGTCAGTTTCTTGCAAATTTACTATGGAAGATGAACCACCCATAAGCCTCCTCTCTTTAGAGATGAGTAGATCATTAAAATCCTAAAACATAAAAAATGTCTCATGGACTCCAATGGATGTCTAGAATTGACTGTGCTCATTTTCTAGCCATTCAAGGTCAAAGACACAAGATCATCATCAACCATAAGTGACCCAATTGATCCAATAGAAGCTACTCGGAACTTCACCTTCATGGAATAATCATTTATAATTATTATGCCTTTTGACACTTTATGCAACTCTTGTTTGAGCTTTGTATTTTGTAGTTCTGTATTGGTAACATAAATGTTGACCAAACTCGTCCTCAGGTGTCTATCATCTTGAATGTGCATAATTAGGCAATCTAAGACACTTGCATAAAACCAGTACATACCCTCATCACAAGGAGGGCTTTGTGATGAGGGCAAGGAGGGTATGAGGAGAAATCACCACAAGGCGAGGGGAGAATTTGAGGAGAAATCACCACAAGGGAGCAGGGTTGCTCTCTAGGAATAGAGCCTCATGTCACTTTGTTATTATTTGAGTATAAGTTACATGGTAAGGGGAGAATATGAGAAATCGCCACAAGGGGAGGAGGGTTTTTCTCTAGTAATAGAGCCTCTTAGTCTCTCTGAGATGATTTGAGTACTTGGTGAGGGGAGAATTTGAGGAGAAATCACCACAAGTGGAGGAGGGTTGCTCACTAGGAATAGAGCCGCTTAGTCGCGTTGTGATGCTTTGTGATGATTTGCGTACAAGGTGGTACATGGTAAGGGTTTAAACTGCCTTTGCTCCGGCGCTTGTGCCGTGCTAGACTCAATGCTGTAGCTCTCTTACTGCAGTCTACCACCAGGTCATAGTTTCTTTGCAAGTTCTTGGGCCTACAATGTGAATGCCACATGGAGGTTTTGAGCCTATAGTCTATTTTGCAGGAAGAAGGTGCACTAGGCCATTTTTTTACATGGCATAATACGCTGTGAATGCCACATGGAGGTTCTGAGTATATAATCTATTTTGCAGGAAGGAGGTGCACTAGGCACCTTTTTTACATGGCATAAGTGAACTTTTTAACCTTATTAATGGCTTTTTAATAATGAAGATATTTGAAAAGTGTCATCGTTTTCTTTTGATAGGTGAGCTTGCTAACATTGACTATACAGAATTTAAAACCTACAAGCATATGACTTTTGGAAGTTGTAAGCTTGCAAGTGATCGTTTGAAAGAGGCACATTTTAAAATTTACCTTCATAAGGGTCACATTAAACTAAAGGCTATTGATAGAATAGTAAAGCTCACCAATACTTATCCTTGCTTGGGAAGAGCAATGTTTGTCCCAAATCCCTTGAAATAAACAAATACACCATTATTGTGGTTTCCAAGACCTAGTTAAGGATGTAACAACCTTTTTGGCATACCAAAGGATGGCAAATGGTAAACCCATAGGCTAATTATGGGAATTGTGCAAGGGCCTTCAGAAGGAGAGGGGCTTTAAGGGTTGTCATAATCTAAGAGCTAGTTTGGCAAGGCCTAGTGACATTTTCACCTTGTTTACAGGATGGCGTAAGTCCTAGAGGATATGATCTCATCTACTATTTAATTATTAGCGGGTCATAAATGTTGTAGAACTTAATATCATGAATGCAATTGTTATGTCCCCCTAGAGGATATGATCTCATCTACTATTTAATTATTAGTGGGTCATAAATGTTGTAGAACTTAATCACCAATTTGTGGCTTTGGCATTTAAATTTATTCGCTAGTAGTTATTATAAAATTTACAAAAACAATCCTTTAATAGTTAGGGTGTTTACAGAGTGAAGGGTGCCCAAGGCTGGGCACCCTTTTGGACCAATAGGAAGCTTGAGTTTTGGCTTTGGGCGGGCACCTCTTTACACATACACTGCCTATCCCTAAACCACATAATCTGACGTGGAGTCCACGTCTTGCCCTCTCCAAGCCCTTCTATGGGCAGCCAAGCTTGGCTGCCCAACGATGGGCAAGCTGATGATAGCCAATGGTTGAAATCCTCTGGGTCCCTCACCTCCAATTAGAGCTTCATGTCCAGGCGGTGCGTGCTTTGGCGGTGTGTAAAGGGGGTGCCCATGAGTGGGCACTCAGTTTTTTAAAAACTTCACGATGGGCGGGTGGTGTGTAATGGGGTGTGCCCATTCCAGCCCGCCCATGATTGTTTTTGGGCGCCCACTCTTTGGGCACCGTTTGGCGGTGTGTAAACAGCCTTATTATAAAATTTACTTACATTAATCGTCTGCAAGACCCATCATGGTAGTCGTCTTCTTTATATCTTTCTTCTGAGCCTATGTTCAATGGTTTTCATCCAACATGAAACATATTTCCTCAGAGGTCTTTTTTATTCTCATCATGTTGAAGATATGTATAAAACCAAAATCCACCCCAATAAAAAAGCAAAATCCAAAATAAAACATGCTACACATTGTTAGATCATTGCAATAAAAACCACAATTAGATGGTGACATACTTTTCTTACCTTGAACGAACAAAAGAAAGGGAAAAAGGAGCCTTTCTCTCTAAGTATCTTGCTCTAAAAGTAGAGCATTCACTTTCAAGTATCGATTCCCAATGCTTCACTAGGTGAAAGTAGAGCATGCTCCATTCACTAAAAGTAGAGCATTCATTTCCAAGTATCGATTCCCAATGCTCCACTGACTTTATTCTAAACCTTTCACTTCACACTCACTCATCCTCATCTCCTTTGTGCGAATACACTTGAGTGCAAATACACTTGAGTGCTCACCAATTCTCTCATCCTCTCTTTATTTATTCTCTCCACTTCACTACCTCCACATTGAGGTAGTTAAGTATTCCTCCATCCTAGTCCTTTGCAAACACTTTCTTCTTCCATCTCCCCACCCATGGATGTAAACCAAATAATAGGAGATGTAGAATCAGGAATTAATAGTATTAAAGAGTGGATTGTTGATCAAGTAGCAAAGAGAGAGGTTAGAATTCAACAAGGCTCTCCATTGACATAGATGGAGAGAGAGCAATTTGATGCCCCGAGACATGCAAAGAGGGAGGAGACTCTGAAGATACCAGAGAGTGAAAGACTTTTACAGAATATTATAAAAGCATGACAAGATCTGTTACACTTTTTAAGTAACCTTTGTTATCACAGCACTCGCTATGGGCGATTTGATGTGGATGTTGAAGAAATAATAAGGGCCTCACAAAGAAATTATCAAGAAACAATTTGTGACTGCTTGAATTTCTTTCTTCGTTGTAATTATATTGAGGATACAGACGCAGAGTTAGTGCAAGAGTGGGTTGTTGAGCAGATAAGAGAAGGCGTGCATCACCACCTCTTGATAGGTCTTCTTGTATTAGTTGTGTGTGTCTTAGAAACTCATAGATCATCTATGTGATGAGCCTATCATTTTATACAATCCATCATGACCTGTGTGGTCTCATCTTGTGTGGCACCATATCTCAACCTGTGTGGTCTCATCCTATGTGGCAATATATCTAGACCTTTGTGGTCTCTACCTATGTGGCATATCTCAACCTGTGTGGTCTTGGCTTGTGTGGCATTATATCTTGACCTTTGTGGTCTCGGCCTGTGTGACATATCTCGTACTTTGTGGTCTCGACCTATGTGGAATATCTCAAACTTTTTGGGTCATAAATTATGTAAAACTTATTATCATGACCCACTTGGTAATCACCAATTTGTGGCTTTAGCCTTTAAATTTATTCGCTAGTAGTTATTATAAAATATACAAACATTCCTTTAATAGTATATACGTTAATCATCTGTGAGTCCTAGCATGGTAGTCTCTTCTTTGCCAATGGAAGAACCTTCGCTCTCTGTTCTTTAGCACTCATTGGTCACTCCCGCCTCTCCTTCCCCATAGAAATATCTTTTCTTGTCAGTTGTAGATCTCCTGTGCCTTCCCCTTCCCTACAACCGCAGAGTTCTTTTTTTTCGAATCAGCCTAAACGACTACTCTTCTGTTACCCAGAACCTCAAATGAAGCCTTTCACCAATCTTGGTTGATTTCTACCCTCTCGTAGGATGGTTGGGTGAAGGAGAAAGAGAGAGAGTTGAAGTTGTCTACAATGGCCTCAGGGTTGAGTTTGTGGAGGCTTCTGTGGATGGGGTGTGCTTCAATGATTGGAAGAAGGACAACTTTGAAATGAAGCCATTCTTTGAGATCCTTAATCCATGGGTGGCGGTTGTAGGGAAGTCTCATGCGATGGGCCATTTTTTGGCACCTTTGTTATCGATTTAGGTGAGGGGAAAGCTTGCTTGATGTTTAGATCTATACCGAGAGTAGAGTAGATGTGGTGCCTCAGTCTCTTTTTTTTGTGTGTAGGTCACGAGGTTCAAATGTGGTGGCATTGTGCTGGGAGTGACTCACAGCCACATTGTGGAAGATGGGCAATCACTGTGGCACTTCATGATGTTGTGCGCAGAGTGCATGAGGGATGAGCAGATCTCTATGAGGCTTGTGCACATGTGCATGCTTTTGAAGATGGACAATCTGTGTGAGGAAAAGGAAGCAATAGACTTGGAAATTGTTGAGGGGGAGAGCAACGAGCAGATGAAGGAGAAGAAGAAGCAGAGGGTATTCTCGTTCAGATGATGTGCACGTTCAAGGACAGTGGGTTCAGCTCCTACGAGGTGCTAGTTGGCCACATATGGAAGTGCGCTACCAAAGCGAGGGGTCATGCTAGAGACAAGAGGTTGAGCTTTCTTAGCATGTTAAACATGAAAAGCAAGATGGCTCCACCTCTCCCAAATGCCCATTTTGGCAACTTGATCTACTTGGGGATCACAACCGCCATTGTAGGAGAGCTCCAAGATGAGGACCTCTCCACCACAGATTCTTGCATGCGTATGTCCATTGCCTCAGGCACCAACTTGGACTCTTACACTGGTTAGAGATTCAAGGGCCCACTGTGCTCTTTGATCGAGTACTCCTAAATGATGCACTCATGCGTGTCTCTAGCTCACCCGAATTCTCAGTCTATCGCACCAACTTTGGTTGGGGTACATGTTGGGATACGTGTGATCAAGGGCTTGCTAGGTGCATGTGTGCATCCACTAGCAGTCATATGGTTGTGTGTGTGTGTAGAAGAGGTACACTTAGTGCCATAGGCCATGACACAGGCGATGATGTAATGCAAAGGCCCCCACATGGGGTGGTGCCTATGATTGTGGAGCTCCTATGATTTATGAGTTACATCCTTTGATGTAGGAGACGTGCCATTGATTTAGGACACCCTCTCTCCATTTCTATAAAAGAGGGACTTCCCTCTCACAATGAATAGAACACCCATTTGAATATCTCATGTGTTCTCACTCCCCTCCATGATCAATCTCTTGTCTCTCCCCAAGTTCCAATATTTGGTATTAGAGCACCATGATCCTCCTTGAGCTTTAGACTCCTAGGCTACCACCTCATCATCTTCTTCAACCTTCTTCCAGATCTCTCCCATTTTTCCCAATTCTGCTAGAATCTTGCAGCATCAATTTCTCTGGATCCAACCATTAACTTTCAAAATGCTTTTGGTTGCAGCTTTCCCATGCTAGAGCACACCTCTTAACCGTTGGAATTGACAGAAGTCTACTGTGAGCAGCCATGCCGCTTCGTTCTTTGCTCACCCCAGTATAGCACATATAATGTTGTATAGTGCATACACATTGTGCCCCATTATTGTTTGATATGTTGCTATAGTGTGCTACATAACATATGCACGTTAATCGTTCAAAGCATTGCTTAGTTCTATCCTGCACTGAATTGCATGTTTTGGGTTTACATTTGAGCTACCAACAACAAGGTGAGCCAATGCAAGGCAACATGGGAAGATCCATTGAACCAATAGTACGGGACAATGTCGTAAGGGATTATGAAGCTGGAAAGAAAAGAGAGTAGTGCGCAAGAGACAAACGTAGGAGGGAGGTTACTATACATGGAATTGATGACTTGCAGAAGTAAAGGATTGTTAACAAAACTGTGGATTTTTTTTATAGCATGAAGATTAAGATGGGTGCAGAACTCAGTACTGTGAACTTTTCAATTCAATATTGAAACATCCTCGCCAATTCCTTTGTGACCTTTCATCAAGAGAGAAAGGTGACATTCAAGCATGCATCATTGACAATGTTCGTAGTACACTAGCTGCCATAAAGCAACCAGCTTCCAAAGATGAGTTGTATTCCCCTGTCAAACATCTCAAGAGTACTTCAAGTTCCTAGGCATAGCTTGTATGAGGCAATATCTAGAGTCTATGCACGAGTTGATGATGGTAATGGACTATTCTCATTGGTTGCATGTTGGAAGCAACACCGCACTAGCCCAATCAATGTGATGACATAAAGGAACTTGTACAATCATTTTGGGAGGCTGAGACGCGTGTTTCCCCCAACACGCAGGATGTGTGCCGAGAAAGAGTTGGCAAAAATATTTACATCAAGCACCCAGTGCATCTTCTCGAGGAGCCTCAGGTACTACCCTACTAAAGTGCATGATTGATAGTGCCTACTCTACAACTTTCCACTGACATGATAGTTACAGTATGATATGTTGATTTCCAATGTCATATGCTATTAACCAAAATCACGGGATGGTTTCCTCTCACCTTTGGTCGATGCCATATGCTAGTTATAATTGTGATATTCTGATTAGCACTCTCTTCTACAAATGTGATAGGATTCTTGGCACATACAATGCTTGCTACCACAATCAACGCTTGTCAGCACTGGCAATGCTTGTTAGCACTATCTATCTTGGATAGAACTTGCACTTAGCACTCTGATCTCACAACAAAAACTTGTAGATGCTAGCACCTGCACTGCTGGTTAGCACTTGCAATCCTTATTAGCACTTGCAATGCTTATTAGCACTTTCATCTACCACTACCAGATGATAATTAGCACATGCAATGCTTGTAATTGCAGGTACTTGTTAGCACATGTAATAATAGGCATGTGCTAACAAGAATTTCATGTGCTTGTTAGCTTGTGTTGGTAAGAAATGTTTGTGCATGTTAGCACATGCCATTCTTGCCAGTGCCACCTGTAGTTGCTAGCACCTACAATCCTTGTTAGCACTTGCAGACTCTCATCTACCACTTCCATATGCTGGTTAGCACCTATACTTCCTACCAGCACCACTTGTGGTTGCTAGTACTTACAATGCTTGTTAGCACCTTCCATCCTTGTTAGCACAAGTGTAATGCTTATTAGCCCTTTCATCTACCACTGCTAGATGCTAGTTATTAGCACATGCAATGCTTGTAACTTCATGTACTTATTAGCACATGCAATAACATACATGTATCCATAGGTTTGCATTCCTTCATGCTAAACCTCTCCAACATATTCAAGGCATACTACCTCTACATAAGGCAAATGCCATTAGGTGTTCTCAACACCTCTATGCCAAGAAAAAACTTCAAATCTCCCAAATCCTTCATGTCAAACTCCATTTTTGTTGTGCCATCCTAAATGATCCCCCATAGAATGGGAACTTATGGCATTTGTGCCACTCTCCTCAGTGGAAGGCTAGAATAACACTAGTGCGGATTTCCTCTTCCAATAGGGAGAATGGCACTAGTGCCATTCCTCTCCTAAAATTCAAAAGGGGACAGTGGCATATCCCCTATGAATGGGAATATTGGAACCAGTGCCATTTTCCCTCTTACAAAGGGGGAATTTGGATTTGAATTTTGAGTTTTGGTAGTGAAATTTCAAAAAAGGGACCTTGAAATTTCAGTTTTAAATTTCATTTTTTATTTTTAGATTTCAAATCTGGGATCTAAATTTCCAATTTCAATTTTGAATTCAATACTTCAAATTTCAAATGAGAAAATTTACGATTAAAGTTTGAATTGAAATTTTATGTGATGATTTATAACTTGAGTTTTAGAAAAAATAAATATAAAGAAAACACACACACACACACACACACACACACACACACACACATAGAGATACACACACAAAAACACACACACACACACATTTTCTACACTCTTACACACATATAATCACTAACATTCACACACACACACACACACACACACACACACATTTTCTACACTCTGACACACATTCATATAGTTATTTATTGACATTTAGATATTAACATTATCTTCTTTTTTCCCCACTCCTCGTACGTCTCTCATCTCTGCAAACCCCCCCAAGTAATCTATGCCTTAACTTATCCCATTAATACAGGTATATATGTGTACATTTATATGTATATTAATCTCTCTCTCTCTCTCTCTCTCTCTCTTTCTCTCTCTCTCTCTCTCCCCCCCTCTCCCTCTCTCTCTCTCTATCTCTCTCTCTCTCTGTCTCTCTCCCCCTCTCTCCCCCCCCCTTTCTCTCTCTCTCTCTCTCTCTCTCTTCCACACACACTTCCAAAAGTAACCCCCCACCACTTCCCAACCCCCCCTTTTTTTTCCACAAAGACAAAGCTTCCTAACCTCTGGTTAAAATCCCCGGGTTATTTTTCCTAGTAGGAATTTTTTGGTTTAAAAACAAAGGTCCTATTCACCTATACTTTCCCTTTTTGAGAAAATTCCCCCATTTTTTCTAAGTTTAAATCTTCAATTTTTGTCCTTAAAAAGTTGCTTTATTTACAATTACCCCCTCTTTTCTAAATTTTATTTTGTTCTTATATACCTTATCCTAAACTATTTTAATTTTTTCCCTCTTTTTGGACTAACTATATATTTTTTAAATGATTATTTTACAAAAGCCCGAATAATACGACAATAAACCCCCCCCTCCCTCCTTGACCGCTCGAATTCTTTTGCCCCCTATCCATGGTTTTGTGAACTACATGCATTTTCATGCTATTCCACCCCCCCAAAAAAATTATGAGCTATCATGTAACCTGCCTACCCTAGAAACTACCTACACGACCGTCTGCCCGACTGTGAAGCCTATAAGAACACCTACGCTACACCCCTCTCATTCCACTCAGTCTATGAGCTAATGCTACGTACAGTGTGCTCCCTATCTAGCCCAAGTGCCCCTTCTCCATAAGTGTTCACACAGTACACTGAGCATGACTACTGCATTGCCACTCCCACAGCCACAGTCCTTGGTGTGTTGAACTACTATGTACCACAGGGAAGGAGGCCACCGTTGGCTCTTCTTAGCAGGTCACCTTGCTTCTTCTATGCTTTTGCGGGCTTCAGGAATCCTTGCTTGGCCACACAATTGGCAGCTTCTCTTTTGACTTATTCTTTAGCGTTTTCTATGTAGCTTCATAGCTTTTATAGAGTAGGTGGTTGACAGTTGGTCTATCTACATAACATTCTCTCTTAGTATTGAGTCATGTACATAGTTGAAAACTCTCATAATCTTATTTCAGACAACTCACAATGCTACTAAGCTCTCACTATTGTCGTTCTTGCTCCATGATGATCATCCTTTGTCATCGTAACCTCTCTACCCCTTCGATTTGATCATATGAACTCTTGGTGGAATAGATGGCTCTGGTGTGGTGGCAGTCAGTCGCCTCTCCAACTCTATAGTTGGGCAAATTTTCAACTCGACTGTGTACTCTAAATCTCCTTGCTCTTGGGTCTCATAGATGCATTCACGCCTTCATACATAACGATAGTTCTTAATTGTTCATAGCTTTGAAACCTTCATGGAAGCCATCGATTAATCACATAGTTGGCACAACTCCAGGCTCCGTGTATTTTCTTACCCAGTGGTTTGTTCGCTCCTGCTACCGGTCTGTTGTGTCTTTCTCTTAGAAGCTACGAGCATTGTTTGGAGCTTATACCTCCTGTTCGGCCTCTATTCAGTGGCCTTTGCTTGCCTTATTTACTTACGTGCATATATATTTGTTCATATATATATATATATATATATATGGTTATTTATACTCTTGGTTATGTGTTCTTTATTGGAACATATAATTGTTCCCTTTGCCTTTCCTTTATTATTATTAGTGTTGTAGCTTGCTCACATTTTATATATTTATGAGTATAACTTATCTACTTTTTTGGGTTCCTTTAAGAACTTTTTACTTTTACCTTAGAATTCTTCTATTTAATGTTCTGATCCCCCTTTTTCTTGTAATCTCTCACTAAACATTAATATAATTTCTTCCTTTTGTTAATTACTCTATCGTTAAATAGTGACTTAATTTACTTACTTATTTTAGGCTTAGATCTTTTTAAGTAATGTTCACAACTAGTTGAAAAATACCTAGTCCCCCTAAATTTTATATGTATAATTTATGATTAATTGTTTCTCATTTTCTTTTTCTGATTTATCGATTTGCCAGTATGGGTGTGGAATACCCCCCATGGTGAAAACTTGTTTTCAATTACCTCCCATTTTGGCATTTACTCCCATGTTTTAATTATTGAGTGGTTTAAATTGTCTAATTAATCATGTCTGGATTTAAGTGCTTTGCTCGTTCCCTTGTGATTTCTTGTTATTTTTTCTATGTGCAAGTTATTAGTTCAATCATCTAATTTTTCATATTGCCTTGCCCTTTAATTGACATTCTTGGGTGGCGTTCATGCCACTTCATTATCATCATTCAATAAAATTAAGAGTCTTTTTCCAAAAGGGTTGGACTACCCCCCTTGTATTTTTTCAATAATGAGGTGGACCATCCCTTGGTTCCCTTTAAAATTTTTAATATTGGTTCCCTTATCATCTAACACACTTTGGTGGCATAATAATGATGGATTTTTTATAGTGATTGTACACATAACATGGTATTTGGTAAAAATTGATATTTGTGAATCTAGACGGTTGTCTGGTAAAGCAATAGCATGCCAGGGAATACAGGCATTACCTATCTACCCATTTAAAACTATGATGTTCTTGACAAAACATGCGTGCCTCAGGATCTATGGAGCACTCTAAGGTGGATGGAACCTATGTGGAAACATGATGAAGAGAGTGCTCATGACATGTATCTCAAGTCAATTAGGTTCCAAGATAGATTAGCTTGGACTCATAAAGAGAATCTTGAGACAGTGCAGAGTGCTTGATTGATTTACTTCAAATGAACCTCCCTTTTATAGGTGAGGGTACTTACATCCATTTGCTTGCTCACATGTGGGATATCTCCTCCATGCCATGTGGCAGCTTATCCTTTGCTCATACCTTTGCTCTACATGTGCTCATGGCACCACATCTCTCAACACCTCCCCTTGGTGCCATAATCCTTTGGCTACTGCAAGGTGGTCAGATGTGAGTTACATTCCATCACCTCCCCTTAGTGCATGCATGCTACTTAAGGTGGTCAAGTGTGGCTTCTACATGTCAATACCTCCCCTGGGTGCTTTCATAGCTACTCTCAGGTGGTCAGGTTTGATTACAAAACATAGGCAAGGTTGGCAAGGTTTTTTGCTTTTCAATACATTCCATTGATGTCACCTTTTGGCTCATGGCTTGATGATGACACGTTTGCTTCTTTGTTTGGTGTAGCTACCTGCATGATGCTTTGTTCTTCCATGTGCCTTGATGCATTATGTGTGGATGCCATGCTACGTGCTATGGTCATCTCATGCACTTGTGCTTTTGGCTTGCTTTTTACATCGATGTTTGCATTCATGCTTTGCTTTTTCCAATGGTTGCAAAGGTCTTACCAATTGATTTCTTTCAATATTGGCAGTGTTTAATTGCATACAATGATTCTGATTTGACAGGCGCGTAGAGCTCGAAAAGGCGATCACTTTTCCCTTTTGGAGCGTGTTCAAATTCTTCCTGGATTGCAAGTTATGGCTTGTTGAAGCTTTTGTGAAGAAGAGGGGGTCTTGATGATGTGGCACAGGGATTCACATGCTGAATTCCAGACTGTGCTTGGCAAGGGGCTCTGTGCCTAGGTGGCACTTAACTAATCCTACCCCTAACCATGTGCCTTAACCATGGTTTAATTTAACCACACCAAACCTTATCTGCCACGTGGCATAGACTAGAGCACTGACCAAACCAACTAACCCATGGTTAACTGTGGTTGGATTCACTTAACCACAGTCAATCTTATCCTGCCACGTGTCCGTCAATGGAAGAAGCTTTTGGAATTTCTGATGGAGATTTCCGCCGTTTGGAGATCAGGGCGCTGCTGTAGACCGTGATGCCGTTTGGAGCTCTTTAGAGGAGTCTGAGTTGTTGCAAATCTAGAGCGTGGGCTGAGCAGGAGAGTTGGCTGGCTGCAGGTCTGAAGACGTTCGGGGCTGCTGCGTAGCTTAATGCGGCTGAAGGGCCGAATACATTGAAGCTTGCTGATGGAGAAGGGTCGCTGTAGGAGCTTGAGAGTTGTCACGTTTCACCTCTGTCACCGGAGCCGCTGCTGCTTTTGCTAGCCTTAGGCTATGCCTCAGGAGCTTGCTTCATTAGCTCGCTGGAGAGGTGTTGGCAGAGAGCCGTGAGGGGCTGCTGAGTCTGTGTGAGCTTTCGTTGACAAAGTTGTGGCTGAGCCGGTTGTGTGTTCGTGGAGGTCGAGCTAGAGTCGATTGCTTGGCTTGGCTGCTGCTATTGCGCTTAGCTTCGTTCGTAGGTAGTGCATTGGCAACTGGCTGCAGGGAGCTTCTGGAGTGACTGGCTGACCATGCTATTGAGGCGTATCCGCAATCATGCAGCATGTAGAGAGTCGTTGCTTTGCATGAGCTCGTTGCTGAAGGCGGTTGATCGCATTGGAGCAGTGCTAGCGAGGGCGCTGTTCATCAGGATTCGACTGTGGCAACTATGGAGCTTTGTTGCGTGCGGATGGAGCGTGGCTATCGTCGTTTGGAGCCAAGAGATCGCTGTCAATGCACAGATTTGTGCGGCTGCTGTTAACTCCACAAGCTATAAGCCTTGTGCGCCTCGACCCCCCGTCAAAAGAGCTGCTCTTCCAACCGCGGCTGGTTGTAGAAGGCTGGGAGTCTCAAGGGAGCTCTCTTTGTGGGATGGTTGGTGCTGCAGCTAAGCTCGTAGTGAGTCGCATTGCTGGGTGTCATTTGTGTGTAGCTAAGTCAGTGGATGGAAGCCTTTGTGTCTCTTTGGAGCACCTTGGTCTAGGTGGCAGACTTTTCTCAAAGCTCTCAATAAATTGAACAATTAGAGACTCTCTTTCTCTCTAGCTCTCTCTAAGAAGAAGAACAACTCTTCACAGATCTATCTTACAAAATAGATCTCTAAAAAGAATGAACTTTCTCTCTCTCTCTCTCTCATTGACGGAATTCCCTCAATGCAATGGAAGGAATCAATGGACGGAAATTTGTTCTCAATCTAAATCTGAAACTAACCTAGGAGAAAAACATGAGCTCCTAAGGCATGCCTACAACTAATCTAGGAATGGAAGCAATCCTAGTGAACTACTAATGAGCTAAACTAGGAGAGCTAAACCTATGCTCTGATACCATGACAAAACATGCGTGCCTCAGGATCTATGGAGCACTCTAAGGTGGATGGAACCTATGTGGAAACATGATGAAGAGAGTGCTCATGACATGTATCTCAAGTCAATTAGGTTCCAAGATAGATTAGCTTGGACTCATAAAGAGAATCTTGAGACAGTGGAGAGTGCTTGATTGATTTACTTCAAATGAACCTCCCTTTTATAGGTGAGGGTACTTACATCCATTTGCTTGCTCACATGTGGGATATCTCCTCCATGCCATGTGGCAGCTTATCCTTTGCTCATACCTTTGCTCTACATGTGCTCATGGCACCACATCTCTCAACAGTTCTAACACCTAGTTTTTCTTGGATGGTGGCAGGTAAGTGGACCCTGACCTTGGAGCCTAGACTACTATATATGGATTCGACACTTGTACTCATGAGAATCCATATATCAATGTTAATAAGGAAATTTTCCACCTTTATTTGAGCATCGTGTGCCATGTTATTTATAGGTTTTTATTTTTTAAACACACACACACACACACACATGCGCGTGTGCGCATGCACACATGCACGCAGGCACTGGTGTGCATGTAACTAGATTGATCAACTACTTACATAATTAAATAAGAGTTAATTAACTAAATAACTAACTAACTAATTATTCATTAGTTAACTGAACTGATTCATTAAGTAACTAATTAAACTGTGCACACAAACACACACACATAACTAGATTGATTACTTAATTAATTAATCGACTAATTTATTAAGTAACTATATTAATTGACTAATTGATTAAATTGCGCATGAGTGTGCGTGCACAAACACACAAAACTAGATTGATTAACTAGCTACATAATTAAATTGGAGTTAATTAGCTAATTAATTAATTAATTATAATTAAGTGGCTAATTTATATATACATATACATATGAGTGTGTGTGTGTGTGTGTGTATAAATTGAATAATTATCTATATATATGAGAGAGAGAGAGAGAGAGAGAGATTAATATTATCCTATATATAAATATAAATAAATATATATATATAATTAAAAGGTTAAAATAAGGGGGTTGAATTAAAATAGAGGGAAGACCTAAAAATTTAACCTACATTAGGAGGGTTAAGTAAAAAGAGTGTAACATAGATTAAAAGGGTTAAATGGAGCATGTAACATAATACTTAAAATATTTAGATGTCAAAGGTTCAAATTCAAAAAGGGTGGAAGACATAAACCTACATAATTTTAAGGGTGTTGGGTAGTGAAAGTAAATTCTAAGGGGGGTTTAGATCACATGAAACCTATATTTGTAGGGGGATGACAAACTTTTATAGGTGTGAAATTTTGAAAGGAAGGGGAGCTTAAATTCAATCTATTTCAAAAGGGGGGAGGTGAAATTTTAAGGGCAGCTAGCTATAAATTTAATTAAAGCTGTGAAAATTGAAAAGGGATTTAAGCAAAGGGGGGGAGATTACGAGGGACATCTTTAGGCAGGTAGCATTGTGAGATCAAAGGAAATACTTCTTTCTCCTTGAGCCACATGTCATCATTCTCTAATTCAAAATATTAAGTCTATATTTTTCTTGAATGGAAAGAAAATGCATCTCCGTCAAACCGTCTAATCCATCCCCTTTCATTCATCTCACCCCATTTCATTCATCTCACCCCAGCCTTCCAAATCTTCCTCCCTTCGTCCAGCCACTCCCCCACCATCCATGACCTCTTGAAATGGATAGAAAGGGTTCATGAAGGAAGGAGATGAGAAGAAGGAATGCATGCGACAATCGAGGAAATGGCTGAGAAGACTGGGGAAGCCATCGTGGTGTTGGAAAGCAGTAAAGCCAACCTAGAAGATCAAGATTCAGAAGGAGAGGATGACAAAGTTCACTTGATTTAGGCAAAGAAGATGATGAAGCTTCTCTTGAGGCCTCAAAAGAAGTTGTCGATGGCCCTGATGTCATTGCCGCTAGTCAAGATCTCATCCAAGAAGTTGCTGTTGCAAAAAATCCAAAGAATGGAGGGCAGCTTTCACAAGAAGCAGCCTGTGAGGCTGCTAATTTGCTGATGGGTTCGACAAACGTGGAGGAATTAGAGATTGACAATGTCTCCTGGTGAGCCAGGGTTGTGAAAGAATTTCTTGTGGCCTTTCTAGCAATCACCTTGGTTGTTTCTAATTCCCCTGGTTTTTTTCCTCCCTATCTAGTAAACAATTCTGTCTCCTCCATTTGGCATGTAAGCAAGTACCGTCAATTGGCTCTGACGCTTCTCCATGGCATGGCTAACTTTCATGCCTCATCTTCTAGCAGATATCTGACTCATCATACTTACATCACATGGATTTTTTCAATCCGTGAAGGAATGATGAAGCAAGGTCGTCAAGCCTGGGGTTCAATTTTCAAAGATTACTTAGCAATCTTACTGAATGCTACAGATCACTTCTTCACAAGGATGAAAACTCTCATATCGGAGAGAGGCACAGAGAAGATATCTAGTTTAATTGGATTCATGCGTATGACTTTCAAGAAGAGTGGAGCTACGAAGACACCATGCTTGCATTTCTAGATTGGGAATTGGAATTGCTGCATGAATATATGATCTCGAGACTACGAACAAGTTTGTCCTAGATGCTACGTCAGAGAGTTGACAGAGGACATACGAGGCAATTTCTCCCTCTTAAGTGACTCTCCAAAGGTAAAGGACGTTTTATCAGATTTGATGAAATGGGGAATTGAGGAACCGGGATACAGGAGTTTGCGAGATTTTGCCTTTTGTTTCTCTCTTCACTTTGATCAACTTTACACTCATCTTGCCTTTTTTTTGCTTAGGCTCTTCATTGCCAATGCCAACCCGCATGAAGTCACTCATGAGAAGCATAGGCACATCTTTTTTACAGTCTACAAATCCTCCTACAATTGTATAGACACAAAATTTCTGATTTCTTGAAGTAAAATTTTCTTCCTTTTGAACTTTCAGTGGACTTTTATCTTTCTCATCTCTAGTTTCTATTGAATCTTGGTCTCCACTCGATCTCAAAATCTTTCGACTAAGGTTCTGAACGGCAGAAAATGGTCACCTGATAATTGACCTCTTCGACTTGGGCATGCGCTGTTCTGAGAGAATTATAGCATTTGTCTCCAATAGATTCAGCAAAATATCATCAGTTTGGCCGATCATAGTGTCTACTTTCACATGTGTAGTGCATTGGCTGAAGTGCTGGAGATTTGAGAGATCTGAGAAAGAATGGCCACAGTCACACTATTTCATTTTATCGGCCTAGGGGGACTTCTCTGATGAAGCTTTTTCTCCCAATTTTTGAACGAGCTGAGCCATGTGTTTTGAAAGGCTACACAGTTCAAACTCATCATAGAGAGAAGTTCCACAATCCTTTATCAAGTTGGATGACAATTCGCAACTTGACTCTCTCATTGATTCTGTCTTAAACCGTGATATGGGCCTGTTGCCGATGCAGTCTGACCTGACAGGGGGAACCAGCCTTGGACTTCAAATATAAGCAAAAATACATGTGGGCGTGTGCCTCCTCAATCATCCTCTCTATTTCTAAAATTGAATCCTACGAATACATGTGGGCCTCTGCCTCCTCAATCATCCTCTCTATTTCTAAAACTAAATCCTACAAAGTCAAGGAAGCAAAAGAAGTAATGCAAGAATGAGAAAAAGCAACAACTACGAGAAGGAAGGGACTATGAAGAAAGAGCAATGCAGAAGAGTAGAGTAGAGTAGGGTGAGCATGGGCGCTCCATGAGAGGAATCCTTGAACTCGCAATGCAATTTTGGCATCACTACAACTAGCAATCAACAGAGCAGAGGCAATAACAAATGATGACATTTTTTGCCATACCCAAGGATCACCCCTACAACCTTTCCTTATAATCTTCAAAGATATTTGGAGATCAGTTGTATAATCTACTAACTTTTTGTGAGAGTATGATCCATGGATGTAGGTAAGGGCAGACATATTCACGTCCATAACTACCCCCACACAAATGTGTGCTAACTCGCCCTCCCACAAATGTGTGGTTATGTGTAAATGCGAGGTAAATGCAAAGTAGTATAAGCCAAATGCAAAGAGCTATATGCCAAATTCAAATCGCTATGTGCAAAATTCAAATTGCTTTGTGCATAATGCAAATTGCTATGTGCTAGATACAAATCGATATGAACCCAAGGAAGGGCACATTCCTTGGTCTTATAAATTTTGGAGAGAAAGTGTGCCAACTCTCCTCCCACACATATGTGTGGTTATGTGCTAAATGTAAAGTGCTATAAGCAAAATGCAAAGTGCTATATGCCAAATTCAAATTGCTATGTGCAAACTTCAAATTACTTTGTGAAAAATGCAAATTGAAATTAAAATTGCTATGTACTAAATACAAATCTATATAAACCCAAGGAAAGGCATGTTCCTTGGTCTTATAATTTTTTGAGAGGAAGTGTGCCAACTATCCCTCTATACTACATTCCTCCATAATTCTATGCTAGGGAGAATGGTATGAGAGTAATATTCTATACATACCTTGGAATCTAAAGAGTGAGAATCATGTCATGAAACTTGGTGGTGGTCATAAACACCTTATTATCTCTTACCTTATCCATGTGGCCTTCCATCATATCATCACCCTTGGTGGTGTTCATATCTCGAGAAGCCCTAGTAGAGATATACAAGATTATAGTTGAAGCAAGGACATGAGGTAATGAGAAAATGTTTAATATGCACTTCTAGATGTTAAGACTAAAATTATTCATTGTAAGAGTTGAATTGCTCATTAAGGGTTTTTTTTTCTTTCTTTTGTTGAAAACTTAATAGTTCATGGATGCACAAATGGAAACCATAAATTCAAACATCTCCTAAATTTTTTTGACATTATAGTCCTAAGAAGAATGTCATGTTACTAGTGCCATTCAAAGAGTGTTAAATGAATATGTAGCATTGCCTTAACTCTATTCACACATTATCTAAACAAACATCATACACAACATTTATGCCCCAAATTCCAACTAGTAAGCAAAAAATGATTTGGATTACTATGGCATGTACAAATGAGTGCAATATCATTTATCAAAACTCATAGTCCACAAGTAGCTCCTCTCTTACACATATATCCTCTATGGTTTCAAAACAAATGTGTCCATATTCTGCAACTGATGTACTCCTCATGGAGATGCACCAAGGTGTGGTAAATGAAGGGAAAATTTGCAAAGGTGCTAATCTACATGTGAGTTTAGGGTTCTTAATGGCTCAATGTCATCATTTATATCTTGGTATGACATTGGAAATTTGGCAAAAGTGCGGACCATGTGAGTTTAGGGTTTTTAATGATTGTACATCTATGACTAACTGAAATAGTATGCTTATGACTTGTGGTCAAGAACTAAGATGTCAAGAACTTCCAAGATCTTTTATGAATTCCAAAGGTCCCCAACCCTTAATGAAATTCAGGGTTCCTACATAGATACTCATGCATTCATATAAATTATGAAAATCCTAACACAATCCAATGAGAACTCAAGCATCATCAAGACATGATCCCAACATCACTACAAGATTTATTTAGCATTCTTGTTGGTCCATCAGAAACATTTTTAGGTGTGTTACCTTAAATAAAGATTAGTACCATATCAAGAACTTTCTACAAAGTTCTTACAAATATACTTATGCATTCAATTAAATTACGAAAACCCAAGGTTCTTATAGATACTCATGCATTCATATAAATTATGAAAACCTTAACACAATCTAGTGAAGATTCAAGCATCATCACATCATCACTACTGGATTTATTTATCATTCTCATTGATGCACATTAATCCAATCTCTATACGAGATTAATGGAGCATTTCATAATCTATCCATCCAAGTTTAAAAACCCTTTAGATGAAGTCAAGCATTGTTTTTATCCATTGAAAATGAAAGGCGAATTTCGAAGGTACCCAACTGTTGTTGCTAAAAATCAAGGTTCCCACAAAGATACTCATTTATTCATAAAAATTATGAAAACCCTAATGCAATTCACATTGATCCACATCTATCTATCTTCTATAGGAGATTAATGAATATTTTCATAACTTATTCAACAACATTTCATCAACCATGGATATGAGGTACTTTCAACAACATTTCATCATAATTTATACATACATACATGCATGCATGTATACATACTTACATGTGTGTGTGTGTGTGTGTGTGTGTGTGTGTGTGAGAGAGAGAGAGAGAGAGAGAGAGAGAGAGAGAGAGAGAGGTTGTGGAGAATAGCACTAGCGTCACTCTCGACCCTTGCAAATTTTGGCTCTACAATAAGAGAATGGCACTAGTGCCATCCTCGCCATTGCAATAAAATAATACCCAACACTATCCAAAACACTTTGAAGTTGAGGAATATTTATTGAAAGAGGTAATTATTCAATACGCTAAATTTTTTGAAGGTCATTAGTACATGTCAAATGCTTTACAAGGGGAGAATTGCACTAGTATCCTTTCAAAGTTAGCTTTGTAAAAGAATGGCAGTAATGCCATTCTCTATGACCTCATAGTTTCAAGGCTTCGTAATGGCGAGAATGGGACATGGTTGCCAATCTTCACAACCCCATGAGGAGAATGGCATTGATGCCATTCTACCTGTGGCTTTTTAGATCTCCATTGCAAGGTCTAAATTGAAATTTGGAATTTCAATTTCAAATTTAGAATTTGAATTTCCCACCTATTTTAAATTGAAATTTCAAATTCAAATTTACCGCCTATTTCAAATTAGGATTTCAAATTTCAAATTTCAAATTGGAATTTGAAATTTCACATTAAAATTTAGAATTAGAATTAGAAGTGTGTGTGTGTGTGTGTGTGTGTGTGAGAGAGAGAGAGAGAGAGAGAGAGAGAGAGAGAGAGAGAGAGAGAGAGAGAGAGAAAGAGAGAGAGAGAGGCACCATGGTAGAAGAATGAGGACCCTTCAATACTTAAGTGTTTCTTAGGGATGTGTCCCAAACCTTTCTTGATGTATTCCTTTAACGTGTTCTCATTTATGATAATAGTACATACATGTCCCCATTCTTGTTTGTTGATAAACTTACTAAAACAACTCATATTGCAATGGCATACAATCTCATCCCCATCTCTAAATGTTACCTCGGGCTTACAGAGTATAGATGCTAAATTGTCTGAGAACTTCCAAACTATATTAATTTCCCTCAAGGAGTCACCCAAATCCAAAAAGCCATGCTGGATTAGAAAATCAATAAGTAACCTCTTAATTGAAAACATTTCAAGTACGGGGTTATCAAATAGTGCATTAATGAAAAGATTAGAATTCTCTCTTAGTCAACAAAGTTTTCCTACTACTATGTGGTAATACCAAGATACTTCTCGTATTGGCATCACATACCTGTCACCAATCAATCCTTGTCATCATAAAGCAGATGTCGAACAGGAAGGTTCTAAGCTTTTGTATTGGTATATGACATGGTCTTACCACCTCTCAAGATCTTTGATGGTCATACCTATGACTCAGGACTATCCAAATGTACTGAACTCTCTGAAGGGGGCTGCCATTCAATCATCTTACTGGAATGCGGCCCTCTTGGTGAATAGTATGAAGTGTGTCCTCATCCTCTTGTGTACCTGATGCACCCTGTTGACCTTCCTCTCGCTCTAGAACCATAAGCTCTGCTGGGTAAAGTCTTAGGGGATCGCAACATGAGCTCACCATATGACATCACTCCTACAAAAGGTTGGGGTAGTAATGGAGCAAGTGGGTTCTTTTCCAAATTCTTAATAAATAACAAGACTAGCTCCCTCATATAGTGGAATGTGAGGGATGCCTTGGATAAGATTACCATATCAATAGCCTTCATAAATCAAAGAATCACAAGACATTAGTAATGCATATCTCATGAATAATAATAAATTAAATATTTCAATGGACAAACGTATATATATGACTTGCCTTCATAAATAAAAGGAAAGAATTGAAAGCTACTTTTAGTGCTCTGTTTGGAAAAAATGCTGGCAGACTATGTAACATGTACCAAATTCCACCATAATGGTTGGGCTCTGCATTCAATCTTTTCCTCCAAGCATCTGCATTTTATATAAGGTCGGCCCACATTAAAGATGTCATTTAGATATTTAGGTGTCCTCCTTTCTGTTTCTAAGATGTGGCTTTTACACCTTCCAAATATGCCCACAGGGGATCGCCATCTTCCTGTGGTGGCAAATGCTGACATTGGACAAAAATTTAATAGAGGATGATTATGTGTGATGTTGATATTAAAGCTTTGTGCTTGCCTTTTTGCTTCCACTTTGAGTGTTTAGATGCTCCCACGAGATCTGCTAGAAACAACCACATATTTGGTGCAAAACGTGCTAACAGATTCATGTCATGAAGTTCCCAGACTTTATTATCATCATAAGCCAGCAGCTCTGCTTCTAAAACCCGTGGGAGTATCTGTGTGTTTAGAACTCTTTTTTGGGGTAACTACTATAGACATAATCTGATATGAGAATATCTTCTCTTGGATATCTTCTGACAGTCCTTCCATATCACAAAAGCTATGATAAGTTACATGTAGTACATGAAGACCCTTCTGGCAGTGAGAAACATTTCAGACCCAGATTTTCAAGGGACTAAGGACCCGCTGGAGGGGGGAGATTGGAATACACAAACAGGTTCCTCATTGTGTCAGGGGAACTTCCAGCAAACTCCAATAAGGCAATATTATCTTCCTCCATTAATTGATCCAAAGACAGAGATAACTGGTTGATGACTTCCAAAAAAAATTTGTATTTCCCTTACCGATCACTAGAATTCTGCACCAATCATTGATGGATACTTGCATTACCAACAGTTTATTTGTTTCATGGTGTTCCTTTATTTCCTGCATGTCCAGGGCTATAATCTTCTCATGGACTCTCTTATTCAGCATTGTCATTATGGCGTGGCATCCCAGTGATGGAGCTGGCAATGGATCCACATACCCGAGGGCAATCAAATCCTTGTGCCACAATGAGGCCTACTATATCAAAGCCAAGCATAACCATTAGTCATGAGATTTTTCTTACCTCAAAACAGCTATGCTAGTGTGTTCAACCTAAATCTACTTATATCTATTTCATCATATTCCAATAACATTGAAACTTATAGAGACCATTATCTCATTCATTCAAGGAATTCTCCAATAATCTGCAACCAATTGAGAAATAAACACTTTTATCAAATCAAATCATTGCACCCCTCCATATATATAATCTTCCAACAACTTGTACCTTAAATCTCATCGATTCCATCATAGGAAATTCCAAACTTTCTAAAAATATGTATAATGAAACTGTTATTTGTAGCTTATTAATTTCTAGAAATTCTAAATAGCTCTACAATCTTTGTAAATTAAACATCAGTTTTTCCAAACTTTACATCTTCTCATTCTTCTCTATTAGAAGGTGGAGAACTTAGCAATCAAGAGACCCATATTACTCCAAAATACTGCATCATGTGGGTATTTTGTAGTTTATCCAAAAACACCCCCATAGCAGTGGTGAAATCATACAAAATTTGACTCTTAATCAAAAATCCTGATGAAACTGGAAGGTAGTATTCTGAAGTACAATCAGTATCATAGGATATCTGAAAATGACTCTTCAGTTTCCTAAGAATAAGTACTGCATCATTGTAAAATTCAAAAATAGTCGACTGCAAATCTGGTTAAGAAGCGTGCTAACTCACCTACATCCATCCACACAAAGGACAAGTTAGAACCAAAACCTTTAAATGTGGGATTGCAGGCCTCTATGCTGCCACACAGTTGTTATCCATGTCACTCATCCTGACTTTGCAGAACTTACGACTTAGGTAATTAAATGTTCAAAAATTAGAAAATGTTAATAGATGTATATTTCTCTGTCTTATTTAGATCCTTCTTCCACCTTAAATTATAAAAATACAACATCTATGAGATCTTCAAAAATATATATGGAATATGGTCCTCGAAGAGGCTTCTTGAAAAATTATGGTCAAAGAGTTATTTTAATGGTCAAAGAATTGACTACGGTCAAAGATACTTGACTCTGGTCAAGTAAACCTGACCTCGGTCGGGGAGACTTGGTTTATTACCAAGAGGGTTAACTACGGTTAACTACAGAACTACAAAGCTGACTACGGTCAACGAGACTTGGCATGCACCAAGAGGGTTAACCATGATTAACCAAGATGTGCCAACTTTGGTTGGAGAGTTGTGTCAACTTCGGTTGGAGAGACTTGGCTATAATTAAGGCGCCTCGACCCTTGGTCAAAGCCCCTTAATTATGATCAAGAGCATTGACTTATAATATCTTTTAATACATATGACAAAGAGAGCACAGTTATAAACCAAAGAGAAGAAGTTATATTCGTTTTATAAAGAAATGTATACCTTGCATGATTTCTTTTTGCACTTGTTGGAAAAGCGGCACTGCTTACATACAAGCTCGTACTCTTGTGTCCCTTCATTCCATCCTCTTTTTAAAACCTCTAAGAAACATGATGTTGGATATGTGGTATACACTTTGTTGCATTTGGGGTTTCCACAAACCATTGGCAACTCATATTCAGCATTCGGATTCCAAAAGTCTTGCACCTCACGACATTTTGATCCGTCCCAAAATTCACATATACTATCTGGTTGTGCATTTATTTCCTCTCCCAACCACCTTTCCTTTCTACGCCACATATTTAGTACATCATGACAATTTGTTTTACTCTTAACTAGGAGCTCTAGCTGCTTACCGATAGGCAAGTAGTCAAATGCTAGCATCTCCTTCCTTGGCTTATTACATTTTTTACACTTCTCACAACATGTAGAACAATCACGTTTAAAGATTCTCTTCCTTGCATTCTCATGACAAGAACATAGTATTGCATTTCCAGCATACACATCCTCTTCACTAGGTTGAAGAAGCTCAATATCATGTCGATTATCATCTGGACCGATACATAGTCTGTAGCATTGAGATTGAATCATACCAAGTCTTTTGAACATAGAGTTTAGTTGCTCCCAACAAGCAGGAACTCTTATTCCATCAAGGGTGCCATCCCATGATTTTGGTAGTTGTACCAAGAGTTTACTCAAGCTTGGTTTCTTGCATTTTCCACTTCTACCTACTCTTCTTCCACCCATGTCTCCAAACAAGAGCTCAATCATTTTATCTTGGGCCTTGATTGGTTGATGCTCATCCCATAAAGCTTGGAACTCAATTATCTTCTCTAGTATTTGATTGCATAGCGAGGGTCCTTGCAATTCATCAACACTAGCAAAGACTATAGGGGGGTCAATCGGCTCATCATTGAGGTCATGCAATTCATTTTCATTAGGCTCATCATGAAGATCTTGTGATACATTTTCATATGTATCACCTTGTTCGAGGAACCCCAAGTGCGTACCCAAGCCTTCGTATCTATGCCTCAATTGTTGGTGTAAAACATAAGTTGACGGAGCCACATGTCGTCCACCCTAACAATATGCGAGACAACTACAAAAAACCCTTCTTCGTTCCATCACCCTAGAAGACGTATTCATCTCCCTTGCTTGTTCTACATGAGATGGCATCCGCTCTTCACTCTCAATTTGAACTTCTCTTTGCTGAATCGGATGCACATTTCCAGATAAGTCATGGTTGCAATGCTCATAGTAGGTGCTTCTACTAATAAGCTGCCACCCTTGAGGGGTATGGGCACACCTATAGTTGCAAGTACACCTTCTCAAATTGCTTGAGGAACTTGCCATCTGAAACTCAATCAAAGGATGTAACACCATTAGAGGATGAAACACCATGACATATAAAGTGCATGACATTGAAGAATAGAGCATGGATATGTAAGCATTGAAGCATAGAGTAGAAGTGCATGAGCCATGCAAGCATCTATAACCTATTAACAACTGACAACTCTTGCTTATGTGGCACAAGGTATATGATGGAGCTAACTTAGATAGAGTAGAGACCAAGATATATAACTTAGCTAACATACATAGGGCTAACATACGGATGAAACACCATTAGAGGAAGAAACACAGCTAACACATAGATAATGTGTTTAGACATGATACAATATGTAAGACATAATGCCAGCATAAAGCAAATCCTAAACCCCACTTGCATTTGACCTACATAGCAAAAACTTATAGATAAGTAACATAGCATGGCATAATATAACACAAGTATATAAGCATAATATAAGAACACAATTATAACATAATCATAGCATAATGTGAAGAACTTAAGAATAGTACATCATAGCATAATATAAGAACCAACTCGTACTCCCTAATTTGTTTCTTTTTTCAAGAAGGTAACAAAAAAATACAAGATCTATACATATTTATTTTAGAGATAATCAAGAAACAAATTAAATCTTTACAAGATAATCAAGAAATAAATTAAATCTACATTGCAACGCAAGTAAGGAGATAAAGCATTTGTCCAACCTGGAGGATTAGTAGATCAAACAAGATAGAGTGGTCCTCGTAGCGCAACCACTAATCAATAGAATGAGGATATACCCTGCAATACAAGCACAAAAGAATGAGGATATACCACTAATCAATAGAATGAGGATATTCTACGTCTTACGTCAGTGGCTTTCTTTCTATTCTGCTGCGTCTCCTACATATTCCCTGCCTACGAGCTTGAAAAGCTTCGCAACAAGTGGTGAAGATCGAACTACAAAGGAAACCTCTGTGATGCTTCAGTTTTGTAGGAAAGGAAGCGTGGAGGGGCGGTTTGCAAGGATTTTCAAAGAGGGGAAGGAAGGAGGATACCTTGGTGGCGAGCTGCTTACGGGGAGCCTTTCCTATTGTAGATTTACGAGCGGTCTGCTTGGTACGAGCCATGGCAGAAGCAACAACAATGGCTGAACTCGTATCTTCTCCACGTCTCTAGGTAGTTTGAGGCTGGAGCTTACAGGAATCGAAGGACATGAGGGTTGCAGGAGAGTGCACCAGATCAGGGAGCAAGGGGAAGGTAGGGAGGATTGAGTGAAGAGTAGGAAGTTGCAGGGGAGAGCAAAGACCAAAGACAGCTAGAGGATGAGAGAGACGTTGGGCGGGAGTTTTGCCGCCACCCAATTTTGTTACTTCGAGTTTTACCTTCGAGATAACCATTTCCTTTCATGACTAACCGACAACCCAAGACCATTTGCATCCTTTCTAGTTGCTTGCATGGATTATCCATCAACCTTATCTCCACCCCTCTTGACCCCCGCCCCTCCTCTCGCTCTCTCCCTCTCATAAAGGTGTAAATGTTTGAGATCTTCTATCTTTGTAAGGTATAGTCTAGAATGATTGTTTTGTTATACTCAAACTATGTTTTTCCTTTAAAAATGGATACTCCTTTATTTGCTCCAACCCTTTTCTTAAAACCTTCGGTGGTAGCTAGCTAAAATATTCATGCTTACATGCAAAATGGTTCCTACTATGGCCCAAATGGACAAATAACATGCTAGCTATGGCATGGGTGGCTTCCAAATCTCTCTTACATCCAAAATGATAATGGATTTACCCGTTGCATCTTCATGTGGCCAATAGTACTAGGAATGGTATCAAAACATATAACTAATTGCACAACATGCTACATGTCAATGCAATTAGTTATATGAACTTCCCGACCAGACATACAATGTTTGATGAACTTCATACTTGTCAAGATCATCGAAAACACTTGCCTTAAGACCCTTGTCAAGTTTGGTACAAATCAGATGTGACCTTCCCGACCAGACATACAATGTCTGATGAACTTCATACTTGTCAAGATCATCGAAAACACTTTCCTTAAGACCCTTGTCAAGTTTGGTACAAATCGGATAAAGTCACATATGAATGTCCTTGACTTACGTATATTTTTCCTTCATGTGCATACCATGCACATGGAGTCAAGTTTTGTACCCATCGGACAAGTTCACATATCAATGTCATAGGCCAATCCGTATTTTTCCTCCACGTATGTACTATGTGCATGAAATTTGGGACATTTGACCTTATTGACTAGACATACGATTTTGGATGAACTTCATACTTGAAAATATCAAGGAAACCGATTGCCTTAAGACCCCTATCATTTTTGGTACGCATCGGACAAGTTCACATACCAATATCCTTGGCCGATCCATATTTTTCCTACACGTACGTACCATGCACATAGAAATTTGGGCATTTGACCTTACCGATCGGACATACACTATCAGATGAACTTCATACTTTGCAAGATCATCGAAACCACTTGCCTTAAGACCCCTGTCAATTTTGGTACCCATTGGAAAAGTTCACATACCAATGTCCTTGGCCCATCCGTAATTTTCCTTCACATACGTACCATGCAAATGGAATTTGGACATTTGACCTTCTCCACCAGACATATAGTGTCGGATGCACTTCATACTTGGAAGGATCATGGAAACCACTTGCCTTAAGACCCTAGTCATGTTTGGTACCCATTCGACAAGTTCACATACCAATGTCCTTGGCCGATCCACATTTTTCCTTCACGTACATACGATGCACATGGAAATTTGGGCATTTGACCTTCTCAACTGGACATACGGCATTGGATGCACTTCATACTTGTCAAGATCATGGAAACCACTTAACTTAAGACCCTTGTCAAGTTTGGTACAAATCAGACAAGTTCACATATCAATACCCTAGGCCGATCCATATTTTTCCTTCAGGTATGTACCATGCACATGGAATTTGGGGCATTTGACCTTCCCAATCGGACATACAATGTATACTATGAACATGGAATTTGGGGCATTTGACCTTCCCGACTAGACATACGGTGCCGGATGAACTTCATACTTGGAAAGATCGTGGAAACCACTTGCCTTAAGACCCCTGTCATTTTTGGTACCCATCAAATAAGTTCACATACCAATGTCTTAGGCCGATCCGTATTTTTCCTTCACGTACGTACCATGCACATGGAAATTTGGGCATTTGACCTTCCCGACCAGACATACGATTTTGGATGAACTTCATACTTGTCAAGATCATGGACACCACTTGCCTTAAGACCCTTGTCAAGTTTGGTACCAATCGGACAAGTTCACATATCAATGTCGTAGGCCAATTCGTATTTCTCCTTCACGTGCATACCATGCACATGGAATTTGGGGCATTTGACCTTCTCGACCGGACATACGATGTCGGATGCACTTCATACTTGGTAAGATCATGGAACCCACTTGCCTTAAGACCCTTGTCAATTTTGGTAACCATCGGATAAGGTCACATATCAATGTCCTTGCTTTGATTGGATTCAATTTGATTAAATTGAGTGGATGTAGAGATTTGAATAGAATGAGTGGCTCCTCTTATTTGAAGGCATTCTGTTTTAGACTAATTTTTGTAGTTCCCTTGAATTTACATCAAATTATATACTATGGAATCCAATGTTAATATGATTTGGTTCAATAATGTTTGCATCACCTAATGTGGTTACATATTCTTATGTATAATTTCACTTTTGTTTTGCCATAACAATATACCATATATCGTATCCTAATGCTATTATTTCGTTTTAATTATGGTGGCAACTCGTGGCTAATGTGACACCAAGCATGCTAATGATGTGGCATCAATGGGGATGATGATGTCTCATGCTCTAGCCTCATGTGACAGCATGAGGTGGCAGTGATAAGTGAGGTGGCAAGGTGATGTGGCAGCATGAGGTGGTGGTGATGAGTTGGCAATGATGAGGTGGTGGTATGAGGTGGCACTTGAGTGATGATGTGGCACCTAGGGTGTCTCTGATGTGGCTTCATGAGGTGGCAGACGTGGTTGATGTGGCACCATGAGTGGGGGTGAGTGGGAGGTGGCACAGGGTGAGGTGGCAAGTCAAACATGGTCAAGATGGCTCACATGGCATGGTGATGAGGAAAAATTAATGAGTTGTTCAATCCACATGGGCAAGATGCCCACGCCCTAATGGCTACCACCACTAGGCTTGGTGATGGCACAAACCTACCCTTCCAAGCCTAATACCAAGCCTATCTAGCCTTGGTATTTGGCTAGGGTGCCACTTTTTTTCCAAAACATGGGGATTTCACCTAGGGAGGCCATAATTGATGCTTTCCTCACTCAAATTTGACCAAAATTTTGTCCTCTTATTCATCACGTGGAGGACTACAAAATATGTGATTTTTGGCATGTTTACTTATGTGCACAAATTACCAAGATTAATTCTTTTCTTTACTACTCCTCTAACAAGTAAAAGTAAAAGTAAATCTGATAGCTCACAAAATCTAACCGTTGGATTTGGGATTTGATGCTTGCGCCACATATCCTTATGTGTGTACTAACCCTCTACCAAATTGGATTTGACCAATTTTTTGACAATACTCAAAAAATACAGTGTGCACCAAAATGTGCCTTTTTTAGGTCTTTAAATTTTATAAATAATTAATAATAATTATATAATGCATTCAAATAATTACCAATAAATCAATTTAAGTTTCACACTATGTGAGGAGAATACATATTAAGTTTCACTATCATCTGATGCATAATGAGTGAGATATTAAGAAATTAATATGATGGTGTTTGTTTGTGACAAAGTGTGACGGCCCCTATGAACCTGCACTGCACCACAATAAAGTTATCATTGTGAATCTCCAATTTTCGATCAGACCATACCATTGTGTGCAAAAAACCATGTGTGATGTATTGACTAAATCCCTAGAGAAGTAGGTTAGATTTCCAAATTTGTGTGCAAAAAGGCCTGTTCCCCCCCCCCCCCAAAGTTCGGGCACTGAACCAAAAGTGGACACCCTTGGCTTGCAACCACCCTATTAAACACATTGCTTTACGAAAATGATAGTTTTGACAAATGAAGCAACCATTTTAAAATATTATAGGATGTTCCATTAGCATTGAGGTAATTTCCATGATGCCAATAGCATGTTAAAAACCTCCAAGAATAAACCCAAAATTCCTAGATAGAGAGCTCTTGAACGCTTTTTGAAATTTCTTACATTGAATCCAAAATTTTTAGATTGAGAACAAAGACCATATAGATAATGTGATTCACAATATATTACAAGATTGATATAAAGCAAAAACATGAATTTAGTAGATATGAGTGGAACATTGGCTAATATACATGCGATTTCGAAGATTAAAAATTTTGGACTACATAGCAAAAGGATGTATTTGCTAAAGTCATAAAATTACTATATAGAAAAAAAATAATCTCCTAGATGCAAAAGATTGCAAAAGGACTACTATATAGCAAAATGAAATTTTCTTAGAGCCTCTTCCAAAAGAAAAATTACTATATAGCGAAAAACATAATTTTCTAGGTGCAAAAGTTTGAAACTTGACCACTATATAGCAAAAAGAAGAATTTCCTAGATCTAAAAACTTGGAAGGGGATTGTTATATAGGAAAACTTAGAATTTCCTAGATTCGCAACAATTACTATGTAGAAAAACCATGGATTTTGCTAGTTAGACAAACAAGTTTCTATATAGAAGCCTTATGGTACGTAGGAAAATGAATTAGCTAGTTAGAGAGCCAAATTTTGCTATTTCTAAGTAGCAAATCACGCAAACTTTACTAGTTATAGTGTGCTTTCCTATATAGTAATAGGTTTAGAGTTCCTTGTGAATTGAGTGTTAGTCCAATGGGCATCAACGTTTCGTAAAAGGTGGCAGCCCCGTATGACTGAGGACTCATATCTCCATATACCCATACACTGGACCAAAGCGCGCAGTTCAGAGACAACACTTTTGCTGTTACAGTGCTCAAAAAAATCATCGCACTTGAGCAGTACTCCCTTCTAAACATGTAAAACACTCGCTCTCTGGTCTACCAGACTCTAAAAATCTGAGCGACGCGACAGAAAGGCGTGCAAGTCTCTACACTCATTACAACAAGACTAACAGTAGCTATACCTCATTTTAGAGATGAAACTTCCACTGTTAAGGGGCTCGGAAGAGTCATCGCCCAGTTTAGATACTAAACTCCTACTACTAAGCAGCGCGGAAGAATCATCGCACATGAGCAGCACACCCTTCCAAGCAAGTAAAATCTATACATTCTCTGGTTAACCAGCTTCAGAAATATTGATCGAAGTGATTGAACATCTTGCAACAGGACTACCAGTAGCTAATAATCTGTAGTTCACGATGAATACAGAGAAAAAATCATCAACATGAGCGTGAGCAACGGCTCTTCATCGTGCAATCCACTGGCCTGGGGACTCTAACAATGCAGACTTCCACCATTATAGTCCCAATGAGCCTCACAAGGTCGCACGCTTACCTGTGAGGAGTCCATCGAATCTCACGCTCGAGGATTGAATGGAGCGCAGGTGCTCTAATTTCTGAATCGAAATTCTCTGTTCCTTAGCTACCGGGATAGCCCGCTTCTATGATTTGTCCCACTTCACATGCAATGCAATTAGTGTCTCTTGCCTCGTTTCTCAGCATATGCCTTGGATACCCCCCTCACTCTGTGGCACTGCCTCTCAGTGCTCATCTCCAATCTCGTTGCCAGTGCCAATCTCTGGCAAAACCTCTTGTTTTTGGCTCAACCATTGTGTATCATTGCCCATTAATACACCTAAGGTGCGCCTCTGTGGCTTAGGGGATAATTTGGACTGGATCTATTAAAGTATCTGTCTATGTAGATAGGGATTTCTTGACCCCTCGATGGTTTGAATCGAAGGGCTTCATTAACTATTCCATTACCTTAGCTCCATGGTTACCATCAACTAGTCTATATCTTCCCAATGGTTAAGCCTTGCTATTCTATATGGTATGGTTCCTTCCTGACTATCATTTGTTAATCCTTAGCAATATTAGTATAGTCGATGATACCTAGTTCAATAGTAGGATACATCTCCATATCGGTATATCACAAATGACCCGTAGCGACATTAAATAATTTTATATCCCTACAATTAAATTAACTTTATTGTCCATATATTTCTAATTCTAGCTATTTAGCTATAATTGTGAATATAGATATATCCCCAATATTATATGCATGGATGCATTAATCTATAACCACACAACTCCCTTATTCATATGTCTAGACTTTCGATTGGTACATATCTTATTTATAAATCTTCTAACCATCTACACTTTTGGTTTCATCATTACTCTTCATATTCGGGATTTAATATGAAGGATATTCTAACTCATATCGCTCTATGCTGGTAAAATACCTATAGAATAGGTATTTCCTAGTCCCATCCTCAATGGGAGGGTGTATAATTGTGTGTGTGTGTTTGTGAGAGAGAGAGAGAGAGAGGTTGTGGATAATAGCACTAGCATCACTCTCAACCCTTGCAAATTTTGTCTCCACAATAAGAGAATGGCACTAGTGCCATCCTCACCATTGCAATAAAATAATACCCAACACTATCCAAAACACTTCGAAGTTGAGGAATATTTATTGAAAGAGGTAATTCTTGAATATGCTAAATTTTTTGAAGGTCATTAGTACCTGTCAAATGCTTTACAAGAGGAGAATTGCACTAGTATCCTTTCAAAGTTAGCTTTGTAAAAGAATGGCACTAATGCCATTCTCTATTACCTCATAGTTTCAAGGCTTTGTAATGGCGAGAATGGGACATGGTTGCCAATCTCCACAAACCCATGATGAGAATGGCATTGATGCCATTCTACATGTGGCTTTTTGGATCTCCATTGCAAGGTCTAAATTGAAATTTGGAATTTCAATATCAAATTTATAGTTTAAATTTCCCACCTATTTTAAATTGAAATCTCAATTTCAATTTACCGCCTATTTCAAATTAGGATTTCAAATTTCAAATTGGAATTGAAATTTCACATTAAAATTTAGAATTAGAATTAGAATTGTGTGTGTGTGTGTGTGTGTGTGTGTGTGTGAGAGAGAGAGAGAGAGAGAGAGAGAGAGAGAGAGAGAGAGAGAGAGAGAGAGAGAGAGAGAGAGGCACCATGGTAGAAGAATGAGGACCCATGCAGCTTCTGAACAAGGAAGCAAGTGGATACGACTCCCAAGGTTGTGATCCATCCAAGCTAAAGGTATTCCCAAAGAACACAACCATCTTTGAAGAATACTTTGAAATCAACAAGAAGGAATCTCCTACATTGATCTCAAATCAGTTTAGGGATCAAGGAGAAGGGAGGAATTGGAGCAGCAAACTACAACTAGAAGAGCGAGCTAGGATGCAACCCAATGGGAGAAATAGCAATAATAGAAAGATGATCGCTCAAGTTCACAAAGTGATAGGAGAGCAAAAGCTGCACCAACAGGGTTGCTCGAGCATGGAAGAGTCGCATTGAAGCTTCTCTATGAAAGTATTGAAGCTTCTCTGATGCCAATCAAGTGAGAGGGGGAGGGATAGGTAGGGAGCGAGAGAGGGAAAGGAGAGGGTGCCACAATGTTAACTATGCAAGAGGGTGAGGGATAGATAGGAAGAGTAAGAGAGACCTATGAGACATAGCGCCTTGGGGGAGGCAGGCAGGGGAGTCTTTTCTATAAGGATCCTTTTACAAAAATAGCAGACACCAAGCTAGCATCAAGTCTTTCATCAGCTTTGGGGGATTAGGGAACCTCCATTCAACAAATTTGGGGACTTGCATTTGGTGATCCCTTCAAATGCCAGAAGGGCATTCAAGCAAGATTAGAAGCCTCTGCAACTTCTCCCAGCACCCAGCGAGAGTCATCTAAATGCATTGCAGCACTAGCTATCGGAGTTACCCTTGCAAGATTTGCATCTAGAAGAGAGCCAGGAGGATCAGGCATCCTTAGGGGAGAAAGAACGTGATCAAGCCATTCGAGGGTTGGGGACTATTGCTGAAGAGGTAGCCGAACCAACCCAAAAGCTCTCGCTCCATCACAAGGAAGTGTCGAACCGTTCTTCATTGACCTCAATAAGCTACAGTTTCTCCCAAAATCAAAGAAAAATTGCCACACCACGTGATCCATTCAGTAGTTGCGTCTTTCAGTACTAATAAGTTAAGCTTCTTTCATATCAACCAACTACACGCTGCTCTACAGAAGGTGACAAGGCTTCCATCTGAAGTCCAAACTTTTCTATGCAGGAAACGGAGTTCTTGATGGAATCTGATGAGGATGGGATGAAGAAGATGATGAAAATGGAGCTCGACGCTTCAAAAATCTCGTAGGGGTTTCCACTATTTTTGTCGACGCTTGATGCAATCTTGGTATTATCACCTCATGAGAAGTTGGGAGTAGCTTTGGATCCGGCTAAACTGTAGTCGATACGCTGTTAGCTCTAGCTCGGTAATGATCAGAGCATTGTGCAAGCAAGGAGGCATCGGAAAGCATGGGGGTGATTAGCGATAGCTAGGGGCATGATTAGGGTAAGAATAGGATAGGGGATTTAGGCAAATTTAGGAATTTCAAAAGTTCCCCCCCTTTAAATTTCCCCCTCCCGCTTTTAAAAATTCCCCCTTCCCAGTGTAAAACTCATGGTGGCAAGCCACATAGGAAAAATTAATGATCAAAACAAAGCACAAGTTTTGAACATTCACACTTTCGATAGGAGAGAGAGCATTAGGAAAAGAGGTAGCTCATTTTGGGGCCCTGAGAGAAATTCATGATTTCTTCATTTTTCTTTCCTCTAAAACAATAAAATACGATGTAACCCCACTGATGTACGGTACAAATTTTGATATTTTTGACATCACCTACACATTTAGAGCAGGCCAAAACCTCCCGAATGACTTTTGAAACGCTCGAAACGGGCACCCGGAGGCTCGAAAATGGCTAAAAAGGCCCAAAAAGCCACATGTACAGTGACCTTTTTGGGCCTTTTTGGGCATTTTCGGGCCTCCAGGTGCCCGTTTCAAGCATTTCAAATATCATTCCGAGGGTTTTGGCCCGCTCGGGATGTGTCAATGATGTGAGAAATATCAAATTCTACACTATATGTTAGGTATAATAAAGTTGCTCAAGTATCCTCATTAAATGCAAACTTGGCGTTATTTCATTTTTTGATTTTTTTTATTTTTTCCAACATTACGCTAGCCCTCCTTTGATTGGTGGAGGGCTATTTTCCTTTGGGCTCAAAGGCCCCAAAATGAGCTCTAATTTTTTCTAATGAAAGCAAAAAAGAGTTGCATCTCTCCTTTATTAAAAAAGCCAAATCATGCTCCATCCGCTCCATCACCATGGAGTACTTCTCCGATTTGTAGTAGCACAAGAACAACAGTGCATGAGGATGGCTTAGCGTCACCAATATAGTGGCCTCATTGATAAACCCCTCCAAGCTTGTGATATGGATAATGCATTTCTCCGCAAATTCCTCGCCCAACCACTCGATTGCTAGATCAAGCCACGGCTACCCTTTCCAATTAAGTCCTTCAAAATGATTTTGTCTTGAGGAATCAGGATCTTTCTGCAAACCAGCGACGACTCTTGAATTGGCAAGTCGATGGATTAAAATCTCCGTTATTCGATACTCGTTGTCATGATCACCTTCGCTTTTGTGCTTCAGCCTCTCTGTCAACACTTGAATGAGCATATTTTCATCTTCTTCCTCAAGGGCTTCCATCACACTACTGTCCAGAGCAAGATCGCTGTAAGGTTTCTCCGACTCGAAGAAATCAGGAGTGGACCGCTTTGGGCAATAAGCTTCAGTCTCTGTGGTAGCAGCAGCGTGGATTGCTTGGTGCACTATGCAAACACACCACAACAGGTCATGGAGATGGACGAGGATTCCTCTCTGCTTGGTTTGATGTTAGCGTTCGACAAAATCCACTAGATAAGAAGCAATAGAGGTTCTAGAGTTTCAAACTGATCAATTGTGGGTTTGCCTTGCACAAAATGCAGACTAAGGCTCTAGCGGAAAGACATGATAGGGGAATTTATGAATGCACAAGATCAAACGTGATTCTAAAATTGATGCTAACTACCATGCAACGTTTTGAAAAATCATTCCCTCTCCTTAAGAGAGAAAAAAATGTCCCTCCTTTGCTTAAATCCCTTTTAAATTTTCACGACTTAAATTAAATTTATAGCCGCCCTTAAAATTTCACCTCCCCCCTTTTTGAAATAGATCGAATTTAATCTCCCCTTCCTTTCAAAATTTCACACCCTTAAAAGTTTGTCGTCCCCCTACAAATATGAGTTTCATGTGATCTAAACCCCCCTTAGAATTTACTTTCACTACCCAACACCCTTAAAATTATGTAGGTTTATGTCTTCCACCCTTTTTTAATTTGAACCTTTGACATCTAAATATTTTAAGTATTATGTTACATGCTCCCTTTAACCCTTTTAATCTATGTTACACTCTTTTTACTTAACCCTCCTAATGTAGGTTAAATTTTTAGGTCTTCCCTCTATTTTATTTCAACCCCCCTATTTTAACCTTTTAATTATATATATATACATATATTTATTTATTTATTTATATTTATATATAGGATTAATATTAATATTAATCTCTCTCTCTCTCTCATATATATAGATAATTATTCAATTTATATACACACACACACACATATGTATATGTATATATAAATTAGCCACTTAATTATAATTAATTAATTAATTAATTATAATTAATTAGCTAATTAACTCCAATTTAATTATGTAGCTAGTTAATCAATCTAGTTTTGTGTGTGTGCACGCGTGTGCATGCACAATTTAATCAGTTAACAAATTAGTCGATTAATTAATTAAGTAATCAATCTAGTTATGTGTGTGTGTTTGTGTGCACATAGTTTGATTAGGTACTTAATGAATCAGTTCAATTAACTAATGAATAATTAGTTAGCTAGTTAATTAGTTAATTAACTCTTATTTAATTATGTAAGTAGTTGATCAATCTAGTTACATGCATGCCAATGCGTGCATGCATGTGTGCATGCGCACACGCACATGCGTGCACGCGTGTGTGTGTTTAAAAAATAAAAACCTATAAATAACACGGCACACGATGCTCAGATAAAGGTGGAAAAATCTCTTCTTAACATTGATATATGGATTCTCATGAATCCATCTAGTAGTCTAGGATCCAAGGTCAGGGTCTATTTACCTGCCACCATCCAAGAAAAACTAGGTCTTAGAACATCATAGTTTTAAATGGGTAGACAGGTAATGCCTGTATTCCTTGGCGTGTTCTTGCTTTACCAAGGAATAAAGACAACCGTCTAGATTCACAAATATCAATTTTTAGCAAATACCATGTTATGTATACAATCACTATAAAAAATCCATCATTATTATGCCACCAAAGTGCGTTAGATGATAAGGGAACCAATATTAACAATTTTAAAGGGAACCAAGGGATGGTCCACCTCATTATTGAAGAAATACAAGGGGGGTACTCCAACCCTTTTGGAAAAAGACTCTTAATTTTATTGAATGATGATAATGAAGTGGGGTGAACCCCACCCAAGAATGTCAATTAAAGGGCAAGGCAATATGAAAAATTAGATGATTGAACTAATAACTTGCACATAGAAAAAATAACAAGAAATCACAAGGGAACAAGCAAAGCACTTAAATCCGGACATGATTAATTAGACAATTTAAACCACTCAATAATTAAAATATGGGAGTAAATGCCAAAATGGGAGGTAATTGAAAACGAGTTTTCACCATGGGGGGTATTCCACACCCATGCTGGCAAATCAATAAATCAGAAAAAGAAAATGAGAAACAATTAATCATAAATTATACATATAACTACTTTGATTTAGCATATAAAATTTAGGGGGACTAGGAATTTTTCAACTAGTTGTGAACATTACTTGAAAAGATCTAAGCCTAAAATAAGTAAGTAAAATTAAGTCACTATTTAACGATAGAGTAATTAACAAAAGGAAGAAAATATATTAATGTTTAGCGAGAGATTACAAAAAAAAGGGGGATCGGAACATTAAATAGAAGAATTCTAAGTTAAAAGTACAAAATTCTTAAAGGAACCCAAAAAAGTAGATAAGTTATGCTCATAAATATATAAAATGTGAACAAGCTACAACACTAATAATAATAAAGAAAAGGCAAAGGGAACAATTATATGTTCCAATAAAGAACACATAACTAAGAGTATAAATAACCATATATATATATATGAACAAATATATACGCACGTAAGTAAATAAGGCAAGCAAAGGCCACTAAATAGAGGCCAAACGGGAGGTATAAGCTCCAAACAATGCTCACAGCTTCTAAGAGAAAGACACAACAAACCAGTAGCAGGAGCGAATAAACTACTGGGTAAGAAAATAAACAGAGCCTGGAGGTGTGCCAACTATGTGATCAATTGATGGCTTCCATGAAGGTTTCAAAGCTATGAACAATTAAGAACTGTCGTTACGTATGAAGGTGTGAATGCATCTATGAGACCCAAGAGCAAGGAGATTTAGAGTACACAGTCGAGTCAAAAATTTGCCCAACTATAGAGTTGGAGAGGTGACTGACTGTCGCCACACCAAAGCCATCTATTCCACCAAGAGTTCATATGATCAAATCGAAGGGGTAGAGAGGTTACAATGACAAAGGATGATCATCATGGAGCAAGAACGACAATAGTGAGAGCTTAGTAGAATTGTGAGTTGTTTGAAATAAGATTCCGAGAGTTTTCAACTTTGTACATGACTCAATACTCAAAGAGAATGTTATGTAGATAGACCAACTGTCGACCACCCGCTCTATAAAAGCTATGAAGCTACATAGAAAACGCTAAAGGTCAAGTCAAAAGAGGAGCTGCCAATTGTGTGGCCAAGCAAGGATTCCCGAAGCCCGCAAAAGCATAGAAGAAGCAAGGCGACCTGCTGAGAAGACTAAACGGTGGCCTCCTTCTTTGTGGTACATAGTAGTTCAACACACCAAGGACTGTGGTCGCAGGAGTGGCAACGCAGCAGTCGTGCTCAGTGTACTGTGTGAGCACTTATGGAGAAAGGTACTTGGGCTAGATAAGGAGCACACCGTACATAGCATTAGCTCGTAGACTAAGTGGAATGAGAGGGGCGTAGCATAGGTGTTCTTATAGGCTTCACAATCGGGCAGACGGTTGTGTAGGTAGTTTCTAGGGTAGGCGGGTTACGTGATAGCTCAAAATTTTTTTGGGGGGTTGGAATATCATGAAAATGCTTGTAGTTCACAAAACCATGAATAGGAGGCAAAAAAAATTCGAGCAGTCAAGGAGGGAGGGGGGGGAGGTTATTGTAGTATTATTTGGGCTTTTGTAAAATAATCATTAAAAATATATATAGTTAGTCCAAAAAGAGGGAGATTTTAAAATAGTTTAGGATAAGGTATATAATAACAAAATAAAAATTAGAAAAGAGGGGGTAATAATAAATAAAGCAACTTTTTAAGGACAAAAATTGAACATTTAAGCTAAGAAACAATGGGGGAATTTTCGCAAAAAGGGAAAGTATAGGTGAATAGGACCTTTGTTTTTAAACCAAAAAATTCCTATTAGGAAAAATAGCTTTGTCTATGTGGAAAAAAAGGGGGGGGTGGGAAGTGGTGGGGGGTTACTTTTAGAAGTGTGTGTGGAAGAGAGAGAGAGAGAGAGGGGGGGCGAGAGAGGGGGGGGAGAGAGAGAGAGAGAGAGAGAGAGAGAGAGAGAGGGGGCGGGGAGAGAGGGGGAAGAGAGAAGTGTGTGTGGAAGAGAGAGAGAGAGAGAGAGAGAGAGAGAGAGAGAGGGGGGGGAGAGAGGGGGAGAGAGAGAGAGAGAGAGAGAGAGAGGGAGAGAGGGAGAGAGGGAGAGAGAGAGAGAGAGAGAGAGAGAGAGAGAGAGAAAGAGAGATTAATATACATATAAATGTACACATATATACCTGTATTAATGTGATAAGTTAAGGCATAGATTACTTGGGGGGTTTTGCAGAGATAAGAGATGTACGAGGTGTTAATATCTAAATGTCAGTAAATAACTATATGAATGTGTGTCAGAGTGTAGAAAATGTGTATGTGTGTATGTGTGTGTGAATGTCAGTGATTATATAAGTGTAAGAGTGTAGAAAATGTGTGTGTGTGTGTGTTTGTGTGTGTATGTGTGTGTGTGTGTGTGTGTGTGTTCTTTATATTTATTTTTTCTAAAACTCAAGTTATAAATGATCACATAAAATTTCAAATTCAAACTTTAACCGTAAATTTTCTCATTTGAAATTTGAACTATTGAATTCAAATTTGAAATTGGAAATCTAGATCCCAGGTTTGAAATCTAAAAATCAAAAATGAAATTTGAAACTCAAATTTCAAGGTCCCTTTTTTGAAATTTCACTACCAAAACTCAAAATTCAAATCCAAATTCCCCCTTTGTAAGAGGGAAAATGGCACTAGTTCCAATATTCCCATTCATAGGGGATATGCCACTGTCCCCTTTTGAATTTCAAGAGAGGAATGGCATGAGTGCCATTCTCCCTATTGGAAGAGGAAATCCGCACTAGTGTTATTCTAGCCTTCCACTGAGGAGAGTGGCCCAAAAGCCATAAGTTCCCATTCTATGGGGAATCATTTAGGATGGCAAAATGGCACTAGTGCCATTCTGAGATTGGCACTTGTGCATTGCTCCCCCTGGAAGAAAGATTGGAATCAATGCGATTATCTCCATGAAACGGTGGAAATTGCACTATTGTCATTCTGCCATTGCAACGGGGGGTGAGAATGGAGTGAGAATGGCATTCTTTTTTTACAAGGGGAGCATGGAACTAGTGCCAAGTAGCACTTGCAATGGAAGGAATTCCACTAGTCCCATTCTCCTCTTGCAAGGGGGATTGGCACTAGTGCCATTCTCCCCCTTGCAAGAGGAGAATGGGACTAGTAGAATTCCTTCCATTGCAAGTGCTACTTTGAAATTTCACTACCAAAACTCAAAATTCAAATCCAAATTCCCCCTTTGTAAGAGGGAAAATGGCACTAGTTCCAATATTCCCATTCATAGGGGATATGCCACTGTCCCCTTTTGAATTTCAAGAGAGGAATGGCATGAGTGCCATTCTCCCTATTGGAAGAGGAAATCTGCACTAGTGTTATTCTAGCCTTCCACTGAGGAGAGTGGCCCAAAAGCCATAAGTTCCCATTCTATGGGGGATCATTTAGGATGGCACAATGGCACTAGTGCCATTCTGAGATTTGCACTTGTGCATTGCTCCCCCTAGAAGAAAGATTGGAATCAATGTGATTATCTCCATGAAACGGTGGAAATTGCACTATTGTCATTCTGCCATTGCAACGGGGGGTGAGAATGGAGTGAGAATGGCATTCTTTTTTTACAAGGGGAGCATGGAACTAGTGCCAAGTAGCACTTGCAATGGAAGGAATTCTACTAGTCCCATTCTCCTCTTGCAAGGGGGATTGGCACTAGTGCCATTCTCCCCCTTGCAAGAACTAGTGTCACTCTCTCTCTCTTCTAGGCATCATTGCCTCCTATCTTCCAAGTGAGAGAAATGACACTAGATTCCATTCTGCTCTTGCAAAGGAAGGTGAATTTCATTCTTCCATTGTAAGGGGGAGCATGGGACTAGTTCCATGCTGACCTTGCAATGGGAGGAATAGCACTAGTGCAAAACTCACCATCGGGTTCAAGCTATGAGTGTATTACTTCACACCTCATATTGAGAATGTCTAAATTTCCATTCTCTAACACCTCATAGAGATATAGAGGAGAATGCATTAATTCCAATCCCCAACATCTCATGGATAGAATGGCTCCCTCCCCTGCCATGCTTCACAACCACACACAATTAATGATTTCGGACTTCTCAATTCAATCTATTTTGTGATTGTCACCCTTGCAAGGGGGGAGAATGGCATTCTTTCCTTGCAAGGAGAGCATGGCACTATTGCCATGCTGCACTTGTAATGGTGGGAATGGCACTAGTCCCATTATCCCCTTGTAAGGGAGATTGGCACTAGTGCCATTCTTCCCCTTGGAAGTACTACTATTGTTCTCTCTCTTCGAGGCATAGTTTCATTCTACCTTTCAAATGAGAGGAATGACACTCGTTCCACCACTAGTTCCATTCTACCCTTGAAAAAGTGGTAGACTTGAATTCTTCTGTTGCAAGGGGGAGCATGGCACTAGTGCCATGCTACCCTTGCAATAGAAGGAATAGCACTAGTGCAAAACTCACTATGGGGTTGTGGCTATGAGTGTCTTTCTCCACACCTCATTGTGAGAATGGCTAAATTTCCATTCTCCACAACCTCACAGAGAGAGGTAGGAGAATGGCACTCATTCCAATCTCTAGCACCTCATGGATAGAATGACACTACTGGCATGTTCCACAACCACACATGGTTAATGATTTTGGACTTGTCAATTCAACATGTTTTGGATTGTCTTATGAAATGTTTTGGTTGTACTCTGTTCTTAATTTTACTTCCCATAATTGTAATGGAAGTGGATGGCTATCAACTATGGGAACAAGGTCATGATGATGGTAGGGAATTAAGTCACTGTTGCAATTGGTGCAGTTGGGTCATAGATCCAAAGGGCTACTGTAGTGGTGTGAGGATTGGGGCAGAAAATGTATCAACGATAGTGGAGAAATCTATCAATAGTGACATGCTCTTGCCATTCCCCACTCTGGATGCAATGCTTATCGGTGAGGCACTTTGGAGCATTGTCAGGTGGCCTAAGACCTCTCTAAAACATGTTGGCAATTCTTTAGATTAGCCAATATATCAAATAGGCTGCACCAAGTGAGCTAAGCAACCTTATGTTGACAAAATGCCAGTTTTCTTCATTGGAAACTAACAATCACATTTGTGAATATTGGAAAGAGAAAAATGTTGTCTTGTGGGATGAGAGAAAAACAAAGAGCATGGGGGAAAGTGTGATCTTTGTTTTCTCGAGTGACTCTATAAACTTTGATCTTTTGGTTAACAATTGCATTGGTGTGGATATTGAGAAGAACGAACAAATTACAGGATGTGACTTAGGGTCTTCTATGGAAGGTGTCAGTTCTCTCATCGCCTAGTTAAGTGGTCCATCAAGTACATTACCTTACTTAATGGAAGCCCATTGCAATAATATGTGCCTATGGACTAGGTTGCTGGCATAGAAAACAATGCTCTACCTTCTAAGAAAAGAAGATGCACTTTCATTAATAGGATACATACGCAAGGAAAGCATCCAACGTCAATGTACAAAATGCCACTAGAATTAGTGCAGTAAGTTTATTCCATCGATTTTTGTGGGAGTAGTTGCTACCAACATGTTGAGCGAGACTTGTTAATCTTTGTAAGAAAGAGCTCCTTGGAGCATCATAAAAGCTTTATATATGATGTGTTGTCAAAACAGCTTGGCATCATTGACTACATTGGGAGGATGTGCTACAACTTCATGGTAAATGGTTGAGAGGTGTGTTGTAGAGCATTTTACAAGATGCATGGAATACCAAGGACATAATTCAATACTATATTAGGCAATTTGGGAAGTTTCAAATAGTTTGGGACGTCCCAATATGCTTAATATTTGTCCACACGGTCAAATCTGAATGCATTACTCGAAAGTGGAATCCATCCTAAACAACATATTAGGGAAATCTTCCAAGTCCCACTTTCAAAGAAGGGTTCAAGTTTTGGCCACATGGTCAAATTTTAACCCTTTACTTGAAAGTGGGACTTGGAGATTCCCAAATTCTCCAATACATTGATATTTTATCAATACAAGGAGCTATTTGAGAATGGCATGCAATGTTATGTGCATGAGAATTCAGGGATTGTGAGGAGGAGTAGGGAGCACACAAGTATGGGTAGGTCTCTCATTGAACACTTGGTAATAGCATGGAGCATATGTCTCACAACTCTATCAAGTGTTGAGATGGATGCTACATCTCCTAACTTTAAGAAATTATTAATTCAGTATTGGGTGTATCACTTAAGAGAAAGGATTAATTCAGTACTGGGCCCCATCACCTAAGAGAAAGAACCTTAGTGATGTAGATGCCTATGTTGACAGCTAGCACAAGTGTTGGGCAGAGAATAGGTTGGAACCATAGTTATGGGAGTGTACTAACGTGCTGGTCTAGTCATGGACATCAAAAGACATGTTGGGCACATCGGTTAACAAAAAGGGCCTTAGTGATGTAGATGCCTATGTTGACTGCTAGCACAAGTATTGGGCAGAGAATAGTTTGGAACCATAGGTATGGGAGTGTACTAATGCGGTGGTCTAGTCATAGACATCAAAAGCCATACATCGACCCAAGAAAATTAAGATTCCACAAAGTCTATGTATCAAAGCATGGGAGAGATTGCTTGGTATTAGAGCATAGAAAATGGTGATGATTATAACAAGTTGGTCTCCCAAACTTCTACTGTAATATGTTCTCTCATGTGATGTTTCTCAATTGTTGTGATCTTATTGATGCATATTTGCATATTATTAATATGACAATTTTTAGAACTTGTTTTACTTTTGTTTCTAGTGGTTCACTTTGCACAATGTTTGTTAACACCACCAACTAGTGTTTATTAACACCTCTGCTAAAATATCCATGTCAAGGTTTCATAACGAATGAAGATTTTCATAATCATTGGAAGTTCCAAATATTAAAAAAAAATCAATATTGGCATAATTCTCCAGATCAATACGATTTTCCACAATCAATGAAAATTTTCCCAAATTTAATGAAATGCACTCAATTTCCAAATTCCCAAAATGCAACTTTTGTTCCACTTTCTCTAATATAGTGTCACTTGTTATCATACTTACGTTAGCATACTTATGTCAGGATACTAATGTTGGCATATATACATTATCATACTTATGTCAAGATATCGATGTTAGCTTACTTGTTAGCATACTTATGTTAGCATGCTTATGTCAAGATACTGATGGTATCATACTTGTTAGCATACTTATATGAGGATACTGAAGTTAGCAACTTGATAGCATACTTATGTTAGTATACTCATGTTATCATACATGTTAACACAGATTACCTTTTGAATGCTTTCAAACACTTCGTATTGCCAAAATTCTAAACACTTCATATTGCAACTATTCCTCAAAGAATAGATTGTTCATATTGAGAATGTCTAAATTTCCATTCTCTAAAACCTCATAGAGATATAGAGGAGAATGCACTAATTCCAATCCCCAACATCTCATGGATAGAATGGCTCCCTCCCCTGCCATGCTCCACAACCACACACAATTAATGATTTCAGACTTCTCAATTCAATCTATTTTGTGATTGTCACCCTTGCAAGGGGGGAGAATGGCGTTCTTTCCTTGCAAGGAGAGAATGGCACTATTGCCATGCTGCACTTGCAATGGTGGGAATGGCACTAGTCCCATTATCCCCTTGTAAGGGAGATTGGCACTAGTGCTATTCTTCCCCTTGGAAGAACTACTATTATTCTTTCTCTTCCAGGCATAGTTTCATTCTACCTTTAAAATGAGAGGAATGACACTAGTTCCACCACTAGTTCCATTCTAGACTTGAATTCTTCTATTGCAAGGGGGAGCATGGCACCAGTGCCATGCTACCCTTGCAATAGGAGGAATAGCACTAGTGCAAAACTCACTATGGGATTGTGGCTATGAGTGTCTTTCTTCACACAACACTTATTTCATTAATTTTGGACTCATATGTCTACTTTTGGACTATTCCTTAAAATCCTTCCCAACTGAAAAGTTTACTTTATGAAACTGTCATTCGAGAATCAAAAGTTTACTTACTGGCACTATCATTTTCACATAAGACATTTCAAAATATCTCTCTACAATGTTGTACAAATAATGCAAAAACTACTATTAAATCCTAAATTTGTATTTCTTGTTTATAAGAATCATATTCTTAAAATAAAAAATCCGAGTTATTAGTTTAAATCCATGAAAAACCATGCTATTGAGGATTCACCACATTTTAAAAATGTATACATAAGAGACCTATAAGACTCTTTTTACTTTCAATGCAGAAAACTATAACACTCTTGAATATTCAAGAAATTAAAAGGTTTATATACACATGAGACATGATGGAAGCCTCTTTTGTACTCCAAAAAATAGCAATAGCTATGCTTGCAATTTTACATTATCATGTCATAAGTTTTACAACAAATATTGCTCTGGATGAGTCTTTGTACAAAGGATCTCCTGTGGCCTTTTCAATAATTTAATTTTTCCTTTACAATGAGTTTAGTACAAATGGGCGATCCAAACATTTGCTTGTTTGAATGTCCTTTTCTATCATGATCACAGAAATGAGCGATCCAAACATTTGCTTGTTTAGAATGTCCTTTCCGTCGTCACTTGTCGCTTGGGTGCCATCTTCATTCACTCTCATCTGACAACCACCACCACCTTCACTCTTTCTCGATATTTGAATGGTGTTATCATGGGCATTCTTCATTTGCGCTATCTCCTTCTACTTCCTCCCGAGCGAGCATCTTTGTGAACTCTGTAATGTGCGTAATAATTGGTTGCAATAATTTTATTTTGTCTTCTACATCATACCCCATGTGCTTCTTTGTTTTCTTTGACCTTGATTTTCAGGATACTATGACTGTCTCTGTGGAAAGTTTTGAAATTGCTTCATGGTTTGGGACCCATTCCTTTTTCAAACAACTACTATACAATGTACTGTTATCTTGGTTCTCCTTCCTACCCCTTGGCTCATACCATACCGCTGTAAATGTTGTAGCTCTCCCCCGGTCATCCATGGTCACGTCAACTACTTTCGCAACCCAAAACTTCACGTTCTCATGTTCATCATCCGATGGTCGAACTGCAACAAAACAATGGACATCTATGTCTATTTGTGGCATAAACTCTCTCTTCTTGGGTCCACGATATGGACGTGGGAGCAACGATTCAAACTCATTTTCAAAGAGACCACATGCTGGACGCAAGTCATTACCAGCATTTGGCAAAATAAAGGCCGTTCTGCCTTAATATCATCTTCTCGCATTTTTGCAAGGTCCTTTATCAATTGGTAGGTCTTGCTAATTACAACAGCAGTGTGTTCCTTCCAAGAGGGCTTCCAATCAAGAAATCTCCGGAGCATTTCCTCTTTGTATGCAATAAAAGCTTTTAAGCCTTCTATTTCATCTTTGGATTTCTCGCTGAATTCTTTTATAGGAGCCCATGTTGGATGCATTTCTTTGCTCGGGATTGAAGTTAAGAGAGAGTAAGGTTCTTCAAGTTCCCATTTTGTATCAAGAGAATAGTGTTGCCATTGCATCACTGGTTTTTCATCCTTTAAGAAAAATAGAAAATAGTGTGGAGCGCTATGACCAATCAGAGCATCACCACCTTTTTGTATGAAAGGTAGAATAAAGCTCTTCCAATCATGCATCCTCTCAACCATTGACCATATTGTTCCTTCCTTACGGCCACCAACTTGCCTCCCACATTTTCTTATCAAGTCATCCATTGTTTCCATGTCCTTGTGTTTTAGTTCTCTTGAAACTGTGCTAAATACCTGATCGATATCCTCATGTGTGTGCCCAACCAACAAAAACCCAACTTCAATCTCATTGAAGATTCTATGAGCGATTAGCATTGAGCAAAATGCAAAGAAGAGTACATTCTTATTCTCTCATCCGCAATTGTCTGCTTGTATTCTCAAAGTTGCTGGTAGGAGACCTTTTTCTGCATGTACATTGTGAATTGCCTTCATAACGGATGTTACAACTTGATTGCTATCGTGTAGATGCAAGGAATCAATCCATATGTCTGCAAAAAACTTAAATCCGTGCACTAACACTCCACATAGATGTGTCTTTAAAAAGTATTTGCCTTGTAGCTTAGGTGGAGTGTTAACGAATCGAGGTAATGTTGTTGTATTTTGATCCATACCATCTACAATAATGCACATGTACTCATTTGGGTGAGAAATAGCTTGCTCCTTCCAAAATGCATATTTTATTCTAGAATGTCGAACAAGTCCATGATGAAATTCTCTCTTTCTTTTGTAAGCTTCTTTTTGTTCTGGAGATGTTGCACTCTCAAGTGCTCGGTTTAGATCATCACAGTCGTTGCACTTTGACATTTTTGGCCTCTTTGGGATTTTAACATGTCCAAAGCTTTTTTTCCAAAGAGTATACAAAGTATGAAAAGATGCCGGTGCATGCCCTCTTTGCCTCTGTGTTTCTCCAATAGAGTTAAATACTTCTTTTTTGGTCAAACCTATCGGAAGATGCATTTCTGATAGGTGGGGTTGCGGTAAAGCATTTTCATAAATGTAATCTTTCAAAATTGCTGTTGCCGCAATCGTTGAGGCTCTTGTTTTGGGCCTTCCTATGTTTCCATGAATGTTAAATTTAACTCCATACTTTGCTTTATTAGCCAAATTCCAATATGTGCCATGTGATAATCCTGTAATAATGCGATATGCATTATTGCATATACTTTTTCCATTTATAAGAGGCCTTATTTGATGTCCTAAAATTCACCTTCTCTTATCATTTACAAGAAAGCAAGACAATCTCGTGAGTAGGTATTCATTTCTTCTGCTTCCTTTCCTTTGCTAGACATGTTCTCTACAACCCTTGATGTCATGTAAGTTAATGGATCGCATACATGTATGCTTACAGCATGTAGATCGCATTGCTTTTAGCATAACATCTTCATTCATTACTCTTATTCTCTTTGGTTGCTTTTCTGGATCTACCTGCACTCGTTGTCTTTTCATGCATCTGTATGTCTGTACATTCTTATTTGGATTTGTGTAGTTCTCCTTGTAAGATTTATTTGTCACGTTGTTTTCATGAGATGTTGCATCCTTGATCTTATCACTCTGACAGTCAAATACTGAATATTCCTTTGTTGATCTCATCCTTGCTTTTGATACATTCGTCAAACCATTTGTAACATTTACAAGTTCACAATCAAAGTCAAACACCGAATAGTCCTTTGTTGATCTCATCCCTACTTCTGATACAATCGTAGAACCACTTGTCACAATGGCATTAGAGTGTCCCGAATGATCTTCAAACTCATCTATTCCTGAGAGAACATCACTCATTGATGCACTTTCTATGGATTTCATAACTCCATAGTCAATGGTGATAGAGTGTCCAGAATGATCTTCAAACTCATCTATTCCTGAGAGAACATCGCTCATTGATGCACTTTCTATGGATTTCATAACTCTATAGTCTTGAAACTCCTCTACTCTAGAGAGAACATCACTCATTATACTATCATGCATGATTTCCATATTTTCATAGTTACGTGCTTTGACTCCAAGAACTTTATCAGTATCCATGAAGCAATCCATGCTTGAAGATATAACACTTTTGACATCTTTGCCCAAGTTCTCAATGTGCATGAACTCATCCACCTCGGATAAGGCATCACTTGTGAAATATTTTTCTTTCTCGGTACCAATGAACTCATCAACTTCTGATAAGACGTCAGTGCTATAGTTGAATGCATTGGAATCATCCATCTCTGAAGAAATAGAGCTTGGTACATTTGCATATTCTTTCAATTCTTTGATGTTGTAGTATACATTATGTTTATCATTAAAAACCACATGCCGAGTCTTTCCAATCTTTAAAAATTGCATGCTCCATCTCAAATCCTTACCTACCTCATAGTAGGGACCATCCAATGACATTGAGTTATCATCCATACCATCATCAGTAACTTTTTGAATTCTCATCTGCGCAAATGTCCAGTGTTCAACTTGTTCAAATCCCAAGACTTGACCTTCTGCTACATACTTATTTGTAAATGATAACATTTGTAAAATATCTCCCACTCTAAAATCCAAAGATATGCACTTTGTATTCCTGATGACATGTGTTGGATAAGTCTCATCTCTGTCCCATGCAATAAATGCTTTGTTGGAAGTATTATAGGGCATAACATCTCCAAGGATTTCCATATCCCCACACTTATGCTTTAGCTCAACATGTGCACTAAGAATCCTTGATACGATAACCACCACCTTATCTTCGCCGAGTCTTCTAAAGTGACACATAGAATTTGGATCACTTTGATGGATTGTAGCAAATGCAACTACTTCTCGTTTGCAACATAAAATTACCTCCATCCCCGGGATAAATTTTGTAGCCATCTCCTTTGTGAGTTTCCTTTGCAAACAAGCTGTAACAACCATTATAAAGAACATTAGTCTCTTCTCAATAATCTACTTTATTAATGATTTAAAAACCCAGAACTTGTTTGAAAATTTCATTAGACACTAACCAATAACAACCGTAAACCAATAAAAACCCTAAACCCTAAACCCTAAACCCTAAACCAAAACAACCCTAAACCCTAAACCCTCAACCCTCAACCCTAACCAATAACAACCCTCAACCCTAAACCAAAACAACCCTAACTCCTAAACCCCCAAACCCTAAACCCAAACCCTAACCCCCAAACCCCAAACCTTAACTCCCAAACCCTAAACCCCAAACCCTAAACCCTAAACCCCAAACCCTAAACCCTAACTCCTAAACCCTAAACCCTATCTCTTAAACCCTAAACCCTAAACCCTTAACCCTAACCCCCAAACCCTAAACCCTAAACCCTAACCCTTAAACCCTAAACCCTAACTCCCAAACCCTAAACCCTAAACCCTAAACCCTAACTCCTAAACCCTAAACCCTATATCCTTAACCCTAACCCCCAAACCCTAAACTCTAAACCCTAACTCCTAAACCCTAAACCCTAAACCCTAAATCCTAAACCCTAAACCCTAAATCCTAAACCCTAACCCCCAAACCCTAAACCCTAAACCACCAAACTCTAAACCCTAACCCCCAAACCCTAACCCTCAAACCTTGAACCCTAAACCCTAACTCACCAAACTCCAAATCCTAAAGCAACCATGAAATCCTATGAGTGTTCTCAAGTAATATCATTTATTTAAGTAATAGTTTTAATTAGAATTCATAAGTAATAGTGGAATTGATAGTTGGGAGGGTGGTAGTGGGAGAAAGGGAGAGTGGGAAAGTGGAGAAAGGGAGTGTGGGAGGGTGGTAGTGGGAGAAAGGGAGAGTGGGAGAGGGAGTGGGAATGGGGGCGGTGGGGATGGGGGTGGGGGTGGGGGTGGGAGGATGGGAGTGGGAGTGGGAGAGGGAGTGGGAATGGGGGAGGTGGGGGTGGGGGTGGGGGTGGGAGAATGGGAGTGGGAGTGGGAGAGGGAGTGGGAATGGGGGAGGTGGGGGTGGGGGTGGGAGAATGGGAGTGGGAGTGGGAGAGGGAGTGGGAATGGGGGAGGTGGGGGTGGGGTGAGGGTGGGAGGATGGGAGTGGGAGTGGGAGGGGTGGGGAGTGGGAGTGGGAGGATGGGAGTGGGAGAGGGAGTGGGAATGGGGGAGGTGGGGGTGGAAGTGGGAGGCGTGAGGTGGGAGGATGGGAGTGGGAATGGGGGAGGTGGGGGGGGTGGGAAAATGGGAGTGGGAGTGGGAATGGGGGAGGTGGGGGGATGGGAAAATGGGAGTGGGAGTGGGAGTGGGAGAGGGAGTGGGAGGATGGGAGTGGGAGGGGTGAGGTGGGAGGATAAGGGTGGGAGAATGGGAGTGGGAGTGGGAATGGGGGGGGAGGGGTGGGGGTGGGAGGATGGGAGTGGGAGTGAGAGGTGGAGGTGGGAGGATGGGAGTGGGTTGGAGAATGGGAGTGGGAGTGGGAGTGGGAATGGGGGAGGTGGGGGTGGGGTGAGGGTGGGAGTGGGAGGGGTGGGGTGGGAGGATGGGAGTGGGAGAGGGAGTGGGAATGGGGAAGGTGAAAGAATGGGCGTGGGCGTGGGAGTGAGAATGGGGGAGGTGGGGTGGGAGGATGGGGGTGGGAGTGGGAGTGGGAATGGGGTGGGAGTGGGAATGGGGTGGGAGGATGGGAGTGGGTGGGAGAGAGAGAGAAGATAATCTAATAGAGAGGCCAATGGGAGAGGAGATAATGTTATAGAAGGACCAATGAGAGAGAAGCACTTAAAAACCTAGTTTTTCTTATATATACTCTCCTTCTCTCATTGTTTCTCTCATTTCAACAAGGAAGAGCAAGAGGAGAAGCAAAAAGAGGAGGAAGAGCAAAAGCAAGCACAAGCAAGCACAAGCATAGATTTCAACTTTTTTCCAGGTACTTTTTTGAAAATTTGTATTCTTTGAAATTTTATTATAGAGAGAGAACTTAGAGAGAGAAAAGTGAAGGAAAGATTTTTAGAGAGAGAATATAAGAGAGAGAGTCTTGCTGCCTCGGTAGCAAAAGAGAGAGAGAGAAAGAGAGAGGGAGAGAGAGGAGAGAAGGGGGGGGAAGAGAGGGGAGAGAAAGGGAGGGGGGGAGAGCAGGGGGAGGAGGGGGAAGAGAGGGGAGAGAGGGGGGAAGCCACGAGGGGGGGAGAGAGAGAGGGGAGGGGGAGGCCGCTGCCGCGACAGCGGAGAGAGGGGGGGAGGGAGGGGAGGGGAGGGGAGAGAGAGAGGCGGCAGTGAGAGAGGAGGGAGGGGGAGAGAGAGAAGGGGGGGCACAGCAACGAGAGAGAGGGGGAGGGAGAGAGAGAGGGGGGGCCGCGGCACAGCGAGAGAGGAGGAGGGGGGAGAGAGAGAAGGGGGGCAGCGAGAGAAAGGGGAGGGAGGCCGCTGCCGCAGCAGCGGAGAGAGGGGAGGGGAGAGGGAGGGGAGGGCAAGGGAGAGAGAGAGGGGGGGCCACTGCCGCAGCGGCCACAGCAGCGAGAGAGAGGGGGAGGGAGAGAGAGAGGGGGGGGCAGCTGTGGCGGCAGCGAGAGAGGAGGGGGGAGAGAGAGAGAAGGGGGGGCCGCTGCCACGACAGTAAGAGAGGAGAGGGGGGGAGAGAGAGAAGGGGGAGGCACGGCAGCACGAGAGAGGGGGGGAGAGAGAGAGAGAGGGGGAGGTCGTGACACGCTATCGTGGCAGCGGAGAGAGGGGGGGAGAGGGAGGAGGGGGATGGGGGAGAGAGAGGAGGGGGAGGCTACCGCGGCAGCGAGAGAGAAACGGGGGGGGAGAGAGAGAGGGGGGGCGCAAGAGAGAGGGGAGGGAGAGAGAGAGAGGGGGGGCCACTGCCGCAACAGCGAGAGAGGAGGGGGGGAGAGAGAGAAGGGGGGGCAGCGAGAGAGAGGGGAGGGAGAGAGAGAGAGGGGGGAGAGAGAGAAGGGGGGGCAGCGAGAGAGAGGGGAGGGAGAGAGAGAGAGGGGGGAGAGGGAGGGGAGGGGAGGGGAGGGGAGAGAGAGAGGGGGGAGAGGGAAGAGAGAGGGGGGGCCGCTGCCGCGGCAGCAAAACAGGAGGGGGGGGAGAGAGATAAGGGGGGGCAGCGAGAGAGAGGGGGGGGAGAGAGAGAGAGGGGGGAGAGGGAGGGGAGGGGAGGGGAGGGGAGAGAGAGAGGGGGGAGAGGGAAGGGGGGGGGAGAGGGAAGAGAGAGGGGGGGGGCCGCTGCCACGGTAGCGAGAGAGGAGGGGGGGGAGAGAGATAAGGGGGGGCAGCGAGAGAGAGGGGGGGAGAGAGAGAGGGGGGGGAGAGGGAGGGGAGGGGAGGGGAGAGAGAGGGGGGGCTGCTGCCGCAGCAGCGAGAGAGGAGCGGGGGGGAGAGAGAGAAGGGGGGATGCGAGAGCGAGAGAGAGGGGGAGGGAGAGAGAGAGAGGGGGGGCCGCTGTCGCGGCAGCGAGAGAGGAGGGGGGGCAGCGAGAGAGGAGGGGGGAGAGAGAGACAGGGGGGAGGCCATTGCCGCGGTAGCGGAGAGAGGGGGGGAGAGGGAGGGGGGGGAGAGGGAGGGAGGGGAGGGGAGAGGAGAGAGAGAGGGGGGGCCGCTGCCGCGGTAGCGAGAGAGGAGGGGGGGAGAGAGAGAGGGGGGGGCGCGGCAGCGAGAGAGAGGGGGAGGGAGAGAGAGAGAAGGGGGGGCCGCTGCCGCGGTAGCGAGAGAGAAGGGGGGAGAGAGAGAAAAGGGGGTGGGAGAGGAGGGGGGCGGCAGAGAGAGAAGGGGCAGCCACTGCCACGGTAGCGAGAGAGAGGGGGAGGGAGAGAGAGAGAGAGGGGGGCCGCTGCCACGGCAGCGAGAGAGAAGGGAGGGAGGCACAGCGAGAGAGAGGGGAGAGAGAGAGAGAGAGGGGGGGCCGCTGCCGCGGCAGCAAAAGAGAGGGAGGGGGGAGAGAGAGAGAGAGGGGGGGAGGCCGCTGCCGCGACAGCGAGAGGGAGAGGGGGGGAGGGGAGAGAGAGAGAGGGGGGAGGCCGCGGCAAGTGAGAGAGAGAGTGGGGAGCGCAAGTGAGAGAGAGGGAAAAGGTGAGGAGAGAGGGAGAGAGAGAGAGAGAGAGGGGAAATGAAGAGGAGGGGAGAGAGTAGACTAAGATGAGAGGAAACATAGACTAGAGCGGAGAGGAAAGAGAGAGAGAGAAGAGTGAGAGAGATGGACGAGAGATGAATATTTAGAGAGGGAGGACACAAGAGAAAGTACGATCGAGATAGAAAATCTTACCAATGAAGAGGAGAAATGAGTGGGCGACATCGAGAAAAGATAAAGGAGCTACGATCAATGAGGCATATGAGAGGAGATTGGTGTGTGATTTAGTCGAAACTTAAACAAACAAAACTATAAACCTTGGTGTTTGATGAAAATTTAGAGAGGAAGGGCACAAGAGAAAGTACGATCGAGATAGAAAATCTTACCAATGAGGAGAAAAAATGAATGGGCGATGATCAAGAAGAGATAAAGGAGAGATGTTTTGATGAAAGAATTTGGGAGCTACGATTTATGAGGCATATTAGAGGAGATTGGTGTGTGATTTAGTCGAAACTTAAACAAACAAAACTATAAACCTTGGTGTTTGCAGCATTTGTCAATGGTATGACACTGAAATACAATGGAAGAATTTATGCCCCAAAGGACTTCACAAACTGGACAGTTGTTGACACAACAAAGAAAGCATGGTTCTTGGTCTTAAGTAAAGGAAATCTCATTCTAGTGATGACAAAGAGAGAGTTGGAGAAAGGAAAGATGAGTGGGCATCAAATGTATCTTTCTCAAAGAGCAATTTGATTCAAGGGGGCACCTTAGTAGGAATAAAAATTGAAAAAGACAGCAGTATAATGATGATTTACACAAAGTCAAGAATGAGCAACAGATCGTTTCTTCTTTCTAAGAAAGATGCAATGCACTTTGTGATGCCGCTGCCAAAAGCACCTAGATTTCCTGAATTGGTTCCTGCATTGGAGATCCTTCAACATGTGTGGGAGGAATTTCCCATTGAGGAAGCAAGAAAAATGCAGTCAAAGATTATCCTTGAATACTTTCAGGGTGTCATCCAACAAGGTTCAACTTCATTGGAGGGACCTAAGGTGCAAGAATCCACACATGAGAAAGGAAGTGATGAGACACGCCATGTAGACCTGGTTCATGGTAATACAAACGAGAGAGGAAGTGGAGTGGATGAGACAGAACACATTGTAGCAATGGATGAGGGTCTTGTACATGTGGATGCTTACAAGGGATCTACATCTGAGACATGAATTGAATTGGTGGAGACCGGACATGCACATGCATCTCAGACAGAAATTGAATTGAGTGAGACATGACATGCATCAGATAAGACAAGACATGCACACACATCTCTTGTTCATGATATTACTCACTTAGATGGTGTAACTCATGAAGTTGATGGAATAACAGAACAAGTGAAGCCCTTAAGTATACCTGAAGTTGAGGCAATAGAAGAAGAAGTAGGGCGATCTAAAGCAGTTCACATTGAGCCCCTAAAAAATAAACCTCGACGTCAAATGCAAAAGGCAAGTACTTCACGAGCTACAGTTCCAAGTCCTATAACTGGAAAAAGAGGTCGTTCATATACAAAGAAAGGGCAAAGAAGAGAAGAGGAAGAACATGAAGAGGATGCGGAGGGTCTTGAAATGAGTCAGATCTAGAAGCAGAAATGTTATCAATGAAGAACCTAAATCTTCGCTTGAATGAGGCTGTGACAGATGAGGATCCAGGATATATATGGGGCCAGAAGACTCAAGTTATACATGCTTCAACAGTGGTCAAAGCAAGTGTCTTCACCAACAGCAGGACCTTAGATACACCCTATGCTGAAAAGATTTTTCAAGCTTTGATTGATGGAAAAAAACCAATTGTTTCTAATTTGGTACTCCGTCCAAGAACATTTTGGCCAGTCATGGGAGATTATAGTCAATCCATCAATTTCTCTCAACCTATAGATTTTGAGATGCAATTCACTAAGTTCCTCGGAAAACAAGTTCCCTCACTTCAAGAAGGACAGAGTTCAGTGAATGATCCAGAACGACATATAAGGGATGCTAAGAGAAATTTCTCAGCTCATTGTACATTTGAGGCAATAGATGGTCAGCACTATGCCTATGCTTGTAATGAGCGCTCTAGAGATGCATACAAGAAAGGAGAAATTACTTATCAAACCTTCGCGAGTGTGCCTCAATTTCACTACTATTCTACATGCATTTGTATCTTCAAGAACGAGAAAAAATATTTGATTGAGTCGGAAAGACTTAATCATGATATTTATGCACTATGAAAAATCACCTCCACTTCAGAGATGTTGCTCAAAGCTAGGACCATATGGAAAACTTTTAATTCTCCTTTGACCACTCTCAAAAGAACTACAACTAAAGTGGAAGCGGATAATCTTGTTGACTTCTACACATGCTTGAGTGCCATTGTACCAAGGGGAAAGCAGGAAAGAGCAGAGATGATTACAAGCTTTAAGACAGTAAGGGATAGGTATCAAGACTACACAAGCATACTTTTTCGTAGTGATGAAGTTTTTCATCAGATCAAAGACGTGTGTCTTGCATGTGAGAAAGGAGATGTCACATATGAGGCTCCATCATTGATTAAAGAGAAGGCAAAGAAGATTGAGAAAAAAGAGATGACAGCTCAGATGTGGAGGCCTTTAAGAAACCTACCAGACAAATACGCACGTCTTGCTGCAGAGAAATTAATGTCCAAAGAATGGTTTTTTGGCAAAAAGGATAAAGATCAAAAGTCATTCGGGAGGTTTTGGCCCGCTCCGAATGTGTAGGTGATGTCAAAAATATCAAAATTTGTACCGTACATCAGTGGGGTTACATCGTATTTTATTGTTTGAGGAAAGAAAAATGAAGAAATCATGAATTTCTCTCAGGGCCCCAAAATGAGCTACCTTTTTTCCTAATGCTCTCTCTCCTATCGGAAGTGTGAATGTTGAAAACTTGTTCTTTGTTTCGATCATTAATTTTTCCTATGTGGCTTGCCACCACGAGTTTTACACTGGGAAGGGGGAATTTTTAAATGCGGGAGGGGGAAATTTAAAGGGGGGGAACTTTTGAAATTCCTAAATTTGCCTAAATCCCCTATCCTATTCTTACCCTAATCATGCCCCTAGCTATCGCTAATCACCCCCATGCTTTCCGATGCCTCCTCGCTTGCACAATGCTCTAATCATTACCGAGCTAGAGCTGACAGTGTATCGACTACATCTTAGCTGGATCCAAAGCTACTCCCAACTTCTCATGAGGTGATAATACCAAGATTGCATCAAGCGTCGACAAAAATAGTGGAAACCCCTACGAGATTTCTGAAGCATCGAGCTCCATTTTCATCATCTTCTTCATCCCATCCTCATCAGATTCCATCAAGAACTCTGTTTCCTGCATAGAAAAGTTTGGACTTCAGATGGAAGCCTTGTCACCTTCTATAGAGCAGCGTGTAGTTGGTTGATATGAAAGAAGCTTAACTTATTAGTGTTGAAAGACGCAACTACTGAATGGATCACGTGGTGTGGTAATTTTTCTTTAATTTTGGGAGAAACTGTAACTTATTGAGGTCAATGAAGAACGGTTCGACACTTCCTTGTGATGGAGCGAGAGCTTTCGGGTTGGTTCGGCTACCTCTTCAGCAATAGTCCCCAACCCTCGAATGGCTTGATCACGTTCTTTCTCCCCTAAGGATGCCTCATCCTCCTGGCTCTCTTCTAGATGCAAATCTTGCAAGGGTAGCTCCGATAGCTAGTGCTGCAATGCATTTAGATGACTCTTGCTGGGTGCTGGGAGAAGTTGCAGAGGCTTCTAATCTTGCTTGAATGCCCTTCTGGCATTTGAAGGGATCGCCAAATGCAAATCCCCAAATTTGTTGAATGGAGGTTCCCTAATCCCCCAAAGCTGATGAAAGACTTGATGCTAGCTTGGTGTCTGCTATTTTTGTAAAAGGATCCTTATAGAAAAGACTTCCCTGCCATTGCCTCCCCCAAGGCGCTATGTCTCATAGGTCTCTTTTACTCTTCCTATCTATCCCTCACCCTGTTGCACAGTTAATGTTGTGGCACCCTCTCATGTCCCTCTCTCGCTCCCTACCTATCCCTCCCCCTCTCACTTGATTGGCATCAGAGAAGCTTCAATACTTTCATAGAGAAGCTTCAATGCAACTCTTCCATGCTCGAGCAACCCTGTTGGTGTAGCTTTTGCTCTCCTATCACTTTGTGAACTTGAGCGATCATCTTTCTATTATTGCTATTTCTCCCATTGGGTTGCATCCTAGCTCTCTCTTCTAGTTGTAGTTTGCTGCTCCAATTCCTCCCTTCTCCTTGATCCCTAAACCGATTTGAGATCAATGTAGGAGATTCCTTCTTGTTGATTTCAAAGTATTCTTCAAAGATGGTTGTGTTCTTTGGGAATACCTTTAGCTTGGATGGATCACAAACTTGGGAGTCATATCCACTTGCTTCCTTGTTCAGAAGCTGCATGGGTCCTCATTCTTCTACCATGGTGCCTCTCTGTTTTACCATGGTGCCTCTCTCTCTCTCTCTCTCTCTCACACACACACACACACACACGCGCGTGCACGCGCACACACACAATTCTAATTCTCATTCTAAATTTTAATGTGAAATTTCAATTCCAATTTGAAATTTGAAATAGGCGGTAAATTTGAAATTGAGATTTCAATTTAAAATAGGTGGGAAATTTAAACTATAAATTTGATATTGAAATTCCAAATTTCAATTTAGACCTTGCAATGGAGATCCAAAAAGCCACATGTAGAATGGCATCAATGCCATTCTCCTCGTGGGTTTGTGGAGATTGGCAACCATGTCCCATTCTCGCCATTACAAAGCCTTGAAACTATGAGGTAATAGAGAATGGCATTAGTGCCATTCTTTTACAAAGCTAACTTTGAAAGGATACTAGTGCAATTCTCCTCTTGTAAAGCATTTGACACGTACTAATGACCTTCAAAAAATTTAGCGTATTCAAGAATTACCTCTTTCAATAAATATTCCTCAACTTCAAAGTGTTTTCCATAGTGTTGGGTATTATTTTATTGCAATGGTGAGGATGGCACTAGTGCCATTCTCTTATTGTGGAGACAAAATTTGCAAGGGTTGAGAGTGATGCTAGTGCTATTATCCACAACCTCTCTCTCTCTCTCTCTCTCACACACACACACAATTATACACCCTCCCATTGAGGATGGGACTAGGAAATACCTATTGTATAGGTATTTTACCAGCATAGAGCGATATGAGTTAGAATATCCTTCATATTAAATCCCGAATATGAGGAGTAATGATGAAACCAAAAGTGTAGATGGTTAGAAGATTTATAAATAAGAGATGTACCAATCGAAAGTCTAGACATATGAATAAGGGAGTTGTGTGGTTATAGATTAATGCATCCATGCATATAATATTGGGATATATCTATATTCACAATTATAGCTAAATAGCTAGAATTAGAAATATATGGACAATAAAGTTAATTTAATTGTAGGGATATAAAATTATTTAATGTCGCTACGGGTCATTTGTGATATACCGATATGGAGATGTATCCTACTATTGAACTAGGTATCATCGACTATACTAATATTGCTAAGGATTAACAAATGATAGTAAGGAAGGAACCATACCATATAGAATAGCAAGGCTTAACCATTGGGAAGATATAGACTAGTTGATGGTAACCATGGAGCTAAGGTAATGGAATAGTTAATGAAGCCCTTCGATTCAAACCATCGAGGGGTCAAGAAATCCCTATCTACATAGACAGATACTTTAATAGATCCAGTCCAAATTATCCCCTAAGCCACAGAGGCGCACCTTAGGTGTATTAATGGGCAATGATACACAATGGTTGAGCCAAAAACAAGAGGTTTTGCCAGAGATTGGCACTGGCAACGAGATTGGAGATGAGCACTGAGAGGCAGTGCCACAGAGTGAGGGGGGTATCCAAGGCATATGCTGAGAAACGAGGCAAGAGACACTAATTGCATTGCATGTGAAGTGGGACAAATCATAGAAGCGGGCTATCCCGGTAGCTAAGGAACAGAGAATTTCGATTCAGAAATTAGAGCACCTGCGCTCCATTCAATCCTCGAGCGTGAGATTCGATGGACTCCTCACAGGTAAGCGTGCGACCTTGTGAGGCTCATTGGGACTATAATGGTGGAAGTCTGCATTGTTAGAGTCCCCAGGCCAGTGGATTGCACGATGAAGAGCCGTTGCTCACGCTCATGTTGATGATTTTTTCTCTGTATTCATCGTGAACTACAGATTAGCTACTGGTAGTCCTGTTGCAAGATGTTCAATCACTTCGATCAATATTTCTGAAGCTGGTAAACCAGAGAATGTATAGATTTTACTTGCTTGGAAGGGTGTGCTGCTCATGTGCGATGATTCTTCCGCGCTGCTTAGTAGTAGGAGTTTAGTATCTAAACTGGGCGATGACTCTTCCGAGCCCCTTAACAGTGGAAGTTTCATCTCTAAAATGAGGTATAGCTACTGTTAGTCTTGTTGTCATGAGTGTAGAGACTTGCACGCCTTTCTGTCGCGTCGCTCAGATTTTTAGAGTCTGGTAGACCAGAGAGCGAGTGTTTTACATGTTTAGAAGGGAGTACTGCTCAAGTGCGATGATTTTTTTGAGCACTGTAACAGCAAAAGTGTTGTCTCTGAACTGTGCGCTTTGGTCCAGTGTATGGGTATATGGAGATATGAGTCCTCAGTCATACGGGGCTGCCACCTTTTACGAAACGTTGATGCCCATTGGACTAACACTCAATAGCATGTGCAGTCCCACTACATATACCGAATAGACAAGGGAAGGACGCATAGAGAGGCAGATCCTTGTTTAAACGATGTTTTCATTTCTTACGCAAAGTCTAGTGCCCAGTATGTAGATACGTGGATGACTAGTTATGGATTACAAGAAGGTGAGCCCCTCATTCACGTGCGTATTACTGAGGGTGGAGCAAGGAAATGCTGTTACAACACAGTGAGCTCCTCCGTATACACTAGCATTCTCTCTGTGTTAGACTCTGGCGTTACATATGAGCACAAGGAGCACTATGATATGTGACACACGAAATGCGATACTAGTTGACGTCTATTACCAATCATTTAAATACGTCAAAGATCGTTAATTTCCTCTACTTGTCCGAATACGTTATATCCTGACTTCCGTCTGTGTATACCGCATGCCTGACTGCAGTATCGGCCAGTAAGCTTATATGATCTACGTTGATCAATGTCGACATATTATCGGTGGTATTTGACAGTCTCTATACGTGCTGTTTGCAAGCTCATCGTGGAAGTACTAGGAAGACTGATAGATATTGTACATGGTTTGACGTCAAGCTACGTCGCCAATTCCTTTGTGACCTTTCATCAAGAGAAAAAGGTGACATTCAAGCATGCATCATTGACACTAGCCACCATAAAGCAACCAGCTTCCAAAGATGAGTTGCTTTTGAAGAAACGTACATTGACTATAATGATGAACTCCAATCAGTGCATTCCCCTGTCAAACATCTCAAGAGTACTTCAAGTTCCTAGGCATAGCTTGTATGAGGCAATATCTAGAGTCTATGCACGAGTTGATGATGGTAATGGACTATTCTCATTGGTTGCATGTTGGAAGCAACACCGCACTAGCCCAATCAATGTGATGACATAAAGGAACTTGTACAATCATTTTGGGAGGCTGAGACGCGTGTTTCCCCCAACACGTAGGACGTGCGCCGAGAAAGAGTTGGCAAAAATATTTACATCAAGCACCCAGTGCACCTTCTGGAGGAGCCTCAGGTACTGCCCTACTAAACCCAGTGGTTTGTTCGCTCCTGCTACCGGTTTCAACCCCCCCTATTTTAACCTTTTAATTATATATATATATTTATTTATATTTATATATAGGATAATATTAATCTCTCTCTCTCTCTCTCATATATATAGATAATTATTCAATTTATACACACACACACACACACTCATATGTATATGTATATATAAATTAGCCACTTATTTACAATTAATTAATTAATTAGCTAATTAACTCCAATTTAATTATGTAGCTAGTTAATCAATCTAGTTTCGTGTGTGTGTGCATGCGCACGCATGCGCAATTTAATCAATTAGTCAATTAATATAGTTACTTAATAAATTAGTCGATTAATTAATTAAGTAATCAATCTAGTTATGTGTGTGTGTTTGTGTGCACATAGTTTAATTAGTTACTTAATGAATCAGTTCAGTTAACTAATGAATAATTAGTTAGCTAGTTAATTAGTTAATGAACTCTTATTTAATTATGTAAGTAGTTGATCAATCTAGTTACATGCACGCCAGTGCATGCGTGCATGCGTGCATGCACACACGCGCGTGTGTGTGTTTAAAAAATAAAAACCTATAAATAACATGGCACACGATGCTCAAATAAAGGTGGAAAATTCCCTTATTAACATTGATATATGGATTCTCATGAGTACAAGTGTCGAATCCATATATAGTAGTCTAGGCTCCAAGGTTAGGGTCCACTTACCTGCCACCATCTAAGAAAAACTAGGTGTTAGAACATCATAGTTTTAAATGGGTAGATAGGTAATGCCTGTATTCCCTGGCATGTTATTGCTTTACCAGACAACCGTCTAGATTCACAAATATCAATTTTTAGCAAATACCATGTTATGTGTACAATCACTATAAAAATCCATCATTATTATGCCACCAAAGTGTGTTAGATGATAAGGGAACCAATATTAAAAATTTTAAAGGGAACCAAGGGATGGTCCACCTCATTATTGAAAAAATACAAGGGGGGTATTCCAACCCTTTTGGAAAAAGACTCTTAATTTTATTGAATGATGATAATGAAGTGTGGTGAACCCCACCCAAGAATGTCAATTAAAGGGCAAGGCAATATGAAAAATTAGATGATTGAACTAATAACTTGCACATAGAAAAAATAACAAGAAATCACAAGGGAACGAGCAAAGCACTTAAATCCGCACATGATTAATTAGACAATTTAAACCACTCAATAATTAAAACATGGGAGTAAATGCCAAAATGGGAGGTAATTGAAAAAATTTTTCACCATGGGGGGTATTCCACACCCATACTGGCAAATCGATAAATCTAAAAAAGAAAATGAGAAACAATTAATCATAAATTATACATATAACTACTGTGATTTAGCATATAAAATTTAGGGGGACTAGGTATTTTTCAACTAGTTGTGAACATTACTTAAAAAGATCTAAACCTAAAATAAGTAAGTAAATTAAGTCACTATTTAACGATAGAGTAATTAACAAAAGGAAGAAATTATATTAATGTTTAGCGAGAGATTACAAGAAAAAGGGGGATCAAAACATTAAATAGAAGAATTCTAAGGTAAAAGTAAAAAGTTCTTAAAGGAACCCAAAAAAGTAGATAAGTTATACTCATAAATATATAAAATGTGAACAAGCTACAACACTAATAATAATAAAGGAAAGGCAAAGGAAACAATTATATGTTCCAATAAAGAACACATAACCAAGAGTATAAATAACCATATATATATATATATATATATATATATGAACAAATATATATGCACGTAAGTAAATAAGGCAAGCAAAGGCCACTGAATAGAGGCCGAACAGGAGGTATAAGCTCCAAACAATGCTCACAGCTTCTCAGAGAAAGACGCAACTGTTTAGAACTCTTTTTTGGGGTAACTACTATAGACATAATCTGATCTGAGAATATCTTCTCTTGGATATCTTCTGACAGTCCTTCCGTATCACAAAAGCTATGATGAGTTACATGTAGTACATGAAGACCCTTCTGGCAGTGAGAAACATTTCAGACCCAGACTTTCAAGGGACTAAGGACCCACTGGAGGGGGAAGATTGGAATACACAAACAGGTTCCTCATTGTGTCAGGGGAATTTCCAACAAACTCCAATAAGGCAATATTATCTTCCTCCATTAATTGATCCAAAGATAGAGATAACTGGTTGATGACTTCCAAAAAAAATTTTGTATTTCCCTTACCGATCACTAGAATTCTGCACCAATCATTGATGGATACTTGCATTACCAACAGTTTATTTGTTTCATGGTGTTCCTTTATTTCCTGCATGTCCAGGGCTATAATCTTCTCATGGACTCTCTTATTCAACATTGTCATTATGGCCTGGCATCCCAGTGATGGAGCTGGCAACGGATCCACATACCCGAGGGCAATCAAATCCTTGTGCCACAATGAGGCCTACTATATCAAAGCCAAGCATAACCATTAGTCATGAGATTTTTCTTACCTCAAAACAGCTACGCTAGTGTGTTCAACCTAAATCTCTACTTATATCTATTTCATCATATTCCAATAACATTGACACTTATAGAGACCATTATCTCATTCATTCAAGGAATTCTCCAATAATCTGCAACCAATTGAGAAATAAACACTTTTATCAAATCAAATCATTGCACCCCTCCATATATATAATCTTCCAACAACTTGTACCTTAAATCTCACCGATTCCATCATAGGAAATTCCAAACTTTCTAAAAATATGTATAATGAAACTGTTATTTGTAGCTTATTAATTTCTAGAAATTCTAAATAGCTCTACAATCTTTGTAAATTAAACATCAGTTTTTCCAAACTTTACATCTTCTCATTCTTGTCTATTAGAAGGTGGAGAACTTAGCAATCAAGAGACCCATATTACTCCAAAATACTACATCATGTGGGTATTTTGTAGTTTATCCAAAAACACCCCCATAGCAGTGGTGAAATCATACAAAATTTGACTCTTAATCAAAAATCCTGATGAAACTGGAAGGTAGTATTCTGAAGCACAATCAGTATCATAGGATATCTGAAAATGACTCTTCAATTTCCTAAGAATAAGTACTGCATCATTGTATATTCAAAAATAGTCGACTGCAAATCTGGTTAAGAAGCGTGCCAACTCACCTGCATCCATCCACACAAAGGACAAGTTAGAACCAAAACCTTTAAATGTGGGACTGCAGGCCTTTATGGTGGCACACGGTTGTTATCCATGTCACCCATCCTGACTTTGCAGAACTTATGACTTAGGTAATTAAATGTTCAAAAATTAGAAAATGTTAATAGATGTATATTTCTCTGTCTTATTTAGATCCTTCTTCCACCTTAAATTATAAAAATACAACATCTATGAGATCTTCAAAAATAGATATGGAATATGGTCCTCGAAGAGGCTTCTTGAAAACAATACCAAAGGTGCCCATCAATGATGGTCCCTGCTTTTTCTCCCTGATAAAAGTTAGTGATTTCCTATCATATGAACTTTGGGAACTTCATAAACTTGTTCCCCTTAGAACATTAATAAAACTGTATAAAAGTTCAAATAGTAATAACACAGCATAAAATCTCGAGGAGAAAAACAGTAATAAAGTTGTTTGCCTTATTCTTCCCCTTGGGATCGTAATGAAATAATAGAAAAGCTCAAGGAGAGCAGTAATAACTTTGTTCACCATAATGAGAACTCAAAGTGAACACCTCGTAAGAGAAAAACTCGTTCAATTTATCAATCGAATAGTGAACATTATGCTGTCATCACCACCAGTATTTCGACCTCAAACACTACCCCTTATTAGGATAGTTGGTCTTCCACTTGCATGGGTGGTCAAAACTAGGGTGCACCTCACGGTCATGACCAAAACAAACCCTCATATACATGTAAAAGGGATGTGCAGGGGTGTAAAGAGCAGTGTCGGCTGATGCTAGCCAACTTCATACCAAAGTCATCCTTTTATAACAAGGACGAGTCTGATAGAGATTCATAGGCCTCCCATAATACATCGCGTGGGTCCCATTCGTATGGTTACATCCCTCCACGACCTTGCTTACTTATCCGAAAGAACATGTCTCTAGTGAAATCTCATCACTATCACATCTGTGGCTTATGATCATAAGGGATCTCTAAGAAAACTAATGCTCGCCACATAACCTTTCTAGCTTCACATATAGAGCCCAGAATCAAATCGTAGCTTGACGTCAAACCATGTACAATATCTATCAGTCTTCCTAGTACTTCCACGATGAGCTTGCAAACAGCACGTATAGAGACTGTCAAATACCACCGATAATATGTCGACATTGATCAACGTAGATCATATAAGCTTACTGGATACTGCAGTCAAGCATGCGGTATACACAGACGGAAGTCAGGATATAACGTATTCGGACAAGTAGAGGAAATTAACGATCTTTGACGTATTTAAATGATTGGTAATAGACGTCAACTAGTATCGCATTTCGTGTGTCACATATCATAGTGCTCCTTGTGCTCATATGTAACGCCAGAGTCTAACACAGAGAGAATGCTAGTGTATACGGAGGAGCTCACTGTGTTGTAACAGCATTTCCTTGCTCCACCCTCAGTAATACGCACGTGAATGAGGGGCTCACCTTCTTGTAATCCATAACTCATCCACGTATCTACGTACTGGGCACTAGACTTTGCGTAAGAAATGAAAACATCGTTTAAACAAGGATCTGCCTCTCTATGCGTCCTTCCCTTGTCTATTCGGTATATGTAGTGGGACTCCACATGCTATTGCAAAAGGAACTCTAAACCTTTGTCTATATAGTAAAAAAAAGGTATTTTGCTAGATACAAATGAACGTATCTAGCAAAATTCCGGAATAGTAAATTCTGAACATTTACTAGATTGTCTATATAGTAAGTAATTTATTATATAGCAAATGATTAACATTAATTTGCTAGATATACTATATCTAGTAAATTTGTATATAGGAAAACCAAGGAGTATCTATGTAGATAAGATTTTACTATATAGCGAATATTATAAGTTTACTAGTAAGACTAATTCTAGTAAATTTAGCAATATAGTAAAACCAAGCATTTTCCATATAGACAAGAATTTACTATATAGTTAAGTTTTTACTATATAGCAAATCTATATTCTAAGTTTACTAGTAAGACTAATTCTAGTAAATTTAGCAATATAGTAAAACCAAGCATTTTTCATATAGACTAGCAAATTTACTTTAGAATGTTACTATATAATAGATTCACTATAGTAACTCTATCTATGTAGTAAAAGCTGAGATTGATAAATTTTATATATTACAAAATCAATTTTTACTCACACAATTAAATTTCCATATACATCGTATTAAAAAATGTAAAGTGACATTTAGAATGAATTAAAGATAACTGCATAATCAAGATGTAGAATGCAAACTCATCTTCAAAGAAAGAAAGAAACAACTAGTTACTAAGAAACTTTATAAAAATATTAAACAACATGAATACTTGCATACTTATTGGACATCAAGAAACAAAAATAGAGTTCATCCAATTGTTCAAAATGCACATGTATCATTCCGATACATGTACATCATTAAGACTGAATTATTCATCCCTAATGAGTCTATCACAGCCTTGTAGGTCTGTCTACTACAACAAAAAAGACATGCAATACAGTCTTCATGCTTCTTTACAATAACTTTTTTTTCTAAAACTAGCCAATCCACTATAGCTTTCCTCATTGCAGGCAAGCTATGCTCAGTTTTATGTCCATGGAAAGTAGGGTCTCTTTTGATAATGTTGTAGTTAGTCTTTAGAGACGCATACATTTCATTAATAGTATGTATCTCTAAAAACTTCAAGAGAATTGTCTCTTGATCCTCTTCACAAAATTCATCAACTGAAAGAAGCAATAAAAATATATTATAATCCTTGTTTACTAATTTATAAAAAGAAGAATGCATCATAATTAAAAAAAGAGCTTACTTGAGAAGACATATCAACACAAAAATCGAGGTAATTCGCGACATGGATGGCATTAAGCTCCTATGAAAGGAAAACAAGTAGTAAAGAGTAATCTTTTATATAGCGTAAAATGGAAACCAACTACCAAATATGTATGCATGATTTTACATGTAAGATATATTATTTAAAGTAGAAAAACTAAAATAATAAATACCTTCAGTCTTTGTTGCTTTTTAGCAGCTTTACTTGCCTTCATTTTTTGCATGTTTTTTTTCATCTTCTCACTCCACTTTAAAGAAGAATAAATATTAAGTTCTAGATTCCCATGTGAGACAAACGAAAAAAAAACAATGCATAAGAATTAACATTAAACCCGTTATAAAGAGGTATAATGTATACCTTTAGTGTGCGCTTGCTCTTTCTTGCAATTGACATATCCTCAGGATTTAACGAAGTCTCATGAATGCAAGTTTGATTCAAATCCTCAACCTAAATCATTAAAAAATACTAATTAGATATCCATATTAAACTCCACAACGATAATTGGAGTAGACTTACATGATGAGTGGCCACCACAATCCAATTGATGATGTTTACCTGATGCATGTACTCAAACTCTTTAATTATGATCAAATAAATGGTCAACTGTACTTTGACTTAGGATATTTACATTGTGGTGATAGAATATGAAGTCAAAGTGAGTGTATTTGTGTGTCCTAGGTCCCTAGGACTTACTTTATAGTCTAGTGAGTCCTAGACAGTGCCACATGTCATATGGGATAATATTATCCCATATGCATTGTGACTTTCTAGAGTCTAGAGGCTCACACTATATAGTGTTATACTTGTCTTGAGTCTTTATATATCAGTCAACATCAAGCTATCTACATGTGAGTATTTTGGTTTATTGCTATTGCCTACTTCCATTTGAGTTCATTTCCATTAAGCTTGCAATCTTTCCTTTCCGTTCCTAGAGATAGCTTGCTACATGTTCCTTCAAAGATGTGAAGGGGTGTAGACCTTTACCGTTCCAACTCCCTATCTCATTTTTGGGATTATGTAGCTTTGGATTCGTGTTTCTCTCATGTATAAAGGAATGAGTAATGAGAATGACAACATTTGGCATATTTGTGTCTCTCTCTTTATGAATGTCTCTCTTTCTCTTTCTTCATCTTTAGGGTGTTTGTACAACCCTAAAACAATCATGGCCATCATAGCAAAAACTGTCATCAGGGCCTCTGTGGCCAGGTTCTGTTGTGGTGAGGCTTGAGAAGCGGATCCTACCTCTCCACCAGTGTTGGACGTGCCACTAGGACTCATGGTGTCCTTTCCAGATCTATAATCCTGTTACCAAGAAGGTAATAGTAAGTCGCAATGTGGTCTTCTTAGAATAGCTGCATCAATTAGAGGAGGATGCTTCCTTCCCAGACAACAAGGACCAGGATATCCATCCAGTACAACCTCCAAGAGCAGACCAAACTCCCCCAATGGTGTTTGGGAGGATTCAAGATAAAGAAGAAGAAGAAGAGCCTGCAGAACCACAATGGCAATGGCCATTCCCGAAGTGGGTAAAGTAGCTTTTGGATGGCAGAGAACCTCCAAAAAAATCCGCAGTTTTGTTAACAATCCTTTACTTCTGCAAGTCATCAATTCCATGTATAGTAACCTCCCTCCTACGTTTGTCTCTTGTGCACTACTCTCTTTTCTTTCCAGCTTCATAATCCCTTACGACATTGTCCCGTACTATTGGTTCAATGGATCTTCCCATGTTGCCTTGCATTGGCTCACCTTGTTGTTGGTAGCTCAAATGTAAACCCAAAACATGCAATTCAGTGCAGGATAGAACTAAGCAATGCTCTGAACGATTAACGTGCATATGTTATGTAGCACATGTAGCACACTATAGCAACATATCAAACAATAATGGGGCACAATGTGTATGCACTATACAACATTATATGTGCTATACTGGGGTGAGCAGAGAATGAAGCGGCACAGCTGCTCACAGTAGACTTCTATCAATCCCAACGGTCAAGAGGTGTGCCCTAGCATGGGAAAGCTGCAACCAAAAGCATTTTGAAAGTTAATGGTTGGATCCAGAGAAATTGATGCTGCAAGATTCTAGCAGAATTGGGAAAAATGGGAGAGATATGGAAGAAGGTTGAAGAAGATGATGAGGTGGTAGCCTAGGAATCTAAAGCTCAAGGAGGATCATGGTGCTCTAATACCAAATGTTGGAACTTGGGGAGAGACGAGAGATTGATCATGGAGGGGAGTGAGAACACATGAGATATTCAAATGGGTGTTCTATTCATTGTGAGAGGGAAGTCCCTCTTTTATAGAAATGGAGAGAGGGTGTCCTAAATCAATGGCACATCTCCTACATCAAAGGATGTAACTCATAAATCATAGGAGCTCCACAATCATAGGCACCACCCCATGTGGGGGCCTTTGCATTACATCATCGCCTGTGTCATGGCCTATGGCACTAAGTGTACCTCTTCTACACACACACACAACCATATGACTGCTAGTGGATGCACACATGCACCTAGCAAGCCCTTGATCACACGTATCCCAACATGTATCCCAACCAAAGTTGGTGCGATAGACTGGGAATTCGGGTGAGCTAGAGACACGCATGAGTGCATCATTTAGGAGTACTCAATCAAAGAGCACAGTGGGCCCTTGAATCTCTAACCAGTGTAAGAGTCCAAGTTGGTGCCTGAGGCAATGGACATATGCATGTAAGAATCTGTGGTGGAGAGGTCCTCATCTTGGAGCTCTCCTACAGTGGCGGTTGTGATCCCCCAGTAGATCAAGTTGCCAAAATGGGCATTTGGGAGAGGTGGAGCCATCTTGCTTTTCATGTTTAACACACTGAGAAAGCTCAACCTCTTGTCTCTAGCATGACCCCTCGCTTTGGTAGCGCACTTTCATATGTGGCCAACTAGCACCTCGTAGGAGCTGAACCCACTGTCCTTGAACGTGCACATCATTTGAATGAGAATACCCTCTACTTCTTCTTCTCCTTCATCTGCTCGTTGCTCTCCCCCTCAACAATTTCCAAGTCTATTGCTTCCTTTTCCTCACACAGATTGTCCATCTTCAAAGCATGCATGTGTGCACAAGCCTCATAGAGATCTGCTCATCCCTCATGCACTCTGCGCACAACATCATGAAGTGCCACAGTGATTGCCCATCTTCCACAATGTGGCTGTGAGTCACTCCCAGCACAATGCCGCCACATTTGAACCTCGTGACCTACACACAAAAAAAAGAGACTGAGGCACCACATCTACTCTACTCTCGGTATAGATCTAAACATCAAGCAAGCTTTCCCCTCACCTAAATCGATAACAAAGGTGCCAAAAAATGGCCCATCGCATGAGACTTCCCTACAACCGCCACCCATGGATTAAGGATCTCAAAGAATGGCTTCATTTCAAAGTTGTCCTTCCAATCATTGAAGCACACCCCATCCACAGAAGCCTCCACAAACTCAACCCTGAGGCCATTGTAGACAACTTTAACTCTCTCTCTTTCTCCTTCACCCAGCCATCCTGCGAGAGGGTAGATATCAACCAAGATTGTTGAAAGGCTTCATTTGAGGTTTTGGGTAATAGAAGAGTAGTCGTTTAGGCGGATTCGAAAATAAAGAACTCTGCGGTTGTAGGGAAGGGGAAGGCACAGGAGATCTACAACTGACAAGAAAAGATATTTCTATGGGGAAGGAGAGGCGGGAGTGACCAATGAGTGCTGAAGACCGGAGAGCGAAGGTTCTTCCATTGGCAAAGAAGAGACTACCATGCTAGGACTCACAGATGATTAGCATATATACTATTAAAGGAATGTTTGTATATTTTATAATAACTACTAGCGAATAGAGTTAAAGGCTAAAGCCACAAATTGGTGATTACCAAGTGGGTCATGATAATAAGTTTTACATAATTTATGACCCAAAAAGTTCGAGATATTCCACATAGGTCGAGACCACAAAGTACGAGATATGTCACATAGGCCAAGACCACAAAGGTCAAGATATAATGCCACACAAGCCAAGACCACACAGGTCGAGATATGCCACATAGGTAGAGACCACAAAGGTCGAGATATATTGCCACACAGGATGAGACCACATAGGTTGAGATATGGTGCCACACAAGATGAGACCACACAGGTCATGTTGGATTGTATAAAATGATAGGCTCATCACATAGATGATCTATGAGTTTGTAAGACACACACAACTAATACAAGAAGTCCTATCAAGAGGTGGTGACGCACGCCTTCTCTTATCTACTCAACAACCCACTCTTGCACTAACTCTGCGTCTGTATCCTCAATATAATTACAACGAAGAAAGAAATTCAAGTAGTCACAAATTGTTTCTTGATAATTTCTTTGTGAGGCCCTTATTATTTCTTCAACATCCACATCAAATCGCCCATAGCGAGTACTGTGATAACGAAGGTTACTTAAGAAGTGTAAGAGATCTTGTCATGCTTTTATAATATTCTGTAAAATTCTTTCACTCTCTGGTATCTTCAGAGTCTCCTCCCTCTTTGCATGTCTCGGGGCATCAAATTCCTCTCTCTCCATCTATGTCAATGGAGAGCCTTGTTGAATTCTAACCTCTCTCTTTGCTACTTGATCAACAATCCACTCTTTAATACTATTAATTCCTGATTCTACATCTCCTATTATTTGGTTTACATCCATGGATGGGGAGATGGAAGAAGAAAGTGTTTGCAAAGGACTAGGATGGAGGAATACTTAACTACCTCAATGTGGAGGTAGTGAAATGGAGAGAATAAATAGAGAGAGGATGAGAGAATTGGTGAGCACTCAAGTGTATTTGCACTCAAGTGTATTCGCACAAAGGAGATGAGGATGAGTGAGTGTGAAGTGAAAGGTTTAGAATAAAGTCAGTGGAGCATTGGGAATCGATACTTGGAAATGAATGCTCTACTTTTAGTGAATGGAGCATGCTCTACTTTCACCTAGTGAAGCATTGGGAATCGATACTTGAAAGTGAATGCTCTACTTTTAGAGCAGGATACTTAGAGAGAAAGGCTCCTTTTTCCCTTTCTTTTGTTCGTTCAAGGTAAGAAAAGTATGTCACCATCTAATTGTGGTTTTTATTGGAATGATCTAACAATGTGTAGCATTTTTAATTTTGGATTGTGCTTTTTTATTGGGGTGGATTTTGGTTTTATACATATCTTCAACATGATGAGAATAAAAAAGACCTCCGAGGAAATATGTTTCATGTTGGATGAAAACCATTGAACATAGGCTCAGAAGAAAGATATAAATTTTTCTTTTGGATAAGATGCCTCCAAACATGTTTTAGTAAAGGAAAATTTTATTGTTATAACTAGTACAAAAGTGTTGCACCCTTAATAGGGTCTTTAATGTTTTAGTAAAGGAAACATTCATTATTGTAACTAGTACAAAAGTGTTTCTCTTAATAGGGTCTTTAAATAGATTGAATTGGTATGTGTTTAATGCTTGTCTTTTGGTATTGAAATTGGCATATTATCTTGCGAAATGATTTGGATCTTCAGTTTTTTGGTAGGATGATTGAAGAGGCCTTTATAAGAGTTGTGTGATATACCTTACTCAGTTAGAAGGCTTGGAGAAACAAAGCCATCTTGGTTTGTAGATGGATTTACAACAGAGGAGCAAGAGTAGGTTTGAAATGCTACTTTGAAAGATGTGAAACCTCTTTAATCTACCTCTAGGTATCTTTGCATTGAATGATTGTTCTTTCTACATCTAGACGTAGGTGGCACACGATAGGGACCAAGTTATGATGGTGATGGTTCATTGCTATCCATTGACATGTTATATGCTTGATCAAATCTTGTTTCTAGTAAGTTTTTTTAAATTCTTGCTAGCACTAGTAGCTTGAGAATACATTTTTATGTAGCTTTTTAAGGACCTTTGTCCCAAATCCCTTGAAATAAACAAATACACCATTATTGTGGTTTCCAAGACCTAGTTAAGGATGTAACAACCTTTTTGGCATACCAAAGGATGGCAAATGGTAAACCCATAGGCTAATTATGGGAATTATACAAGGGCCTTCAGAAGGAGAGGGGCTTTAAGGGTTGTCATAATCTAAGAGCTAGTTTGGCAATGCCTAGTGACATTTTCACCTTGTTTACATGATGGCGTAAGTAGGTTTCTCTAACTTACAAAAATGGATTTGTTATGTCCCCCTAGAGGATATGATCTCATCTACTATTTAATTATTAGCGGGTCATAAATGTTGTAGAACTTAATATCATGAATGCAATTGTTATGTCCCCCTAGAGGATATGATCTCATCTACTATTTAATTATTAGTGGGTCATAAATGTTGTAGAACTTAATATCATGACCCACGTGGTAATCACCAATTTGTGGCTTTGGCCTTTAAATTTATTCGCTAGTAGTTATTATAAAATTTACAAAAACAATCCTTTAATAGTTAGGGTGTTTACACAGTGAAGGGGTGTTTACACAGTGAAGGGTGCCCAAGGCTGGGCACCCTTTTGGACCAATAGGAAGCTTGAGTTTTGGCTTTGGGCGGGCACCTCTTTACACATACACTGCCCATCCCTAAACCAAATAATCTTACATAACATTGTCCTTTTGCATCATTTGGAAGCATTTTTTCACTCCTTTGCCTTGAGGGATGTATCTTGAATGGTTTTTTGTAGGCGCTTCTTTTTTCATGGTAGTCCTCTTCTCTGCCAAATTCCAATGGAAGAACCTTCGCTCTCCGTTCTTCAGCACTCGTTGGTCACTCCCGCCTCTCCTTCCCCACAGAAATCTCTCTTCCTCTCAGCTGCAGATCTGCTGTGCCTTCCCCTTCCCTACAACCGCAGAGTTCTTTTTTTTCGAATCAGCCTAGACGACTACTCTTCCGTTACCCAGAACCTCAAACGAAGCCTTTCGACGGTCCTGGTTGATTTCTACCCTCTCGCAGGACGGCTGGGTGAAGGAGAAGGCGGAAGAGTTGAAGTTGTCTGCAATGACCTCGGGGCTGAGTTTGTGGAGGCTTCTGTGGATGGGGTGTGCTTCAGCGATTGGGAGAAGGACAACTTTGAAATGAAGCCGTTCTTCGAGAGCCTTACTCCATGGGTGGCGGACGCAGAAAAGTCTCATGCGATGGACCGGCCTTTGTTATCGATTCAGGTGAGAGGAAAGCTTGCTGGATGTTTAGATCTGTACCGAGAGTAGAGCAGACGTGGTGCCTCAGTCTCTGTTTTTCGTGTGCAGGTCTCGAGGTTCAAATGTGGCGCAATTGCGCTGGGAGTGGCTCACAGCCACGTCGTGGCAGATGGGCACTCGCTGTGGCACTTCATGACGGCGTGGGCGGAGTGCGGGAGGGGAGAGCCGATCTCTATGAGGCCTGTGCACACGCGCACGCTTTTGAAGGTGGACAATTTATGCGAGGAAAAGGCAGCAATAGACTTGGAAAAGGTTGAGGCGGAGAGCAAAGAGCAGATGAAGGAGAAGAAGACGCAGAGGGTATTCTCGTTCAGCAAAGAGATGATGCGCACGTTGAAGGAGAGGGCTGGCGGTGGGTTCAGCTCCTATGAGGTGCTGGTTGCCCACATATGGAAGTGCTCTACCAAAGCGAGGGGTCATGCTAGAGACACGAGATTGGGCTTTCTCAACGTGTTAAACATGAGAAGCAAGATGGCTCCACCTCTCCCAAATGCCTATTTTGGCAACTTGCTCCACTGGGGGATCGCAACTGCCACTGCAGGGGAGCTCCAAGATGAGGACCTCTCTGCCACAGCTTCTCGCATGCATATGTCCCTTGCCTCGCGCACCAACTTGTCCATGGAGAGACTCTTACACTGGTTAGAGCTTCATGGGCCCATTGCGCTCTTGGATCGAATAATCCTAAATGATGCACTCATGCGTGTCTCTAGCTCACCCAAATTCCCAGTCTATCGCACCGACTTTGGTTGGGGTGCACCCCTTGCTGTTCGATCTGTCGTCGTGGAGGAGTCTGAAAAAATTGTGCTTTACCCTGGAAGTGAGGGCATCGGTAGCATAGATGTGTGTATGGCACTCCCAACATTTGCCATGCACAAGCTTGCATCTGATCGTACTTTCATACACGACCTCTCTTTGCCCGCTAATCACACTTGCTCTAATGAACTGAGGGTCCTTAAAATGGTAGACCCTAGTGCCACACTCGTTTAGGGAATCTACCGAACAATAAGTTATGTTGTGAATGGGACTTATTAGTACTAATTCATGAAGTTCTCCTTTGACCTTTTCTTTATGTGTTGCAATGTGTGCTATGGTTTGTATCTTTTTGGAAGTCCAGTTAAAATAAAGGGGGAAGGAGCAACGGTAGCTCAAACGGTAGTGCGTCTCTCTATTCAAGCTTGTTGCCTATATTCAAATCCCATTACATTCAATATTGGTCTTAGACAGAGTGTCCATTATTTGATCATGGGTGGGTGAGCTTTTAAAAAAAAAGGGATGGGATTTGTCTTTTATGAGAGTTGTAGATCCATTAATTGTTTATTTTAGAGTGAATCCATGGATGGTCTAAATGTTGCTTGTTTTTTGAGTCCACTTTGAAAGCACTTTTATTAACATCGTAGTAGATAACAAAGATTGCAAGTGTCCATATTAAAGACCCCTTACAATATTTGTGGTTTGCCTTTCTTTGGGATTTTTATTGTTTATCTTAAGAGCATTGATTGTCTTTGGTGTCATAGCTGATTCATCTTAATATTTCATGAGAAATTGATTGTCTTTGTAGGTGTACTTGATTTATATAATCATATTAAGAGTAGCCTAGAGGGGGATAACTTTGCAGTTGTTCTTAACATTGAGGAGAATGACGAAGATGTCCTCATTTTGTGTTACACTGTACAAAACCCAAACTTAAGTTGAAGGAAGCATTTAAGAATTATTGGGGACCAATATATGAGAAGTAGGATGGTATGAGAAGACATCTAAGAAAGAGCACAGATACAGACTCTTAGATAAGAATCCATAGACATTTGTCTACTTTAATCGAGTCAAGAGCTATTAATTTTCAAATTTGCGAGTTGTGCTTGCAAGAAAGGATGGCAAAAGGCTCTTCAAAATAGATGTAGACACTCATGAGCACATCAGGGGTGTCTTGCGGGCATTGACATCTAATCTAGTTAGCTATTAAATGTCCATGGAAGTTGCCCCATGCTCTTGGGTGAAAGTGCCATCACAATTCGATGTCCTAGGCTAAGTGCCATCATAATTCAATGTCTTAGGCTATAAGGAAGAAGATCAAATCCATCATGAAGGCTCTACCTTTGAGCGAGTTTTATCAAGCCTCAAATTTGAAGGGTAGTTTAGAATTTGATTTTGAACGGTCAACACCTTCTACGTATTATGCATTCGATCATTTTTTAAGGAACACTATATTAGAGAATTTGGGAAAATCCTAATTCCCACGAAATAAAATATAGTCACTTCAAAAGTAAAATTTGATGTTTTTTATTGAAACATTAGCTCCATTGAGGACCATGCACAATACTTTCCCAATTCCTAGAAACCCAAGCAAAAATCTTCTGTATGTTGCTATGGCAAAAGGCCTTAATAGATGTGAACATGGCTCCATGGCCAAAAAATTTGTTGATTTGCTAGTGAAAGAAAGATGTTTGTTGTTTTGTATGCATCAAAACCACAAACAAAAGCCAATTTATAGATGTTGCGTTAGGAAGATTCATTGGAGTAAATTAAATTGCAGTATTGATATATGCAATAGGATTGTTATAGATCTTTGACATCCATCATATAACTGTGGTCTTCAAAAACAAAATTAAACTTGCAACAACTGTTAATTTTTATTTGGTATATAAGATGTATCAAATTAATGTCAAATGCATATGTTTCTATGTTGATAAATTGCAGTATTGACATATGCAATAGGATTATGGTAGAGCTTTGACATCCATCATATAAATGTGGTGTTCAAAAACACCGTTCCATCACAATAGAGCTCATGAAACTCTCCATCACAATAGAGCTATAATCAAAACCATTGACATAGCCAATTTTGCACCACATCGTTTAACATAATCATTAACAATTCCATACTAGTATTCATACTCACAAAGTAGCTCATCTCCGAAGGAGATATCCTTTATGGTTTGCACAGTAATGTAGCCATGGGCACTCAAATTTTCTTGTGACTTTTGAGCCCAAGGTGGTAGTTTAGGGATGTATACAAATATAACATTTGTTCTTTCTTTATAATACATTGAGCTATTTATATATCCAGCAATGTTTCCATACAATACATCTCCCACAATACATTTCACATCTGTCAATGGCTCAATGAATGGATCTTCAAACATTCCATAAGTCTTCATCCTTGGGAAAAACTTGAGGAGAGATCTCCAAGTATCATAATCATACTTTGGACCATTATATACCATCAAATCTTGTTTTTTCTTGATGCTCGTATGTACAAAAAGACCATATCCTGCCCCAGGTATTGTTGATTTCTTTACTTCATAATGGATGCCATCCATTTCGAACACGTGCTCAATGGGTATGGGCAATTTATGTTTCCATAAGCCATTGGATGCAGGATCAAAATTTGTAATAAGATAGCTCTTCAACTTTTCAGGACAATCTGCAACACCTATCATATGTTTAAAATCAAAGAATCATTCTTTTAGTGGAGGAATACAAACTCACATCACAAAGCACATAGCATTTTTTGGACAAGGTACTGACTCAATGTCTATTAATTCTTTCACAAAACAAATTGAAACATAATGTTTTGCTAGTTGAATCTAACCAAATAGTGTCCAAATATAAATCAGAATGTAGGTACAAATGTTTTAGTTGAGCATTTGTGTCTACAACTCTAATTAACAAGATCACTCACATTCCCTAATGGTTGTCTATGCAATAAAATTGAATCAAGTTGGCTAAGAATGCCCTTGCAACATCGGCAGTGATTCCCCTTTCCTTGCATCCAAGAACCATAGCAAAGCGTTTTGCCTCACTATCTTTCAATGGCCCCATTTTGGCAATTTTTCTTAGCATGCATTCTTCCTCTTCATTCAATGTAACATGTTGAGCATGCACCATACTTCTTGTAGTAGGACAAGTCCCTCTCACTCTAGTTTTGGTTATAGGTGAAGTAATACCTTTCTCTGTGTCTTTTTTTGAACTACGAGTAGACATATGAGATTCGACATTCATCCTTTCGAGAACTTCTTTGTTTTTTTCTTTGAATTCAAGGATCACTGGTTGAAAATAATAGAACATATCATGCCCTTCGACAATCGGAGCTTGACCAAATCTGTTAGAAGAGATGGCACTGCGCACATCTACTGCATCATCTAGCATCTGTAGGTACGGTAATAACTCATGAAGCAAAATAGAATCACCACAATCTATATCAAATTTTGTAGGGAAAATGCAATTTTCTGCTGGATTAACACAACCCGTGTAAGGCGAAACATCAATGAACACTGTTCTTGCTGGTTTGCATTCCTCTTTAAAACAACACCACACTCTCATCAATGGTTTAAACTCCGCTTCCACATTCATCCTATCTGGTCGAATGATTCTACTCTTTATATGCTTGTGGCATGCCATCGCACCCCAAACCATGAAGAAATGTAACTTTCTGTTAACATGATGCTCCAAAGTGTCCAGCATGTGTTGCACCATGCCCTTTTCTCCTGCAGTGGACCAAATGCCAACATGGTAGTGATCGAGCAACCATTGTAGAAACTCCAAACACCCAGGACGGAGAACAAGCCAATGCTTCCCATTGTGCAAGCTCATATGTTTATTTGACTTCGAAAAACAACGCTCGAGCAATAACCCTTTCAAATCTATTATCACCGCTAGTCTTATTTTTGTTATCACCTCTTTTGACATTATTTCTGAGGGTGACATTATGTCTTCTCCTTTACCTTCTAAGATTTCTTCCTGCACCTTGGCTTCATACAATGACATTGCATCTTCTCCTTTACCTTCTAAGCTTGCATTCACATTTGTCAATGGAACATTAACTGCAGACATTGCATCCTCAACATTTTCAATCAACCATGTTGAGCTTGGAACTTGCATGCTAATGTTCATATTAGGCACATAATGAATCATTGGATCAGGTGTCACATGTACAGGCAATGCTTCTAGCGATGTGAAATTGAGATGGCCAATATCTGTTGATAAACAAGGAAATGAAATTCATAAGTAGAAACAAACTGAATATTGAGATGGAAAACCAAATTGTCAAACTTTAGGTTGTGTGCTCTCAATGCAATTTGTTTGTGTGAAAGCATTCATGTTTTTCTTTTTTAAAACAAAATTGGAATACTAAAAAAAAGAAAGCATTCATGTTCATATGCTTAGTATACCCCCTAAAGTTGTTGAATCTATACCCTTTCAAGTTATTTTAATCCCCAAAACTACATATCCTTACAATGCCAAAAACCTTTGCATAATAGATAGAGTGGAGTCCAACATTATCTAGCATTGCCCGAGTGTTCCCACTAAGAAAAGATTTGGCCAAGCGGCCAAAACATATTTGAGCATTCATATGAAGTGAATAAGGATAGAAACAATAATTTACACTAATTCATTCATCACGATCAAGACTCAACACACTTTTTAACATTTATGAACTCATAAATAAATTTGGATGTGTATCACACTCTAAAGGTATTACAACATGCAAACACATCTTTTCATGAAATATAGAAAATTAAACATATTCAAGAATACATATGAATGTTTGAATTATGGCAATGAGATAGAATGAATTTCCAAGTAATATTAAAAGATCTTTGGAACAAAATTAATACATCATATGGAGAATATAGCAAGATAACATATGGAAAACACGAACACCATATAAAAGGACAATTTCAAGGACCTGTTGCTTCCTCTTCTGTTTCCCAAAACTTTGAAGCGTGTTTTTGTAAATGCTCACGCTGCTCTTCATTGAAGGGTTGAAGCTCTTTTTGTCCTGGTATGGTATCAATTTCTTTATCCCCTCCACCTTCAATTGTATCATCTTCTTTTGATACCCCCTCTATTGCCAATATTGGTTCTTGCAAGCCAGCCCATTGTCGAATTTCATGATTACTGTAAGCATACGTGCAACATATACTTTCAACCTTTGCCAACTCCTCATAAGTCTCAACAACTGGAACAACACGCCTCTTACAAGAAAGAGACTCTATTGCAGCAAGCCCCTCAGAGAACAAGTCCAATACATACTCATCTTCTCGACAGAAACCCATGATCATGTCTTTCATGATACTTGAATGTTTTCTTTTCAAGGATAATTCAATGTCAAATTCATCATCATCCTCCTCGTCATCATCATCCTCATCACCTGATTCTTCTGCACCACTTGATTTTTCATATTTTTCATCTGCAACATATATTGATGGCTTACATTGTGCATTGGTATAGCGCTCAATATCGTTGAAATGCTTTTCCTTGCTTACCAGTACACAGGCAATTAAGCCATCCATAGATCCAGTGACAAATATATCTGTAGTTTCAAAATTAAGGCAACCGAAGTGTATTTTGTATTGTCCGCATGCCTTATTTAATGCATTCTTCAAACATGATACATGATCCATGGTCAAGAACACCACAAGAAGGAATTGTACTGGGGGAGAAGCGATTGTCATCAAGCTTTTCAACAAACACTCAAAGCGATCCTCATTCCAATTTCTACTTCTGCTTGGTCCATACATTACATCCAAAAAGGCAACCCCTATTGCCATTGGCTCTTGGTACACATTATGTATAAATTCCATTCCCTCCATGTTTGAACCGACTGTGTAGAACCTCCAAGGCCGGGTGGAATTCGGTCCATGACTTGCACCTTCACTTTGTCCCATAATCCACCTCAGATACCCCTTTGCAGCATCAGGCAATGGTGGAGTTTCCTTGCCCTGTTGAAGCTTCACTTTTAACCATGAGTCAGAGCAACCACGAATCCGATGATACAATTCTGGAGTAATTTTAAAATGTGATCTGCACTCATCCCAATTTTTTAACATTAAAGAAGGCCGTTCTGTCGATATAAACATATAAAGTTCTTCTTGTAGTGCAGCATCTCTCTTGATTTGCATAGCTCGTCCTTCAATATCAAGAATCATGGCATCAGTCTTTGTTTTAGCTATGACTACTCTACCTTCCTTAATGTCATTTTGAATTTGACCAATTTGATCATCACTCAATCCACGCAAGCATCTAAACATTGAGACTGTGGGTTGCCTACGGCATTTTCCATCTTGTGAATATTTGTTGCCTGCAATGTAATCCTCAAGGATGGAGATCCAACCATCATAAATGGCATCGCTTGTGATTATCATATGTACATCCTTCGTGGCAAAGCTATTGCCCAATGTTACCTTGCCAGTGTCAATGAAAGCCTGCAAAATATATGAATCCATTAGAATGCAATCATTAAGAAAACCAACTTGTAAAAAATGATTCATAATTAAAATCTGTACTTACATCCCAATTCTCACGATCTGGATGTCCTTTTGCAAGCCCTTGTTGTGCTTTCTTGGGTCTGTTAAAGAGAATCCATTGTCCCCTCACCTGCTTAAGTATATCAATGTATGGAGATTGTCTCAAGATATTTTGAGACTCCAGGTTTGCCATCTTTGATATCTCCACACAAAAGCGTGCGGGATAATTCACTACAATTCTCGCCTGGCGGGTGCGGTAGTAGTTCTTTCTTTGGGCCGTGCTGTTATCATCATTAGATGTGAATATTTTAGCAGCATATATTGAATGTTGTCCAGATAGTATCCAGTAGTGGCACTTGGTTAAATCCTTTTTATCTACCCTTTCTAGGGGCTGCTTTGTTTCAGGATTGAAAGGCATTAAATCCGCTACAGTAGCAGGAGGCCTAGAGTTATAACCAAAGTCTGCAGCAAGCTTCTCCACATGCTCTTTGTTCAACCCTCTATATACATAGCTTGGAGGAGCTTTTTGACATCTTGCAACTGGAATTGAAAATGTTGCATGCAACCCGAATGGGTAGTATTTTTCATATTCCACCAAGCCTGATGGTTTCTTTTGCCCTTTTTTTCCTATGACCTTTCCACTTGGCTCCAATTCACTACCACTGCTTCTTTCCACAACTGCTAGCATACCCTCTGGAGGTGTTCCTTCTTGTGGTAGATCAACTATAGTTAGCTTTCCTTTCTTTGCTCCTTCTCCGCTACCACCTGGTGCTTGAACCATAGTCGATTTACCTTTCTTTGTTCCTTCCCCACTATCTTCCCCACTCTTACGCTTCTTTAATGTTGCTGAAACTTTGTGATATGATTGAATGATTGTTGTCACTGTGTGAATTTCATTTCCATCAATTGATTCAACACTTATCCAGCCTCTTGAGTGCATGTTGTCATCTACATCAGACTTCATACGAGATGCTTCATAATCACAGGGATCCAAGAGAAACTTCTTATTTTGATTTATAATGATCAACAATCCAATATCTCCCTCTTTTCCAACCACATCTTCAGTGATTTGATGTACCGATCCAACACAAGTGTATGCACTTTTATTAGGTAACAAAACAAATAAGTGAACTCGTGTCAACTGTGCTCCCTCAATACTATATATGTCAAAGTACCAAGGTATGCTTTTCTCTGCAAATCCACTTACAACTTTCTCAACCTTCTTCACATTTGTGTCTTTCCTGTAAAAGACCCAAGCAATATACAAAGTATCATCTTTATAATCTTTAAAGTTAGACAAAACACATTATCGATAAACATATCTAAAATAGAATCTAGAATTGACACTAGACCTAGTAGTAGATTTGAAAAAGTACTAGATTCTAGGGAGATTTGGCCACAATAGGGAGAATTGGCCGTGCGGCCAAATCTTATGGGCTTCTTTTAAAGTACTGGAAGGGGAGGTTTAGATGTGTAGCCAAATCATATGGGCTTCTTTCAAAGCACCAAAGTTTGGGGAGATTTGGCCTTGTGGCCAGATCTTGTGGGCTTCTTTCAAAGCACTAGGGTCTGGAGAGATTTGGCTGTGCAACCAAATCTTGCTAGCTTCTTTCAAATCAGTCAAATCTTTCTAGCTTCTTTTAAATCACTTGGGTTTAGGGAGATTTGGCCGTGCGGCCAAATCTTGCTAACTTCTTTCTAATCACGAGGGTCTATGGAGATTTGGCCGTGCGGCTAAATCTTTTCAAAGCACGAGGGTTTGGGGAGATTTGGCTGCAGTCAAATCTTGGTAGCTTCTTTCTAATCACAAGGGTCTATGGAGATTTGGCCGTGCGGCCAAATCTTTTCAAAGCACCAGGTTTAGGGAGATTTGGCCGTGTGGCCAAATCTTGCTAGCTTCTTTCTAATCACGAGGGTCTATGGAGATTTGGCCATACTGCCAAATCTTTTCAAAGCACCAGGGTTTGGGGAGATTTGTGTGTGGTCAAATCATGCTAGCTTCTTTCTAATCATGAGGGTCTATGGAGATTTGGCCATACTGCCAAATCTTTTCAAAGCACCAGGGTTTGGGGAGATTTGTGTGTGGTCAAATCATGCTAGCTTCTTTGTAATCATAAGGGTCTATGGAGATTTGGCCATGTAGCCAAATCTTTTCAAAGCACCAGGTTTGGGGAGATTTGGCCATGCAGCCAAATCTTTTCAAAGCACCAGGTTTGGGGAGATTTGGCTGTGCAACGAAATCTTTTCAAAGCACCAAGTTTAAGAAGATTTGGCTATTCAGCCAAATCTTTTCAAAGCACTAAGGTTTGGGGAGATTTGGCTACGATGCGAAATCTTTCTAGCTTTTTATAAGTCACGAGGGTTTAGGGAAATTTGACTGTGCGGCGAAATCTTGCTAGCTTTTTTCTAATCACAAGGGTCTAGGGAGATTTGGCCATGCGGCCAAATCTTTTGAAAGCAACAGGATTTGAGGAGATTTGGTTGTGATGCCAAATCTTAAATTTTAAATTTTAAAATCTGGATCTTCAATTTTTAAATTTAACGTTTGAAGATTTGTCCATGTGGCCAAATCTTCCTAGTGATTTCAAATAAGATTTGGCCATGTGGCCAAATCTTCCTAGTGATTTGAAAGAAGCTAGCAACATTTGGCAGCGCGGCAAAATCTTCCCAAACCCTAATGCTTTGAAAGATTTGGCCACATGGCCAAATCTCCCAGAACCTGGTGATTTGAAAGAAGCATGCAAGAGGAGGTTGCACAGCCAAAACTCTCCATACCCTAGTGCTTTGAAAGAAGCCTGCAAGATTTGGCCACACGACCAAATCTCCCCAAGTTTGAAAGAACGCCACAACCAAATCTTCTCAGTGCTTTGAAAGAAGTCACGGAGGTCTCGAAGGATTTGGCTGTGCATCCAAATCTTGCTAGCTTCTTTGAAAGCACCAAGGTTTGAGCAGATTTGGCCGTGTGGCCAAATCTTATTGCTTCTTTCAAAGCGCTAGTGTCTTAGGAGATTTGGCCATGTGGCCAAATCTTGTGGGCTTCTTTCATAGAACCAAGGTCTAAGTAGATTTGGATGTGTGCATAAATCTTTATGGCTTCTTGAAAGCACCAGCATCTCGGGAGATTTGGTTGTGTGGACAAATCTTGCTATCTCCCTTTCAAAGCACCATGGTCTGTGAAGATTTGGCCATGTAGCCAAATTTTGCTGCCTAAAATTCAAAGCACCAAGGTTTAGGAAGATTTGGTCTTGCAATGAAATCTTGTAAAGTATTTTCATCCTAAGTCACACCATTAGATATCAATATTGAACTATAACAAATGCTATGTACTATGCAGATGCCACATTGAAAGTGGGGGTTAAAGTCAACTTGCTTGTCAGTGGAAAGATTGTTGCCATTGGGACAATATTCTCTACATCACATGATGACATGTGCCAAGGTGTGCCCTTGGGAGAAAACAATGTATCGGTGGCGATCGATATTTGTATGGATGAAAGTGCACTTCTTCCATTTCCTACAATGGATGCATTCTTAGTCTATGAGGCTTTGGGTAGTGTTGTTCGTTGGAAAGCACGATCAATGAGTTGTGTGGACAATGTCAATGAAGCTATTGTACCAATGAATGATATAACATTAGATACCATTGACGTTGAACCTCTATGTGAATATGATGAGTTTTCCATTCGAGAATCATGGAAGGACAAGAAAGTCTTAATATGGGATGAGCAGAAAACCAAGAGCATTGCAGAGGGTGTTGTTTTATATGTCTACCCATTTGAACCTATAAATTTTGAGATGCTTGGTGAAGGTAATCTAGGTGTGGGAATTGAAAAGTATCACAATGATGTATCAGGCATCGATACCATCCACTTAATCAAATGGCCCATTGCACAAATAACCTTTTTAGATGGAACTTCATTAAGAATCGATGACACCATGAATTCTTCAAGTGGTTCTGGGAAAAAGCACATGGAAGATGAGGACCCAATGGAAAAATCCACAAAAAAGAGGCGTTACTGCATGATAAAGAGAAAAGCTAAAAAACATGGCATGCCATTAGCATCATCTAGACTCACAAGGGATGCAATCGTAAAAGTATCTATGATTGATTGTTGTAAACAAAATTGTTGTCAATTTGCCGATCGTCAAATGATATCCAAATTACGCATAGAGTATTGGGGCCAAATTTTGGAGGCTCGCACCAATTATGTATATGACACTCTTGGGGTTGCTTGTCGAAAAGATGACAATGGGCAGTTCAAATATGTCTTTTCATTGAATGGTATTCAAGTTTGTTGTAGAGCATGGTATGAAATGCATGGTATTCCAAAAACAACATTTTATCGATACAGGGAGCAATTTGAAATTGGTATACGAAGGTGCATACATGGTAATAAAGGAATCGTGCGGAGAGGTTGGGACCATAATCCAAGATTTTGTGGATAACAATTCTGAGCGTATGCCACACAAAAGTAGAACACTTCAGGATGGATCAAGGGAAACACAGTTGGTGATACCGGATATATACAAGCAGGTTGATATTCTCTATGAAGTTAACATGCAATTAAAGCATAGTTTGGGTTGTAAGGAGATGTCAACTTCCACATTCAACCGCATATGGAACTCTGAATTCAAGCATGTAACTTTGTCAAAAACAAGTGAATTCTCTAAGTGTGGTTTATGTAGTGCAATCAAGGCTCAGCTTGCAGCGACAAAATGCCAAAATGAACGTAATAAGTTGATGGAAGATAGAAGAAAGCACATGTTACAACAAAAAAGTTGTAGAAATGTGTACTACACTTGGCGCAGATTTTCTGAAATGTATCCTCAGACATACTTGTGCATTATCCATGATAAGATGGACCAAAAGAAGACAGCCATCCCTAGATTACGCAATCGTTCAAAGGACACAGACAAATCCTTTCAGCTCCCAGTGGCTTTGACTGGCATGATCACACATGGACATGGTCAAGGACGTTATGGTCATTTTTCTTTATCCTTGTGGCCGTCGGATCCTAACTTCACAATTGGTTCATTGGCTTTGTGTTTGAGAAATCTTGAAAGATTTGATAACCATGCACTTGGAGATTTGGTACATGATGGGATGCCAAGGTCTGACAATGCTCTGCTAAATGCACTAACCTCAAGAGAAGCATTGGATTCTCACTATGTTTCTAATGGCAAGCAACAACTTCATCTTGGGGCAGTGGGTGGAACATTCAAAGACCTTGGACTTGGAAGTTCCCATCAAGAAAATCCTTATAAGAAACTACCCGAACACCTATTGTTGCAGTTGGATAATTGTGGTTCTGAAAACAAGAATAGGTACTTGTTTGCATACCTATCATTACTTGTTGCTCGAGGGATTTTCAAGTCAATTCAATTGGGATTCTTGATGGTTGGGCATACACATGAGGATATTGATGCAATGTTTAGCAGGTTTTCAGAGAGGTTAAGAACTAGCCAAACATTGACATTTGCACATCTCATGGATACTTTTAGACAATGTGAGGAGTCTTCTCCAATGCCATTTTTGGTAACGGAAGTCCCTGATTTCAAGAGCTATGTTGATGGATGCCTATGCGATGGGAAAGATTCTTTAGTGGGACACTCAAAGCCTCTCCAATTTCGGTTCTTTATGCGAAATGAAGTTCCTATCATGCAATATAAAGTGCATCCACGATCATTAGATTGGCAACCAAGTGAAGGTGGCATTGAGTTGTGGAAGAGACATCCGGATGGTCATCCAATGCTACCAAGTGGAGAGCCACCTTATGTAACCATGTTCAAGTATGTGAAGGACCACTTAGATGTGATAGTTGGTATCAAGGAGTATGTACGCTTTTGGGAAAAATGGGCACACTTGCAAGGCCCAGAAGCATCTTTCACAAAGTTTTACAAGCCAGTAGTGAAGTACTGGAAGAGCATGATTGATGAGCTTGATAAACCAAACAATAGTGTAGAGGGCATGTACGAGAGATTTTGGCCAAAGACGCAACATATTGATTGTGTGCAAGTAGTTGATAATGAAAACGATGAGTTTCAAGGAATTGAAGAGTTGAATGATCATTACTGTGGACCTCAAAGGAAAAAGCCAAAACAATCATTTGATCCAATGGTTGATGTACAAAAAGGACACTTTCTTTTGGTCCGACCAGCAGAAAAAATTTACCCAATTTGGCTAGGCATTGCTCAAACTGATGTACAGAAGGATAATAAATCTAAAAATTTCAAGAAGGTTTTCATACAATATTGGGCACCTATATGCAAAAGACACAATGCACAAATTGAGGAGGTATATGCAGATTGTTGGAACAAGGTTTGGATGTGCAATAAAGGTGATCCTCCACGTTGGGAATCTGTTGATGCTATTGTATGGTCATGGGTTCCAAAATGTAACCTCTCAAAGAAGGTTTCCTCAAAGAGCAGCAACCTCCCCATCAAGGTGAAGATACCAACCATTGCACGCAAGCGAGCTTTATCCAATTTGTCTCATAGAATAGATTCCGACTCTGATGCTGACTCCACAATGGAGTGAAGGTACTTGAAAAGCATGACTTTTTTTTCCTTGCACAACAATAATTTAATTGAATACTGACAAATATTTGGAAGGTATGACATTGATCTTTTTTCTTTATCTTTTTTTTTGCAGACCATTGCTTTGTGGTTGCAAGTTCTGCACACTCGACAAAATATCAAGGACTAGTGTTGCATTCTTACTTTTTCTCCAACTAAACTAAAAATGGTGTTTTTGAACACCACCTTTTTTCGAGAAGAGGCAAAAAATGCTTCGTTAAACTCAAACATATGATGTTTTTTTCTCAGCTAATGCAAAACAGGCACACTCCAAATTGTGAGTTTCATATACACGGCAAAATCCAGGGAGAAAGTCAATGGAGTGCACTCAATGCATTGTAATTATAACCCCTCAAAAAATACCATGCATTGGTCGAAACCTCAACATTTGACATTTTATTTATGTTGATGCAAACCATGCACATTTGCGAGATTTGGATGGACTACCAAATCTATGGGAAAAATCAATGAAAAACATTGAATGTTACATAATTACAACCCCTCAAAAGTTCCCAAATTATCAGGATTTTCCCAAATTCTCTAATATGGTGTTAAGGGCACTAAATGAACTCTTTCCATTGTGGTACGAGAAGGGAGAAACTCCCTTTGAAGGGCATTGTAGTCTTCAAATATAGGAAGTGATGCTATAAAATAGTTTTGTAACGTTAAACATTTATGTATAGAGACAAGGGACTCTAGTCTACAGCCTGCAAGTCACATATCGGAACAAACCAATAAGGCTAGGCTAGAAGGCAATTTCCCACCACCCAAATGAGCACAAAATACAAGTGAGAAATTCAATTATAATTATAATTAGATTGTCATATAGGCATTAGGAAAGAAGGGAACTCATTTTGGGACCCTCTAAGAAATTCACTATCTACTTATTTTTGATGCACTCAAAATATGGGAAATGCCATAAAGTATAGATACTTATTGCAAAAATGTCAGTCTAGTACTCAAGCTTCACATTAAATGCATATATAAGATCCTTGATTTTCTGTGGAGAGAATTCGATGGTTCTGACATCGCCAGTGTGTCCTGAGCAGGCCAAAACTCCCAAATCAACCCTGGAGACACTTAAAACCAATGCTCGGAATGGGAGATCTGCACAAAAATGCGATTTTCTTGGAGGTTCGAAAAAGGGAAAAAATGCCCGGAATGGGGGATTTTCACAAAAATGTGATTTTCCAGTAGCTGGCCAAATCGCATTTTTGTGCAAATCCCCCATTCCGAGCATTTTTTCCCTTTTCTGGACCTCCGGGCATCGGTTTTCGGTGTCTCCAGGGTCGATTTGGGGGTTTTGGCCTGCTCCGGATGCATTGGCAATGTCGGAACCATCGAATTTTGCACAAAAAATCATCTTTTAAAGATCATGTATGTCAGACATAATAAAAGAAAAGGATTTTGAATATGACTTCTTTCATATTTTTACATGATTTTTGGTATTTTTTCAACGTTATGTTGGTCCTCTTTTGATTGGTTGAGAGCTTGTTTTTCTAAACCCTAAAAGGCCCTAAAATGAGCTCCCTTGTTTTTTAATTATCATGATTGAACTTTGATACATCATAAAAATTCAAACAAACATCAAGATAATAATTGAAATGAACTTCTCAAGTCACGTGCCAAGAGAGCCAATGACTGAGCAAACAGCCTCACTAGGCATGCTAATTCTTTTTTCTCTTCATATTGGGTGGATATCCAAGACATGGCTCCATATATTTTGCCTTCTTTTTTGTTGGCTCCCCATACTTTACCTTCTTTTTGGGTAAAGGCTCATTAGCAATCTCTCCATGCATTGCCTAGATAGCTTCTACCTTCTCCTTCCCAATAGTTTCATGAGGTAGGCACAATTGATCTACCTAGGTGTTAGGCAGTGGATATTCACACAATCTTGTTAACAATGTTGCATTCATGAATACCACAAAGCAATAGAAGTGCATAGGATGCAAACACAAGGGCCATCGGATGTAGCAATAACCTATGAGTGACCATTGCATATTATGCACTTTTCACCCTATTGCATCTTTAGAGGATAAATTTTAAAATTTAGTATGATACTCTAAGGATCAATGTCTGAAACCCCTCATTGGCAAGCTGCTTGTTTATTGTTTCCTACCTTAACCTGAGGGTGCAGATATTGTCCCTCAGATTCATCACTTCCAGTCACTTTCAGCAATAAGAAAATTAAAAGCCACCAACTATTTCCAAACTGTTTCAATTTTCTCTAGAACCTCTGAGTAGGCAGTCTGCAATAGGGTCACTCTATTCTCAAATGTAGCGCAATGGAAGCCTGACTCTGACCATTATCAATAGCCTTACCAGGCCCTTGCAGTATTGCATTGTGCTCAAGTTCTAATTTGTAGAACATTGCCCTCCAAGATGCAGCTATTTCGTCTTACTAGGAGATGCTCTTTGGCCGATATGAATCTTGCCCATTTGTCTAGCTCTTGTAGCCCCCTAATACTGCTCTAGTTTCCTTAGTATTCTTTCATAGCTTGTCTTTATTGCTGCCTTTTTCAATGATCAATGCATTTTGTATATCAAAACTTTTTGAAAAGGCCATTCTTTCCTGTCTTCTAATTGTCAAGAGGTGTTGCCATGCCAGACTTGATCCCTTTGTGCACTCTCCACCTCCATTTTAGTGTCCTTCAACCATTTCTTTAGGAACCTAATGTGTGGGGTTGGCATTCTGTGAGTAAATTTTTATGCATGTTTGGTAGTTTTGTGAGCTTTTTCTATGTAGGGATTATAGCTCGTGGCTAGCTATAAACCTTCCTATAACAAAGTCATTGCAATTAGTGAAACACTGAATGATACTCATAGTATCATTATAAAATAAAATGTAATTCATATGATTGTATCCCTATAGTTCATCTTCAAAATCATTATCCTTCAATGCAATGTCATCTACAAACACACAATGGTTTCTCTTCTTTCTCTTCATAGGTTGTGTAGCATAGATCTCCTCATGCCTTTCCATGTGGCATGTCTTTACCTCTGCCTCTGCATAACATGGTACAGTCCTAGAAATTGACTAAATATTCAACGTTTCAATGCCATGGAGAATTCTTACCAATAGAAAGTCTAGACCACCACAAGTCTGGTATAACCTGTTCTTCACCATACTTTGGAAATAACTAATTATTAGTTGATGAAGATAGAATATGCCTACCCCCGATGGCTGCACATGACGGTTGTAGGGAAGTCTCATGCGATGGGCCATTTTTTGGCACCTTTGTTATCGATTTAGGTGAGGGGAAAGCTTGCTTGATGTTTAGATCTATACCGAGAGTAGAGCAGACATGGTGCCTTGGTCTCTTTTTTTCGTGTGTAGGTCACGAGGTTCAAATGTGGTGGCATTATGCTAGGAGTGGCTCACAGCCACATTGTGGAAGATGGGCAATCATTGTTGCACTTCATGATGTGCGCAGAGTGCGTGAGGGACGAGCGGATCTCTATGAGGCTTGTGCACACGTGCATGCTTTTGAAGATGGACAATCTATGTGAGGAAAAGGAAGCAATAGACTTGGAAATTGTCGAGGGGGAGAGCAATGAGTAGATGACGGAGAAGAAGAAGCAGAGGGTATTCTCGTTCAGTTGATGTGCACGTTCAAGGAGAGTGGGTTCAGTTCCTACGAGGTGCTAGTTGGCCACATATGGAAGTGCGCTACCAAAGCGAGGGGTCATGCTAGAGACAAGAGGTTGAGCTTTCTTAGCGTGTACCATGATCCTCCTTGAGCTTTAGACTCCTAGGCTACCACCTCATCATCTTCTTCAACCTTCTTCCATATCTCTCACATTTTTCCTAATTCTGCTATAATCTTGCAGCATCAATTTCTTTGGATCCAACCATTAACTTTCAAAATGCTTTTGGCTGTAGCTTTCCCATGCTAGGACACACCTCTTGACCGTTGGGATTGATAGAAGTGTACTCTGAGTAGCCGTGCCGCTTCATTCTTTGCTCGCCAAACTTTCAAGCAATTCCACTTACAGATGCAATATTTTGCCAATTCCTTTTAGCAACAGGTGGATGATGCTATGAGCTTGTTGCTCATAAAATTTGAGCTCAAATGCTTGCTGGAATAAGGAGAAACAAGCAAACAATCAGTCAGAATAGGCACATCTTTCCACAGTGACACAACATGCAATTTCGCCATTCCTATCTCTTGGAAGTAGTCCTTAGTAAGAGCTTCCATTTTCCTTTGAAATCCTTCTCAAAGCTTTTATCTTCAACTGCATCAAATTCAGCACATCTTCCAGAAAGGACATATGGACATGGTATTCATAGCAACAAGTGTAGTAGTCCTTTAACATGGACACAAATAGAGGCTTCAAATATTGCAATTGAATCCTACACTCTAGATTTTTTTGTTTAAATCGGTGAAAGAGCTCAACCTACCATCATAATAAAGTTGCATGTTAGCAATCATAGGTGTTGATGACCAATCATAAGTGCTGACAGGTAGTGCAGGTGCTAATTAAAATAGCCAGTAGGTGCAACAACAAGCATTGTAGATGTTAACAAGAATTCTAGGTGCTAGTAGGCATAGCAGGTGCTAATTAGCACAATTAGTAGGTGGAATAACAAGCATTGCATGTGGTAACTATCATTTGGAAGTGGTAGATGAGAGTGCTAAATAAGCATTACACTTGTGCTAACAAGGATGGAAGGTGCTAACAAGCATTGCGGTACTAGCAACCACAAGTGGTGCTGGTAGGAAGTATAGGTGCTAACTAGCATATGGAAGTGGTAGATGAGAGTGCCAATAAGTATTGCAAGTGCTAACAAGGATTGCAGGTGCTAACAAGCATGGTGCTAGCAACTACAGGTGGCACTGGCAAGAATGGCATGTGCTAACATGCACAAACATTTCTTGCCAACACAAGCTAACAAGCACATGAAATTCTTGTTATCACATGCCTGTTATTGCATGTGTTGACAAGAACCTACAACTACAAGCATTGCATGTGCTAAAACTATCATCTGGCAGTGGTAGATGATAGCGTTAATAATCATTACAAGTGTATGTGCTAAAACCCAAACTAGAAGCGTTTGTTGCCAACACATGCTATCAAGCACAAGCAATTGTTATTAGCACATGTATGTTATTGCATGTGCTAATAAGTACATGCAGTTACAAGCATTGCATGTGCTAATAACTAGCATCTAGCAGTGGTAGATAAAAGTGCCAATAAGCATTACACTTGTGCTAACAAGGATGGAAGGTGCTAACAAGCATTGCAAGTACTAGCAACCACAAGTGGTGCTGGTAGGAAGTATAGGTGCTAACCAGCATATGGAAGTGGTAGATGAGAGTTTGCAAGTGCTAACAAGGATTGTAGGTGCTAGCAACTACAGGTGGCACTGGCAAGAATGGCATGTGCTAACATGCACAAACATTTCTTGCCAACACAAGCTAACAAGCACATGAAATTCTTGTTAGCACATGCCTATTATTAGGATTGCAAGTGCTAACAAGCAGTGCAGGTGCTAGCATCTACAAGTTTTTGTTGTGATATGAGAGTGCTAAGTGCAAGTTCTATCCAAGATTGATAGTGCTAACAAGCATTGCAGGTGCTGATAAGCATTGATTGTGGTAGCAAGCATTGTATGTGCCAAGAATCCATGACATTTGTAGAAGAGAGTGCTAATCAGAATATCACAATATAACTAGCATATGGCATCGAACAAAGGTGACAGGAAACCATCACATGATTTTATTTAATAGCATATGACATTGGAAATCAACATATCATACTATAACTATCATGTCAGTGGAAAGTTGTAGAGTAGGCACTATCAATCATGCACTTTAGTAGGGCAGTACCTGAGGCTCCTCGAGAAGGTGCACTGGGTGCTTGATGTAAATATTTTTGCCAACTTTTTCTCGACACACGTCCTACGTGTTGGGGGAAACATGCGTCTCAGCCTCCCAAAATGATTGTACAAGTTCCTTTATGTCATCATAGTGATTGGGCTAGTGCGGTGTTGCTTCCATCATCAGCCTGTGCATAGACTCTAGATATTGCCTCATACAAGCTATGCCTAGGAACTTGAAGTACTCTTGAGATGTTTGGCAGGGGAATGCACTGATTGGAGTTCATCATTATAATCAATGTATGTTTCTTCAAGAGCAAGTCATCTTTGGAAGCTGGTTGCTTTACGATGGCCAGTGTACTACGAATATTGTCACTGATGCATGCTTGAATGTCACCATTTTCTCTTGATGAAAGGTCACAAAGGAATTGGTGAGGATGTTTCAATATTGAATTGAAAAGTTCAGTCCTGAGTTCTGCACCCATCTCAATCATCATGCTATAAAAAAATTCCACAATTTTGTTAACAATCATTTACTTCTGCAAGTCATCAATTCCATGTATAGTAACCTCCCTCCTACGTTTGTCTCTTGCGCACTACTCTCTTTTCTTTCCAGCTTCATAATCCCTTATGACATTGTCCCGTACTATTGGTTCAATAGATCTTCCCATGTTGCCTTGCATTGGCTCACCTTCTTGTTGGTAGCTCAAATGTAAACCCAAAACATGCAATTGAGTCTAGGATAGAACTAAGCAATGCTTTGAACGGTTAACGTGCATATGTTACGTAGCACACTTTAGCAACATATCAAACAATTTCAATACAAAGATATGGGGCACAACATGTATGCACTATACAACATTATATGTGCTATACAAGGCTATACACGCCACAAAATTTGCTACGTAGTGCATAGTTTGAGTGCACAGATAGATCTGGAGCTATGTATACTGTATAGCTCACTATTTGTGCTATTCAAACCTATATAGCATGCAATTTCCATATACATAGATGCGGCACACCATGTATGCTCTATAGCACACTATTTGTGCTATTCGGCCCATAAATCCTACCTCAGAAGGCTTCAACTTTCATTGTTCCCATTGTCAATTGGTTAGTCAAGCTAATAGAATAGCCTTTCCTAGTTGTGACTTTGAATGATGTAGAGATAATTAACTTGGAGAGGGTAGGACTTGGGCAAAAAGATTTTGATATGACAATTGTTTTCAAGGACTTCAAAAGCGAGTCCCTAGAATCATACTTCAAGTCCTAACTAGAATTAACTAGCATATGATAGTCCACATCTTCAATACATGAAAAGAAACCCACTATATAGCCTTCCATGAAATTATAGATATCTCCCATACACTTAGGAAATAGTGATATTCTTTGTAATCCTCTATTCCTCTGCATCTTGCTCCACTGGCTGCCAAAGTGTACTTAGAAAGATCTATAATCTCATCTAAGGCTAGCACACAACACAGGCTTCCATGAAATTATAGATCTCATGTACACTTAGGAGATAGTCATATTCTTTGTAATCCTCTCTTCCTCTTGATCTTGTACCCTTGGCTACTGAAGTGTACTTGGAAAGATCTATAATTTCATAAAAGGCTAGCATACAACACAGGTAATTTACCATTGTGGCTAGATTGGGGGTTTCTTTTCATGTGCCATGAGGATTGGGACTCTATACAATAGGACAAGTGAGGAGATAAAGATGAAGATGCCCAAAATAGTGAAGAGGAGATAGACTTTAGGACAGTGGGTAATGGAATATTCTATGTAGCACATAGACAAAAATGTGGAACTAAGCAATGCTTTGAATGATGAACAATATAAACCAAGATTCCATACAACTTTCTACATCAGCTCCATAACTCGAACTCTTTTATAAAAAAAGCAAGTGGAAGCAACAAGATCTGGTGACTACATATCGTGAGCATACTTACCAAAGCTTCAAGAAACCTTGATTGTTCCAAGGAGATCCTGACAAGATTGTGGTAGCCCTTTAATGAAGTCTGAAATGATTCGTGTTATTGGAGAGAGGGTGGGTCCACATGACAGAATACTCTGACTCAACAAGGATTCTTGGTAATGGAGCAGGCAGGAGGAGGCTTACGGCTATGTGTGAGTGTGTATGAGAAAGAGGCAATCCAAGCACTGCAATGTTGCATGCAGCATTAGCAGCAACAAAGTGAGTGAGAGGGAGGAAAACAGTATATGGTGATGGAACAAGCAAGCAAAAGATTGCACCTCTGTTAGAGAGAGAGATGGTGATGGAGCAGGCAAGATGAAGACTACACCTCTGTGCATGTGAGTGTGAGAAAGAGAGAGAGAGAGAGAAAGAGAGAGAGAGAGAGAGAGAGAGAGGGAATACCTGTAACTGATATTCATATTCAAAAGATAGATACACTCCACATATGGGCTAAGTGTAACTGCCAATTAACATTATGCTCACTTACAAACAAAGCCAAAACATGCTATTCAATTGTGATTCTTAGCATTGTCCATGGATATGCTTTTTTGAGCAGGTTAATGTGCTTCCACCCATCTATTTGGAAGAGCCTTTTACCATCCTTTCTTGCAGGCACAACTTGCAAATTTGAAAATTAATAGCTCTTGACTAGATTAGAGTAGACAATTGTCTCTGGCTTCCTATTTAAGAGTATGTATTTGTGCTCTTTCTTGGATGTCTTCTCATATAATCCTACTTCTCATGTGTTGGTCCTCCATAATTCTCAAATGCTTTCTTCAACTTAAGTTTGGGTTTTGTAGATTGTAACACAAAATGCGGACATCTTTGTCATTCTTCTCAGTGTTGGGAACAACTGTAAAGTTATCCCCCTCTAGGATACTCTTAATATGATTATATCTAAAATGGGCAGGGCGAGTTTTATTAAACTGCTCTTTGGAAATCCCTTACCACGCAAAGCAGTTCAAATCAACTACACCTTTAAAGACAATTAATATCCCATGGAATATTAAGATGAATCAACTACGATGCCAAAGACGATCAATGCTCTTAAGATAACAATAAAAATCACAAACAAAGGCAGACCACAAATATTGTAAGGGGTATTTAATATGGACACTTACAATCTTTGTTATCTACTATGATGTTAATAAAAGTACTTTCAAAGTGGAGTCAAAAAATAGGCAACATTTAGGCCATCCATGGTCTTGATTCTCATGAAAGACAAATCCTATCCCATTGTTTTTTAAAGCTCCCCCACACATGATCCAATGAGGGGCACTCTGTTTAAGACCAATATTGAATGCAACGGGATTTGAATGTAGGTAGCAAGCTCGAATAGAGAGACACCTACCGTTTGAGCTACCGTTGCTCCTTCCCGCTTTATTTTAGCTGGACTTCCAAAAAGATACAAGCCATAGCACACATTTCAACACATAAAGAAAAGGTCAAAGGAGAACTTCATAAATACTAAGAAGTCCCATTCACAACATAACTTATTTTTTGGTAGATTCCCTAAACAAGTGTGGCCCTAGGATCTACCATTTTAAGGACCCTAAGTTCATTGGAGCAAATGTGATTAGCGGGCAAAGAGAGGTCGTGTGTGAAAGTAGGATCAGATGCAAGCTTGTGCATGGCAAATGTTGGGAGTGCCATACACTCATCTATTCTACTGATGCCCTCACTGCCGAGGTTAAAGCACAATTTTTACAGGCTCCTCCTCGACGCAACAGATCGAACAGTGAGGGTTGTATTGTTGGAAATTGGGGAGAGAGGAGAGATTCATCATGGAGGGGAGTGAGAACACATGAGATATTCAAATGGGTGTTCTATTCATTGTGAGAGGGAAGTCTCTCTTTTATAGAAATGGAGAGAGGGTGGCCTAAATCAATGGCACCTCTCCTACATCAAAGGAGGTAACTCCTAAATCATAGGAACTCCACAATCATAAGCACCACCCCATGTGGGGGCCTTTGCATTACATCATCACCTGTGTCATGGCCTGTGGCACTAAGTGTGCCTCTTCTACACATGCACACACAACCATATGACTTCTAGTGGATGCACACATGCACCTAGCAAGCCCTTGATCACACATATTTCAACATACCCCCCCGCAAGGGTTTGTCTCTTGCTATGTCAAGGATACATCTAGTCACATAGTTTCCCATGCCATCTCATGGTGGTCAAGGATAAATCTATGGCTAGGTTCTCATGCTAGCAAAGGTCCCAAGGGTCAAGGTTTACAAAAATGGGATAGACCCCTCCAAATGGTTATCTCTCTTGCATGTACAAGGAATAGGCCTTTGTGTGGACCTAGTTTCTCATGTCTGCAAGAGGTACCATGAGAGCAAACACACACCATTTGGTCTACATCATAGGTGATTTACAAAGACCATATGGACTAAAGCAAAACCATAACATTCTTTTTGGAGTACTAATTCAGGTAGAGAACCTAAAAATTGACTACATGACCAAGTGATGAACAAAGATCAAAATATTGGACTCTAGAAAGCCCAATCTACATCTACCACAAAATTTGATTCTTCATTTGTTGATGGAGTTCTTCCTTCAGCCAGATTTGCTTTGTTGTTGATGTAGCTCTTCTTCACATGATATGCTTCATTCTCTTTAGAGATGTAGTGGGAGTCATTCCTCTCCTCTTCTTGGGCTTGTCTCTTGGAGAGCAACTATAGAGAGAACTTTTTTAGGTGGCAATACTCCATTGTATAATTGGGTACTCCATAGAAGGCACATATCTGTTTGTTGGTGTTCACCTTGATGAAATATTCACCATTATAGGGCTTTACTCTCATTCTAGGCTTCTTTAAGAATGCTTTCCTCTGAGATACATAATCACTGTTAGAGAAACAATATGATGAAGGCATATTGGGAAGGTCTTACCACTAAAATGTGGCAGTGTCCAGTCCCTTACAAAGAATCTCCTTCTCCACAAGTATAATTGGTTGGAGAGATAGTTAGATACCCCAAACTCTTAGCATAAAGGAAATATAGTGTCTATTCCTTCACAAAATAGCATTCAATTCAAAATATATCATAAATGCATCATGAGCATTTACCAAAGCTGTCAAACTGCAAGACAATGCTCCAAAGATAAGATTGCAAAATGGCTCAGATCACTTCCAATGGTCAAACATCCAAAAGACCAAAGATAATTGAGATAATAATGAAACTTTGTAGCACTTAACCATATTCAATGGTTCATATTAGAAGCACATATCACTGTTACCCCCAAATTGAATAGTTTGAAGTTGGAGGGTTCAATTCATTTGAAATGTCAATGCAAATGCATTGTCTATACTAGTGATGACACAAGCAACATATGTTCATCTACTTTGCACACTTACAAAGGTGTCACTCATTTGTAGGAGTCATTGATTTGTCCAACACAAAATGATGCAACCTTCCATCATAGGAAGTGTTTAATGGGTGAATGCAAGGATTGTGGCATAAAGAAGTTGGTTTGCTACCCCTTAGAGATAATGAAGGAAGGGAAAACCATCACTATGCAAGTATTTGAATATGTGGATACTATAGACAAGCATGGAAATAAGAAGAAGAGGAAAGATATCATGAACAAAGACATGCAATGTTGGGAGTTTTTGCAGTACTTGAAAAGTAAAATGAAGCACTTTATCAAACACAACTACATAGCTCATTGGTAGGCGCCTTAATTCAAGGAATGTATTCTCAAATTTCCTGATGATATGGTTGTCTCAGTTGAAGACTTTGCAGAAAATTATGCTTTCAAAGAACATAATGAGACTCAATCAATGCATTGGCATTCATTATAGGTCTCAATTTTTGTTCATATAACTTATTACCATAAGACAGAAAAAATTATTAAAGCAATTCACTCCTTCATTTCATATGATAGGCAGTAAGACACATTATTTGTACAACATTTGTTTCATGTTACATGAGACGTGGTTGAAAGAACAAGGAGTTGCATTGAAATGGCATTGGGTTTGTTCTAATGGGGCTGCCTCCAAGTTCAAGGCTTGCAGGCCCTTCTATTTTGTTGCTAGGTATGGTGGAATGACAGGCATCGAAATGACTTGGAACTTCTTTACAAGTGGGCATGAAGAACTTTAACACATGAACAACTAAAGAAAGATGGTGCTATTTTAAAGTGTGCAAGCAGTGTTGTTGCTTTCCTGTAGGCCAACTTATCTGAGGGAGCTCTAGCCTCTTACACATCCAAGCAAAGGGAGTGTGCTCATGTATTTTGGGAGATAAAGGTAGATGTGAACATGGAAAATAAGTGGAAATGTGAAGCTATTCCCAATTCATGTTCTTTACATGGTTTTCGTGATCACAACCCACAAGATCCATCAAGACTTGCTACCAAAAATTTGTCATGATTTTGTGATGCATGCATGCATGGGCTTGGAACAGATGTACCAACAACAAAGCACATGTGCAATCTTGGGGTTTTCACACTTTGGTACCTTTGCTAGATATATAGCCTACTATAGATGAGGAAGATGCATACACATATGCAACTTTTAAAGTCCATCATGATGTGTTAATTAATGCTTTGTGCATTGGTGACACTTTTGCAGTCAATGCTGCAACCAATAATGTTGAGGGTGCAGATTTTTAGCTGCTTAAATGCACTGCAAGAAAACACCAATCTAATCAGGACTATTTTGTTATTGGGGAAACGTCATACCAAGGGATCCTTATGTCATTAAATGTATCTTCTACAAACAAATCAATCACTATTCCTTTAAACTCCTCAAGACTCAACTGACAGTCCATATACTCTCGCACGTGGTGTGTTGCATCAAGATACCTATGGACTCGGGGGGGTCACTCATCATATGTAACCCTATCACGTGAGTTCAACAGAAGGATATTTTTTATTTCTAAAATTTACAGAAATAAATATACATAAGGGACTATTTAAAATAGTTTTGGAAAAAATTTACAGATTTGTATAGAAAAGGGGTACATTTTATTAATGAAAAAATTTACAGATAAGGGATTTTAAATATAGGCCTTGAACGCACGTGATATAGAGGGTTTATACATAGCGACCCCCCTGAGCCTATGGAGAGTCTCCCAAAACGAAGAAACATTTTCTCAGTCACTCCAGACACCTATGAGGTCATATATAACAACATGCCCTTTGATGTTGACATGTAACAATCTATTCTTTGAGGAATAGTTGCAATATGAGGTGTTTGGAATTTTTGCAATACGAAGTGTTTGGAAGCATTAAAAAGTTAATCTCTATTAACATGTATGCTAACATGAGCACATTAACATAAGTATGCTATCAAGTTTCTAACTTCAGTATCCTCATATACATTAGTATCCTGACATAAGCATGCTAACATATATATGCTAACAAGTAAGCTAACATCAGTATCTTGACATAAGTATGATAATGTATATATGCCAACATCAGTATCCTGACATAAGTATGCTAATGTAAGTATGATAACAAGTGACACCGTATTAGATAAAGTGGAACAAAAGCTGCATTTTGGGAATTTTGAAATTGAGTGCATTTCATTAAATTTGGGAAAATTTTCATTGATTGTGGCAAACTTGGGGGGGTCACTCATCATATGTAACCCTATCATGTGAGTTCAACAGAAGGATTTTTTTTATTTCTAAAATTTACAGAAATAAATATACATAAGGGACTATTTAAAATAGTTTTGGAAAAAATTTACAGATTTGTATAGAAAAGGGGTACATTTTATTAATGAATTTTTTTTACAGATAAGGGACTTTAAATATAGGCCTTGAACGCACGTGATATAGAGGGTTTATACATAGTGACCCCCCCGAGGTGGCAAACTGTATTGATCTGGAGAATTATGTCAATATTGATTTTTTTTTAAATATTTGGAAATTCCAATGATTATGAAAATCTTCATTCATTACGAAACCTTTCATTGGGTTTAATAACCAGGACAGAGCATTTGGTAGTGTGGTAGAGTTTGAAAATCATATAGTTGGTGGTGTTAATAAACACCATTTGGGGATGACATGGATATTTTACTAGAGGTGTTAATAAACACCAGTTGGTGGTGTTAACAAACATTGTGCAAAAAGAACCACTAGAAACAAAGTAAAACAAGTTCTAAAAATTGTCATATTAATAATATGCAAATATGCATCAATAAGATCACAACAATTGAGAAACATCACATGAGAGAACATATTACAGTAGAAGTTTGGGAGATCAACAAGGAGAAATTTATCACCATTTTCTATGCTCTAATACTAAGCAAGATCTCCTATGCTTTGATACATAGACTTTGTGGAAATTTTCTTGGGTTGATTTATCGCTTTTGATGTCCATGACTAGACCACCGCATCAGTACACTCCCATACCTATGGTTCCAACCTATTCTCTGCCCAATACTTGTGCTCATAGTCAACATAGGCATCTACATCACTAAGACCCTTTCTGTTAACTGATGTGCCCAATATGTCTTTTAATGTCCATGACTAGACCACTGCATTAGTACACTCCCATACCTATAGTTCCAACCTATTCTCTGCCAAACACGTGCTAGCTGTCAACATAGGCATCTACATCACTAAGTTTCTTTCTCTTAGGCGATGGGGCCCAATACTGAATTAATCCTTTCTCTTAAGTGATGTGCCCAATATTGAATTAATAATTTCTTAAAGTTAGGAGATGTAGCATCCATCTCAACACTTGATAGAGTTGTGAGGCATATGCTCCATGCTATTACGCACAAAGTGTTGAATGAGAGACCTACCCATACTTGTGTGCTCCTTACTCCTCCTTGTAATCCCTGAATTCTCATGCACATAATGTTGCATGCCATTTTGAAATGGCTCCTTGTATTGATAAAATATTACTGTATTGGAAAATTTGGAAATCAAGTAAAGGGTTAAATTTTAACCATGTGGTCAAAACTTGAACCCTTATTTGAAAGTGGGTCTAGGGAGATTTCCCTAATATGTTGTTTAGGATGGATTCCACTTTCAAGTAATGGGTTCGTATTTGACCGTGTGGACAAATATTATCCATATTGGGACATCCCAATCTATTTGAAAATTCCCAAATTGCCTAATATAGTGTTAAATTATGTCCTTGGTATTCCATGCATCTCATAAAATGCTCTACAACACACCTCTCAACCATTTACCATGAAGTTGTAGCACATCCTCCTAATGTAGTCATGATGCCAAGTTGTTGACAACACATCATATTAAGAAACTCTTTCTTAGAACATTAAGAAGTCTCACTCCTATGTGGCTCTTCCACCACCTAACTGTGCTTGTGGGCACCTAACTGTGCCTCTAGCTAACGAGCACCCGGAGGCTCGAAAATGGCTAAAAAGGCTCGAAAAGCCACGTGTACAGTGACCTTTTTGGGCCTTTTTGGGCATTTTCGGCCTCCAGGTGCCCGTTTCGAGCATTTCAAATGTCATTCCGAGGGTTTTGGCCCGCTCGGAATGTGTCAATGATGTGAGAAATATCAAATTCTACACTATATGTTAGGTATAATAAAGTTGCTCAAGTATCCTCATTAAATGCAAACTTGGCATTATTTCATTTTTTTATTTTTTTTATTTTTTCCAACATTACGCTAGCCCTCCTTTGATTGGTGGAGGGCTATTTTCCTTTGGGCTCAAAGGCCCCAAAATGAGCTCTGATTTTTTCTAATGAAAGCAAAAAAGAGTTGCATCTCTCCTTTATTAAAAAAGCCAAATCATGCTCCATCCGCTCCATCACCATGGAGGAGTACTTCTTCGATTTGTAGTAGCACAAGAACAGGTGATGGAGGAGTACTTCTCCGATTTGTAGTAGCACAAGAACAACACTGCATGAGGATGGCTTAGCGTCGCCAATATAGTGGCCTCATTGATAAACCCCTCCAAGCTTGTGATATGGATAACGCGTTTCTTCACAAATTCCTCGCCCAACCACTCGATTGCTGGATCAAGCCATGGCTACCCTTTCCAATTAAGTCCTTCAAAATGATTTTGTCTTGAGGAATCAGGATCTTTCTACAAACTAGCGACGACTCCTGAATTGGCAAGTCGATGGATTAAAATCTCCGCTATTCGATACTGGTTGTCGTGATCACCTTCGCTTTTGTGCTTCAGCCTCTCCGTCAACACTTGAATGAGCATATTTTCATCTTCTTCCTCAAGGGCTTCCATCACACTACTGTCCAGAGCAAGATCGCTGTAAGGTTTCTCCGACCAGAAGAAATCAGGAGTGGATCACTTTGGGCAATAAGCTTCAGTCTCCGTGGCAGCAACAGTGTGGATTGCTTGGTGCACTATGCAAACACACCACAACAGGTCATGGAGATGGATGAGGATTCCCTCTCTGCTTGGTTTGATGTTAGCCTTCGACAAAATCCACTCGATAAGAAGCGATAGAGGTTCTAGAGTTTCAAAATGATCAATTGTGGGTTCGCCTTGCACAAAATGCAGACTAAGGCTCTAGCGGAAAGGCATGACAGGGGAATTTATGAATGCAGAAGATCAAACGTGATTCTAAAATTGAAGCTAACTACCATGCAACATTTTGAAAAATCATTCCCTCTCCTTAAGAGAGAAAAAAATGTCCCTCCTTTGCTTAAATCCCTTTTAAATTTTCACGGCTTAAATTAAATTTATAGCCGCCCTTAAAATTTCACCTCCCTTCTTTTTGAAATAGATCGAATTTAATCTCCCCTTCCTTTCAAAATTTCACACCCTTAAAAGTTTGTCGTCCCCCTACAAATATGAGTTTCATGTGATCTAAACCCCCCTTAGAATTTACTTTCACTACCCAACACCCTTAAAATTATGTAGGTTTATGTCTTCCACCCTTTTTTAATTTGAAACTTTGACATCTAAATATTTTAAGTATTATGTTACATGCTCCCTTTAACCCTTTTAATCTATGTTACACTCTTTTTACTTAACCCTCCTAATGTAGGTTAAATTTTTAGGTCTTCCCTCTATTTTATTTCAACCCCCCCTATTTTAACCTTTTGATTATATATATATACATATATTTATTTATTTATTTATATTTATATATAGGATTAATATTAATATTAATCTCTCTCTCTCTCATATATATAGATAATTATTCAATTTATATACACACACACACACACACACATATGTATATGTATATATAAATTAGCCACTTAATTATAATTAATTAATTAATTAATTAATATTAATTAGCTAATTAACTCCAATTTAATTATGTAGCTAGTTAATCAATCTAGTTTTGTGTGTGTGCACGCGTGTGCATGCACAATTTAATCAGTTAATAAATTAGTCGATTAATTAATTAAGTAATCAATCTAGTTATGTGTGTGTGTTTGTGTGCACATAGTTTGATTAGTTACTTAATGAATCAGTTCAGTTAACTAATGAATAATTAGTTAGTTAGTTAATTAGTTAATTAACTCTTATTTAATTATTTAAGTAGTTGATCAATCTAGTTACATGCATGCCAATGCGTGCATGCATGTGTGCATGCGCACACGCACATGCGTGCGCGCATGTGTGTGTGTTTAAAAAATAAAAACCTATGAATAACACGGCACACGATGCTCAGATAAAGGTGGAAAAATCTCTTATTAACATTGATATATGGATTCTCATGAGTACAAGTGTCGAATCCATCTAGTAGTCTAGAATCCAAGGTCAGGGTCTATTTACCTGCCACCATCCAGGAAAAACTAGGTGTTAGAACATCATAGTTTTAAATGGGTAGATAGGTAATGCATGTATTCCTTGGCGTGTTCTTGCTTTACCAAGGAACAAAGACAATCGTCTAGATTCACAAATATCAATTTTCAGCAAATACCATGTTATGTGTACAATCACTATTAAAAATCCATCATTATTATGCCACCAAAGTGCGTTAGATGATAAGGGAACCAATATTAACAATTTTAAAGGGAACCAAGGGATGGTCCACCTCATTATTGAAACAATACAAGGGGGGTACTCCAACCCTTTTGGAAAAAGACTCTTAATTTTATTGAATGATGATAATGAAGTGGGGTGAAACCCACCCAAGAATGTCAATTAAAGGCAAGGCAATATGAAAAATTAGATGATTGAACTAATAACTTGCACATAGAAAAAATAACAAGAAATCACAAGGGAACAAGCAAAGCACTTAAATCCGGACATGATTAATTAGACAATTTAAACCACTCAATAATTAAAACATGGGAGTAAATGCCAAAATGGGAGGTAATTGAAAACAAGTTTTCACCATGGGGGGTATTCCATACCCATGCTGGCAAATCAATAAATCAGAAAAAGAAAATGAGAAACAATTAATCATAAATTATACATATAACTACTTTGATTTAGCATATAAAATTTAGGGGGACTAGGAATTTTTCAACTAGTTGTGAACATTACTTGAAAAGATCTAAGCCTAAAATAAGTAAGTAAATTAAGTCACTATTTAACGATAGAGTAATTAACAAAAGGAAGAAAATATATTAATGTTTAGCGAGAGATTACAAAAAAAAGGGGGATCGGAACATTAAATAGAAGAATTCTAAGGTAAAAGTAAAAAGTTCTTAAAGGAACCCAAAAAAGTAGATAAGTTATGCTCATAAATATATAAAATGTGAACAAGCTACAACACTAATAATAATAAAGAAAAGGCAAAGGGAACAATTATATGTTCCAATAAAGAACACATAACTAAGAGTATAAATAACCATATATATATATATATATGAACAAATATATACGTACGTAAGTAAATAAGGCAAGCAAAGGCCACTAAATAGTGGCCAAACGCGAGGTATAAGCTCCAAACAATGCTCGCAGCTTCTAAGAGAAAGACACAACAGACCAGTAGCAGCAGTGAACAAACCACTGGGTAAGAAAATAAATGGAGCCTGGAGCTGTGCCAACTATGTGATCAATTGATGGCTTCCATGAAGGTTTCAAAGCTATGAACAATTAAGAACCGTCGTTACGTATGAAGGTGTGAATGCATCTATGAGACCCAAGAGCAAGGAGATTTAGAGTACACAGTCGAGTCAAAAATTTGCCCAACTATAGAGTTGGAGAGGCGACTGACTGCCGCCACACCAAAGCCATCTATTCCACCAAGAGTTCATATGATCAAATCGAAGGGGTAGAGAGGTTACAATGACAAAGGATGATCATCATGGAGCAAGAACAACAATAGTGAGAGCTTAGTAGCATTGTGAGTTGTCTGAAATAAGATTCCTAGAGTTTTCAACTTTGTACAGGACTCAATACTCAAAGAGAATGTTACATAGACAGACCAACTGTCGACCACCCGCTCTATAAAAGCTATGAAGCTACATAAAAAACGCTAAAGATCAAGTCAAAAGAGGAGCTGCCAATTGTGTGGCCAAGCAAGGATTCCCGAAGCCCAAAAAAGCATAGAAGAAGCAAGGCGACCTGCTGAGAAGACTAAACAGTGGCCTCCTTCTCTGTGGTACATAGTAGTTCAACACACCAAGGACTGTGGCCGCAGGAGTGGCAATGCAGCAGTCGTGCTCAGTGTACTGTGTGAGCACTTATGGAGAAGGGGTACTTGGGCTAGATAAGGAGCACACCGTACATAGCATTAGCTCGTAGACTGAGTGGAATGAGAGGGGCGTAGCATAGGTGTTCTTATAGGCTTCACAGTTGGGCAGACGGTTGTGTAGGTAGTTTCTAGGGTAGGCGGGTTACGTGATAGCTCAAAATTGTTTTGGGGGGTTGGAATAGCATGAAAATGCATGTAGTTCACAAAACCATGAATAGGAGGCAAAAAAAATTCGAGCAGTCAAGGAGGGAGGGGGGGGGGTTATTGTAGTATTATTTGGGCTTTTGTAAAATAATCATTAAAAATATATATAGTTAGTCCAAAAAGAGGGAAATTTTAAAATAGTTTAGGATAAGGTATATAATAACAAAATAAAAATTAGAAAAGAGGGGGTAATCATAAATAAAGCAACTTTTTAAGGACAAAAATTGAACATTTAAACTTAGAAACAATGGGGGAATTTTCTCAAAAAGGGAAAGTATAGGTGAATAGGACCTTTGTTTTTAAACCAAAAAATTCCTATTAGGAAAAATAACCCGAGGATTTTAACCAAAGGTTAGGAAGCTTTGTCTATGTGGAAAAAAAGGGGGGGTTGTGAAGTGGTGGGGGGTTACTTTTAGAAGTGTGTGTGGAAGAGAGAGAGAGAGAGAGAGGGGGCGAGAGAGGGGGGGGGAGAGAGAGAGAGAGAGAGAGAGAGAGAGAGAGAGGAGAGGGGGGCGGGGAGAGAGGGGGAAGAGAGAAGTGTGTGTGGAAGAGAGAGAGAGAGAGAGAGAGAGAGAGAGAGAGGGGGGGGGGAGAGGGGGAGAGAGAGAGAGAGAGAGAGGGAGAGAGAGAGAGAGAGAGAGAGAGAGAGAGAGAGAGAGAGAGAGAGAGATTAATATACATATAAATGTAAACATATATACCTGTATTAATGTGATAAGTTAAGGCATAGATTACTTGGGGAGTTTTAGAGATAAGAGATGTACGAGGTGTTAATATCTAAATGTCAGTAAATAACTATATGAATGTGTGTCAAAGTGTAGAAAATGTGTGTGTGTGTGTCTGTGTGTGAATGTCAGTGATTATATGTGTGTAAGAGTGTAGAAAATGTGTGTGTGTGTGTGTGTTTGTGTGTGTATGTGTGTGTGTGTGTGTGTGTGTGTGTGTGTTCTTTATATTTATTTTTTCTAAAACTCAAGTTATAAATGATCACATAAAATTTCAAATTCAAACTTTAACCGTAAATTTTCTCATTTGAAATTTGAATTATTGAATTCAAATTTGAAATTGGAAATTTAGATCCCAGATTTGAAATTAAAAATTCAAAAATGAAATTTGAAACTCAGATTTCAAGGTCCCTTTTTTGAAATTTCACTACCTAAACTCAAAATTCAAATCCAAATTCCCCCTTTGTAAGAGGGAAAATGGCACTAGTTCCAATATTCCCATTCATAGGGGATATGCCACTGTCCCCTTTTGAATTTCAAGAGAGGAATGGCACTAATGCCATTCTCCCTATTGGAAGAGGAAATCTGCACTAGTGTTATTCTAGCCTTCCACTGAGGAGAGTGGCACAAAAGCCATAAGTTCCCATTCTATGGGGGATCATTTAGGATGGCACAATGGCACTAGTGCCATTCTGAGATTGGCACTTGTGCATTGCTCCCCCTGGAAGAAAGGTTGGAATCAATGCGATTATCTCCATGAAACGGTGGAAATTGCACTATTGTCATTCTGCCATTGCAACCGGGGGTGAGAATGGAGTGAGAATGGCATTCTTTTCTTACAAGGGGAGCATGGAACTAGTGCCAAGTAGCACTTGCAATGGAAGGAATTCTACTAGTCCCATTCTCCTCTTGCAAGGGGGATTGGCACTAGTGCCATTCTCCCCCTTGCAAGAACTAGTGTCACTCTCTCTCTCTTCTAGGCATCATTGCCTCCTATCTTCCAAGTGAGAGAAATGACACTAGATTCCATTCTGCTCTTGCAAAGGAAGGCGAATTTCATTCTTCCATTGTAAGGGGGAGCATGGGACTAGTTCCATGCTGACCTTGCAATGGGAGGAATAGCACTAGTGCAAAACTCACCATTGGGTTCTATCTATGACTGTATTCCTTCACACCTCATATTGAGAATGTCTAAATTTCCATTCTCTAAAACCTCATAGAGATATAGAGGAGAATGCATTAATTCCAATCCCCAACATCTCATGGATAGAATGGCTCCCTCCCCTACCATGCTCCACAACCACACACAATTAATGATTTCGGACTTCTTAATTCAATCTATTTTGTGATTGTCACCCTTGCAAGGGGGGAGAATGGCATTCTTTCCTTGCAAGGAGAGCATGGATCTATTGCCATGCTGCACTTGTAATGGTGGGAATGGCACTAGTCCCATTATCCCCTTGTAAGGGAGATTGGCACTAGTGCCATTCTTCCCCTTGGAAGTACTACTATTGTTCTCTCTCTTCGAGGCATAGTTTCATTCTACCTTTCAAATGAGAGGAATGACACTCGTTCCACCACTAGTTCCATTCTACCCTTGAAAAAGTGGTAGACTTGAATTCTTCTATTGCAAGGGGGAGCATGGCACTACCCTTGCAATATAAGGAATAGCACTAGTGCAAAACTCACTATGGGATTGTGGCTATGAGTGTCTTTCTCCACACCTCATTGTGAGAATGGCTAAATTTCCATTCTCCACAACCTCACAGAGAGAGGTAGAAGAATGGCACTCATTCCAATCTCTAGCACCTCATGGATAGAATGACACTACTAGCATGTTCCACAACCACACATGGTTAATGATTTTGGACTTGTCAATTCAACATGTTTTTGATTGTCTTATGAGATGTTTTGGTTGTACTCTGTTCTTAATTTTACTTCCCATAATTGTAATGGAAGTGGATGGCTATCAACTATGGGAACAAGGTCATGATGATGGTAGGGAATTAAGTCACTGTTGCAATTGGTGCAGTTGGGTCATAGATCCAAAGGGCTACTGTAGTGGTGTGAGGATTGGGGCAGAAAATGTATCAGCGATAGTGGAGAAATCTATCAATAGTGACATGCTCTTGCCATTCCCCACTCTAGATGCAATGCTTATCGGTGAGGCACTTTGGAGCATTGTCAGGTGGCCTAAGACCTCTCCAAAACATGTTGGTGATTCTTTAGATTAGCCAATATATCAAATAGGCTTCACCAAGTGAGCTAAGCAACCTTATGTTGACAAAATGCCAGTTTTCTTCATTGGAAACTAACAATCACATTTGTGAATATTGGAAAGAGAAAAATGTTGTCTTGTGGGATGAGAGAAAAACAAAGAGCATGGGGGAAAGTGTGATCTTTGTTTTCTCGGGTGACTCTATAAACTTTGATCTTTTGGTTAACAATTGCATTGGTGTGGATATTGAGAAGAAAGAACAAATTACAGGATGTGACTTAGGGTCTCCTATGGAAGGCGTCAGTTCTCTCATCGCCTAGTTAAGTGGTCCATCAAGCATATTACCTTACTTAATGGAAGCCCATTGCAATAATATGTGCCTATGGACTAGGTTGCTAGCATAGAAAACAATGCTCTACCTTCTAAGAAAAGAAGATGCACTTTCATTAATAGGATACATATGCAAGGAAAGCATCCAACGTCAATGTACAAAATGCCACTAGAATTAGTGTAGTAAGTTTACTCCATCGATTTTTGTGGGAGTAGTTGGTACCAACATGTTGAGCGAGACTTGTTAATCTTTGTAAGAAAGAGCTCCTTGGAGCATCATAAAAGCTTTATATATGATGTGTTGTCAAAACAGCTTGGCATCATGGACTACATTGGGAGGATGTGCTACGACTTCATGGTAAATGGTTGAGAGGTGTGTTGTAGAGCATTTTACAAGATGCATGGAATACCAAGGACATAATTTAACACTATATTAGGCAATTTGGGAAGTTTCAAATAGTTTGGGACGTCCCAATATGGTTAATATTTGTCCACACGGTCAAATCTGAATGCATTACTTGAAAGTGGAATCCATCCTAAACAACATATTAGGGAAATATCCCAAGTCCCACTTTCAAATAAGGGTTCAAGTTTTGGCCCCATGGTCAAATTTTAACCCTTTACTTGAAAGTGGGACTTGGAGATTCCCAAATTCTCCAATACAGTGATATTTTATCAATACAAGGAGCTATTTGAGAATGGCATGCAATGTTATGTGCGTGAGAATTCAGGGATTGTGAGGAGGAGTAGGGAGCACACAAGTATGGGTAGGTCTCTCATTGAACACTTGGTAATAGCATGGAGCATATGCCTCACAACTCTATCAAGTGTTGAGATGGATGCTACATCTCCTAACTTTAAGAAATTATTAATTCAGTATTGGGTGCATCACTTAAGAGAAAGGATAAATTCAGTACTGGGCCCCATCACCTAAGGGAAAGAACCTTAGTGATGTAGATGCCTATGTTGACGGCTAGCACGTGTTGGGCAGAGAATAGGTTGGAACCATAGTTATGGGAGTGTACTGATGTGCTGGTCTAGTCATGGACATCAAAAGACATGTTGGGCACATCAGTTAACAAAAAGGGCCTTAGTGATGTAGATGCCTATGTTGACTGCTAGCACAAGTATTGGGCAGAGAATAGTTTGGAACCATAGGTATGGGAGTGTGCTAATGCGGTGGTCTAGTCATGGACATCAAAAGCCATACATCAACCCAAGAAAATTAAGATTCCACAAAGTCTATGTATCAAAGCATGGGAGAGCTTGCTTGGTATTAGAGCATAGAAAATGGTGATGATTATAACAAGTTGGTCTCCCAAACTTCTACTGTAATATGTTCTCTCATGTGATGTTTCTCAATTGTTGTGATCTTATTGATGCATATTTGCATATTATTAATATGACAATTTTTAGAACTTGTTTTACTTTTGTTTCTAGTGGTTCACTTTGCACAATGTTTGTTAACACCACCAACTAGTGTTTATTAACACCTCTGCTAAAATATCCATGTCAAGGTTTCATAATGAATGAAGATTTTCATAATCATTGGAATTTCCAAATATTTAAAAAAAAAATCAATATTGGCATAATTCTCTAGATCAATACAATTTTCCACAATCAATGAAAATTTTCCCAAATTTAATGAAATGCACTCAATTTCAAAATTCCCAAAATGCAACTTTTGTTCCACTTTCTCTAATATAGTGTCACTTGTTATCATACTTATGTTAGCATACTTATGTCAGGATACTGATGTTGGCATATATACATTATCATACTTATGTCAAGATATCGATGTTAGCTTACTTGTTAGCATACTTATGTTAGCATGCTTATGTCAAGATACTGATGGTATCATACTTGTTAGCATACTTATACGAGGATACTAAAGTTAGCAACTTGATAGCATACTTATGTTAGTATACTCATGTTATCATACATGTTAACACAGATTACCTTTTGAATGCTTTCAAACACTTCATATTGCCAAAATTCTAAACACTTCATATTGCAACTATTCCTCAAAGAATAGATTGTTCATATTGAGAATGTATAAATCTCCATTCTCTAAAACCTCATAGAGATATAGAGGAGAATGCACTAATTCCAATCCCCAACATCTCATGGATAGAATGGCTCCCTCCCCTACCATGCTCCACAACCACACACAATTAATGATTTCGGACTTCTCAATTCAATATATTTTGTGATTGTCACCCTTGCAAGGGGGGAGAATGGCATTCTTTCCTTGCAAGGAGAGCATGGCACTATTGCCATGCTGCACTTGCAATGGTGGGAATGGCACTAGTCCCATTATCCACTTGTAAGGGAGATTGGCACTAGTGCTATTCTTCCCCTTGGAAGAACTACTATTGTTCTCTCTCTTCCAGGCATAGTTTCATTCTACCTTTCAAATGAGAGGAATGACTCTAGTTCCACCACTAGTTCCATTCTAGACTTGAATTCTTCTGTTGCAAGGGGGAGCATGGCACCAGTGCCATGCTACCCTTGCAATAGGAGGAATAGCACTAGTGCAAAACTCACTATGGGATTGTGGCTATGAGTGTCTTTCTTCACACCTCATAGTGAGAGTGGCTAAATTGCCATTCTCCACAACCTCATAGAGAGAGATAGGAGAATGGCACTCATTCCAATCTCTAGCACCTCATGGATAGAATGACACTACTGGGATGTTACACAACCACACATGGTTAATGATTTTGGACTTGTCAATTCAACATGTTTTTGATTGTCTTATGAAATGTTTTGGTTGTACTCTGTTCTTAATTTTACTTCTCGTAATTGTAATGGAAGTGGATGGCTATCAACTGTGGGAAGAAGGTCATGATGATGGTAGGGAATGGAGTCACTATTGCAATTGGTGCAGTTGTGTCATAGATCCAAAGAGCTACTGTAGTGGTGTGAGGATTGGGGCAGAAAATGTATCAATCATAGTGGAGAAGTCTATCAATAGTGACATGCTCTTGCCATTCCCCACTTTGTATGCAATGCTTATTGGTGAGGCACTTTGGAGCATTGTCAAGTGGCCTAAGACCTCTCTAAAACATGTTGGTGATTCTTTAGATTAGCCAATGTCTCAAACAAGCTGCACCAAGTGAGCCTAAGAAACCTTATGTTGAGGAAATGCCAGTTTCTTCATTGGAAACTGACAATTACATTTGTGAATATTGGAAAGAGAAAAACGTTGTCTTGTGGGATTGCAGCAAAACAAAGAGAATGGGGGAAAGTTATTGAGAAGAAAGAACAAATTACAAGAAGTGACTTAGGGTCTTCTATGGAAGGTGTCGGTTCTCTCAGCACCTAGTTAAGTGGTCCATCAAGCATATTGCCTTACTTAATGGAAGCCCATTGCAATAATATGTGCCTATGGACTAGGTTGCTAGCACAGAAAACAATGCTCTACCTTCTAAGAAAAGAAGATGCACTTTCATTAATAGGATACATAAGCAAGGAGAGCATCCAACGTCAATGTACAAAATGTCACTAGAATCACTGTAGTAAGTATATTCCATCAATTTTTGTGGGAGTAGTTGCTACCAACATGTGGTGTGCCTGAGGAATACACCTTGAGATATCCCAACAATAGCCATCCTCAGGTTTGACACAAACCTTTTACTGACTTTATGCTTTTGTATTTCCATTGGATCAAATGAACTAATATTCTTTTCTTTTTATTGCAGTATGGTTTTACAACAGCTTCCGCTATATATACAAAGATGTGCATATATGGTCGATCCTCTTGTTTCTAGTGTACTTAGCAATAAGTAGAAGACCATAGATGATGTTTTTAAGTGGTTGCAACCTATTGATTTGACTGCGGCGCGAGTTATCTTTACCACATATCATGAGGAGTGAGTATCAATCCCTACCTAGCTTATCTCTTACATTGTGGAGGATTATATCCGATAATAATTATTCTTAATTGATAATGCAGCTTGCATTGGAGCTTGGTAATTGTGGACATCTTAGCCAAGCAATGCTTCTTTGTCAATTCAATAGCATCTATCCATGGCAGTGTGTAAGAGTAAGTATAACCTACTTGTGTCATAATTATGTCAATGAGATGCATCCTATGCAATGCGCACATTCATTTATGTTTTCTATTTTGATGTGTAGATCTACTCGAAAGTTGGTAGGTGCTATAGATGCACTTATGCAAATGGAGGGTGACTTGGAAGATCAAATAGAGTATGTAACATGCCCTGCAGCGAAGCAGAATGATGACCACAGTTGTGGGTGGAGAGTCGGATATAACTGCTTTTTGCTCCTTACTCAAATTTTTAATTTGAGAGGTAGTGAAACCTCATTGTCCACATATATAGACTTGCATCTATATGCATTATGTCATCTATCATTAAGGCATTTATTGATAACGTGGTGGAGCATCCAGAGGAAACATTGGTTGCTACACCCATAAGTTGTCCTGATGTAACCGCTGTATTGGACGAAATGGGGAGCTCTTCTGAGGTTAGGGTCATCATTAGCAAGCAACCTCGTGTTTTGACTTTTGGTAGCCAGGAAGTTACAATCCTCTCCGACCCTTTGAAAGAGGCTAATGACAAAGTCATGATGGCCATCCTCAGGTTTGATATGAACATCTCTTGGCTTGATACTTCAATCATTTGATTCAATCTGCTTCTAACATTTGTTTATTTATTGCTACAGTATCTCATTTTCCTAGATCAGTACAGAATCGCGTCTGTATGCTCGATTCTCTTCTTTCAGCTGTACTTAGTGATACCAAGAAGATAGTAGATGATGTTTGTTCAATTCTACAACCTTTAGACTTGGATGGCATACTACTTGTCTTTATGCCATACTATGAGAAGTAAGTATGGTCTCAATCTTTCTTTTACTCTCTTATTTATAATATTGTGTCAATTAATACTTAATATTGTGATAAATCTTATCGCTCTTTATTGGTGATGCAGTTCACATTGGAGCCTGATAGTATGGGACCTTGATGACAACCATTGTTGGTTTGTCAACTCAATTACAGGCTTTCACAGGGTGTTCAGGTAAGTGTTCTTTTATCATATCATTATGAACATGCATCTTACTATTTACTACACAAATTCACTTTGTCATATGTCATGATGGACAGGTCTACAAACAAGTTAGTTTCTGCGATTATGAAAATCAGGGAGCATCAAGACCAACCAAATTTCCAGACACGCCTCGCAGTGGAGCAGAAAGACATGTTTAGTAGTGGGTAGAGAATTGCCTACAACTTCATGTTGTATCTCAATGAAATTTTTGAACATGTCTCCATAGAAGCATATACCAAGCTCGAGCTACAAGATTTTGTGGCTAAGACTGTTCACTATCTAACTGCTATCATTGGGAAACAACATGATGGACTCAATGAAGAACCTGAGGGAGCCAAAGAAAAAGAAGAGACAATTCAGTCTCCTTCTGTATCACAGCCTCAAGTAGAAGCATTATAGTCTACACTTGAATTAGAGACTCAATGCATTCTTCCTACACAAGAAGTGGAGACTCAATGTGCATCTACAACATCACATCTTGTAAAGGAGGAAGAGATTAAGTCTATCCCGATTGCACCAGAAGTAGAATCTCAATGTACACCATCCACACAAGTAGAGACTCAATGTACTCTTAGAGAATCACAGCCTCAAGAGGACTCATCAGACTCTATTCAGTTGTAAAACATGTAGAAAGAAACATGAGTCCTTGAAGATTTTTATCTTGTTTGTATTGATTAATGATAGTGTTTTTAAAACTTATGTTAAATGTTGCAATACATTAGGATATTTTATGATATTTATTCATTACAATACATTAGGTTTTACTTTTTTAAAAGTCTAATTTATTATGTACAATAAATATCTTATGATGAGAATCTAATAATTATATCATTCTTATGTTCCATCACTTTATTTTATGAATTCAATGTACTCAAAATCTATCATTTATTATGTACAGCAAGTCTAACTTATATTATATTAAAAGAATATCTCATGATGAGATTCTAATAATTACTAACTTATATTATATTAAAAGAATATCTCATGATGAGATTCTATTAATTATATCATTCTTGTGTTCCATCATTTTATTTTATAGATTTCAATGTACTATCAGTATCTTACATGTCTCAAATGTCTCCCATTACGGTCTTGCATCCCATCATTTTATTTTATAATGTCTCGCATTATGGTCTTGCATCTAGTCATCTCGCATTATGGTCTTGCATCTGTAGTTCTATAAATTCCCTAGTAGTTGTTCATCTTCTATATCTCACCCACAACAGACACTTCTTCCACTTTGCTCTTCTTAACTTACTCCTCTCCTCAAGCTTGCTCCTTCCTCTCCTCAAGCTTGCTCCTTCCATCTTGCCCACAACCTTGCCTCCTCTTCTCAAGCATACTCCTTTCATCTTGCCTTACCTCCTCTAGTTACCTTCCTCACTCTCGTTACCTTCCTCACCTCGTTCGTCTTTTATATCTTTCCTCACTCTCGTTACCTTCCTCACCTTGTTCGTCTTCTATATCTCACCCGCAGCAAAAACTTCTTCCACTTTACTCTTCTTACCTTACTCCTCTCCACACTTCTTCCACTTTACTCTTCTTACTACTCCTCTCCTCAAGGTTGCTCCTTCCATCTTGCCCACAACCTTACCTCATCTTCTCAAGCATACTCCTTTTATCTTGCAGCCATTATGGATCTTTTTAAGGTAATCAATTCTGTCGAGCAAGCCATTAGCAGCCTCAAAGAATGGATTGCCGAGAACCAAGGAAAGAGAGAGGAGAGAAAGCAAAATCCAGCTCCATTAACCCAGTACGAGAAGGATGACTTTGCTTGTCAGAGGGGCTTAGAGAAGGAAGAGGAAAGAAAAATAAGTATGGCTACTATTGAAATAGATAAATTGCAGTCATATAGGAGAGAGTTGATAGACTTTCAAAGTGAGATATCTTCGCGTGTGGCTTGTTATGGTAGATTTTCCCTCGAGGAAGCGCAAGCCATTCGGAATAAACAAAGTGTTATGCAGGAGAAAATTCATCAATCCTTACTTCTCTTCTATAATTTTAACTACATCGATGAGGAAGAGATGAGCTCAGGGGTTGAATTTAGGCTAAGGACTTGAAAATAGAAAATTCATCAAATTGAATGGCTGTAGTCTTGAAAATCTCAGGCTTAACTTTTGAAGGTGTTTATTAACACCATAAAATATTAAGAGAGTTTACAACAACCGAATCTTATTTTTTCATGTAACTTATCTAGGCTACGTCAAATTTTATAATTTTAGTTTCATGTCCTTAAAGAATATATAAAAAAATGCTTGTTTTTATGTTTTTATATGTGCTTTGAAGATTGGGTTTTTCTTAACTTTTATCTGAAAACTAGTCCAAAAGTATATGTAAAAATGAATTTGTACATTGAAAAGTCCAAAATTAATGAAATAAGTGTTACACCTCATAGTGAGAATGGCTAAATTGCCATTCTCCACAACCTCATAGAGAGAGATAGGAGAATGGCACTCATTCCAATCTCTAGCACCTCATGGATAGAATGACACTACTGGGATGTTACACAACCACACATGGTTAATGATTTTGGACTTGTCAATTCAACATGTTTTTGATTGTCTTATGAAATGTTTTGGTTGTACTCTGTTCTTAATTTTACTTCTCGTAATTGTAATGGAAGTGGATGGCTATCAACTGTGGGAACAAGGTCATGATGATGGTAGGGAATGGAGTCACTATTGCAATTGGTGCAGTTGTGTCATAGATCCAAAGAGCTACTGTAGTGGTGTGAGGATTGGGGCAGAAAATGTATCAATCATAGTGGAGAAGTCTATCAATAGTGACATGCTCTTGCCATTCCCCACTTTGTATGCAGTGCTTATTGGTGAGGCACTTTGGAGCATTGCCAAGTGGCCTAAGACCTCTCTAAAACATGTTGGTGATTCTTTAGATTAGCCAATGTCTCAAACAAGCTGCACCAAGTGAGCCTAATAAACCTTATGTTGAGGAAATGCCAGTTTCTTCATTGGAAATTGACAATTACATTTGTGAATATTGGAAAGAGAAAAATGTTGCCTTGTGGGATTGCAGCAAAACAAAGAGCATGGGGGAAAGTTATTGAGAAGAAAGAACAAATTACAAGAAGTGACTTAGGGTCTTCTATGGAAGATGTCAGTTCTCTCAGCACCTAGTTAAGTGGTCCATCAAGCATATTGCCTTACTTAATGGAAGCCCATTGCAATAATATGTGCCTATGGACTAGGTTGCTAGCACAGAAAACAATGCTCTACCTTCTAAGAAAAGAAGATGCACTTTCATTAATAGGATACATAAGCAAGGAGAGCATCCAATGTCAATGTACAAAATGTCACTAGAATCAGTGTAGTAAGTATATTCCATCAATTTTTGTGGGAGTAGTTGCTACCAACATGTTGAGTGAGACTTCTTAATGTTTCTAAGAAAGAATTTTTTCGGTAGCTCCTTGGAGCATCATAAAAGCTTTATATATGATGTGTTGTCAACAGCTTGGCATCATGACTACATTAGGAGGATGTGCTACAACTTCATGGTAAATGGTTGAGAGGTGTGTTGTAGAGCATTTTATGAGATGCATGGAATACCAAGGACATAATTTAACACTATATTAGGCAATTTGGGAATTCTCAAATAGTTTGGGACGTCCCAATATAGATAATATTTGTCCACATGGTCAAATACGAACCCATTACTTGAAAGTGGAATCCATCCTAAACAACATACTAGGGAAATCTCCCCAGACCCACTTTCAAATAAGGGTTCAAGTATTGATCACATGGTTAAAATTTAACCCTTTACTTGATTTCCAAATTTTCCAATACAGTAATATTTTATCAATACAAGGAGCCATTTCAGAATGGCATGCAATGTTATGTGCATGAGAATTCAGGGATTGCAAGGAGGAGTAGGGAGCACACAAGTATGGGTAGGTCTCTCATTCAACACTTTGTGTGTAATAGCATGGATCATATGCCTCACAACTCTATCAAGTGTTGAGATGGATACTACATCTCCTAACTTTAAGAAATTATTAATTCAATATTGGGCACATCACTTAAGAGAAAGGATTAATTCAGTATGGGGCCCCATCGCCTAAGAGAAAGAAACTTAGTGATGTAGATGCCTATGTTGACAGCTAGCACGTGTTTGGCAGAGAATAGGTTGGAACTATAGGTATGGGAGTGTACTGATGCGGTGGTCTAGTCATGGACATTAAAAGACATATTGGGCACATCAGTCAACAGAAAGGGCCTTAGTGATGTAGATGCCTATGTTGACTGTGAGCACAAGTATTGGGCAGAGAATAGGTTGGAACCATAGGTATGGGAGTGTACTGATGCAGTGGTCTGGTCATGGACATCAAAAGCCATAAATCAACCCAAGAAAATTTCCACAAAGTCTATGTATCAAAGCACAGGAGATCTTGCTTAGTATTAGAGCATAGAAAATGGTGATAAATTTCTCCTTGTTGATCTCCCAAACTTCTACTGTAATATGTTCTCTCATGTGATGTTTCTCAATTGTTGTGATCTTATTGATGCATATTTGCATATTATTAATATGACAATTTTTAGAACTTGTTTTACTTTGTTTCTAGTGATTCACTTTGCACAATGTTTGTTAACACCACCAACTAGTGTTTATTAACACCTCTAGTAAAATATCCATGTCATCCCCAAATGTTATTTATTAACACCACCAACTATATGATTTTCAAACTCTACCACACTACCAAATGCTATGTCCTGGTTCTTAAACCCAATGAAAGGTTTCGTAATGAATGAAGATTTTCATGATCATTGGAATTTCCAAATATTTAGAAAAAAATCAATATTGACATAATTCTCCAGATCAATACAGTTTTGCCACAATCAATGAAAATTTTCCCAAATTTAACGAAATGCACTCAATTTCAAAATTCCCAAAATGCAACTTTTGTTCCACTTTATCTAATATGGTGTCACTTGTTATCATACTTACGTTAGCATACTTATGTCAGGATACTGATGTTGGCATATATACATTATCATACTTATGTCAAGATACTGATGTTAGCTTACTTGTTAGCATATATATGTTAGCACGCTTATGTCAGGATACTAATGTATATGAGGATACTGAAGTTAGAAACTTGATAGCATACTTATGTTAGTGTGCTCATGTTAGCATACATGTTAATAGAGATTAACTTTTTAATGCTTCCAAACACTTCGTATTGCAAAAATTCCGAACACTTCATATTGCAACTATTCCTCAAAGAATAGATTGTTACATGTCAACATCAAAGGGCATGTTGTTATATATGACCTCATAGGTATTTGGAGTGACTGAGAAAATGTTTCTTTGATTTGGGAGACTCTCCATAGGTATCTTGATGCAACACACCACGTGCGAGAGTATATGGACTGTCAGTTGAGTCTTGAGGAGTTTAAAGGAATAGTGATTGATTTGTTTGTAGAAGATACATTTAATGACATAAGGATCCCTTGGTATGACGTTTCCCCAATTAACAAAATAGTCCTGATTAGATTGCTATTTTCTTGCAGTGCATTTAAGCAGCTAAAAATCTGCACCCTCAACATTATTGGTTGCAGCATTGACTGCAAAAGTGTCAGCAATGCACAAAGCATTGATTAACACATCATGATGGACTTTAAAAGTTGCATATATGTATGCATCTTCCTCATCTATAGTAGGCTATATATCTGGCAAAGGTACCAAAGTGTGAAAACCCCAAGATTGCACATGTGCTTTGCTGTTGGTACATCTGTTCGAAGCCCATGCATGCATACATCACAAAATCATGACAAATTTTTGGTAGCAAGTCTTGATGGATCTTGTGGGTTGTGATCACAAAAACCATGTAAAGAACATAAATTGGGAATAGCTTCACATTTCCACTTATTTTCCATGTTCACATCTACCTTTATCTCCCAAAATACATGAGCACACTCCCTTTGCTTGGATGTGTAAGAGGCTAGAGCTCCCTCAGATAAGTTGGCCTACAGGAAAGCAACAACATTGCTTGCACACTTTAAAATAGCACCATCTTTCTTTAGTTGTTCATGTGTTAAAGTTCTTCATGCCCACTTGTAAAGAAGTTCCAAGTCATTTCCATGCCTGGCATTCCACCATACCTAGCAACAAAATAGAAGGGCCTGCAAGCCTTGAACTGGGAGGCAGCCCCATTAGAACAAACCCAATGCCATTTCAATGCAACTCCTTGTTCTTTCAACCACGTCTCATGTAACATGAAACAAATGTTGTACAAATAATGTGTCTTACTACCTATCATATGAAATGAAGGAGTGAATTGCTTTAATAGTTTTTTATGTCTTATGGTAATAAGTTATATGAACAAAAATTGAGACTTATACTGAATGCCAGTGCATTGATTGAATCTCATTATGTTCTTTGAAAGCATAATTTTTTGCAAAGTCTTCAACTGAGACAACCATATCATCAGGAAATTTGAGAATACATTCCTTGAATTAAAGCGCCTACCATTGAGCTATGTAATTGTGTTTGATAAAGTGCTTCATTTTACTTTTCAAGTACTGCAAAAACTCCCAACATTGCATGTCTTTGTTCATGATATCTTTCCTCTTCTTCTTATTTCCATGCTTGTCTATAGTATCCACATATTCAAATACTTGCACAGTGATGGTTTTCCCTTCCTTCATTATCAAACCAACTTCTTTATGCCACAATCCTTGCATTCACCCATTAAACACTTCCTATGACGGGAGGTTGCATCATTTTGTGTTGGACAAATCAATGACTCCCACAAATGAGTGACACCTTTGTAAGTGTGCAAAGTAGATGAACATATGTTGCTTGTGTCATCACTAGTACAGACAATGCATTTGCATTGACATTTCAAATGAATGCCAAACTTTTTATTGCACATCAAATTCAGTACATCTTCCAGAAAGGACATATGGACATGGTATTCATAGCAACAAGTGTAGTAGTCCTTTAACTTGTGCACAAATAGAGGCTTCAAATATTGCAATTGAATCCTACACTCTAGAGTTTTTTGTTTAAATCGGTGAAAGAGCTCAACCTACCATCATAATAAAGTTGTGTGTTAGCAATCATAGGTGTTGATGACCAATCATAAGTGCTGACAGGTAGTGCAGGTGCTAATTAAAATAGCTAGTAGGTGCAACAACAAGCATTGTAGATGCTAACAAGAATTCTAGGTGCTAGTAGGCATAGCAAGTGCTAATTAGCACAATTAGTAGGTGGAATAACAAGCATTGCATGTGGTAACTATCATTTGGAAGTGGTAGATGAGAGTGCTAAATAAGCATTACACATGTGCTAACAAGGATGGAAGGTGCTAACAAGCATTGCGGTACTAGCAACCACAAGTGGTGCTGGTAGGAAGTATAGGTGCTAACTAGCATATGGAAGTGGTAGATGAGAGTGCCAATAAGTATTGCAAGTGCTAACAAGGATTGTAGGTGCTAGCAACTACAGGTGGCACTGGCAAGAATGGCATGTGCTAACATGCACAAACATTTCTTGCCAACACAAGCTAACAAGCACATGAAATTCTTGTTATCACATGCCTATTATTGCATGTGTTGACAAGCACCTGCAACTACAAGCATTGCATGTGCTAAAACTATCATCTGGTAGTGGTAGATGATAGTGTTAATAATCATTACAAGTGTATGTGCTAAAACCCAAACTAGAAGCGTTTGTTGCCAACACATGCTATCAAGCACAAGCAATTGTTATTAGCACATGTATGTTATTGCATGTGCTAATAAGTACGTGCAGTTACAAGCATTGCATGTGCTAATAACTAGCATCTAGCAGTGGTAGATGAAAGTGCTAATAAGCATTACACTTGTGCTAACAAGGATGGAAGGTGTTAACAAGCATTGCAAGTACTAGCAACCACAAGTGGTGCTGGTAGGAAGTATAGGTGCTAACCATTATATGGAAGTGGTAGAAGAGAGTTTGCAAGTGCTGACAAGGATTGTAGGTGCTAGCAACTACAGGTGGCACTAGCAAGAATGGCATGTGCTAACATGCACAAACATTTCTTGCCAACACAAGCTAACAAGCACATGAAATTCTTATTAGCAAAATGCTTATTATTACATGCACTAACAAGTACCTGCAATTACAAGCATTGCATGTGCTAATTATCATCTGGTAGTGGTAGATGAAAGTGCTAATAAGATTGTAAGTGCTAACAAGGATTGCAAGTGCTAACAAGCAGTGCAGGTGCTAGCATCTACAAGTTTTTGTTGTGATATGAGAGTGCTAAGTGCAAGTTCTATCCAAGATTGATAGTGCTAACAAGCATTGCAGGTGCTGATAAGCATTGATTGTGGTAGCAAGCATTGTATGTGCCAAGAATCCTATGACATTTGTAGAAGAGAGTGCTAATCAGAATATCACAATATAACTAGCATATGGCATTGACCAAAGGTGAGAGGAAACCATCACGTGATTCTGGTTAATAGCATATGACATTGGAAATCAACATATCATACTATAACTATCATGTCAGTGGAAAGCTGTAGAGTAGGCACTATCAATCATGCACTTTAGTAGGGCAGTACCTGAGGCTCCTCGAGAAGGTGCACTGGGTGCTTGATGTAAATATTTTTGCCAACTTTTTCTTGACACAAGTCCTACGTGTTGGGGGAAACACGCATCTCAGCCTCCCAAAATGATTGTACAAGTTCCTTTATGTCATCATAGTGATTGGGCTAGTGCGGTGTTGCTTCCAACATGCAACCAATGAGAATAGTCCATTACCATCATTAGCCTGTGCATAGACTCTAGATATTGCCTCATACAATCTATGCCTAGGAACTTGAAGTACTCTTGAGATGTTTGGCAGGGGAATGCACTGATTGGAGTTCATCATTATAGTCAATGTACGTTTCTTTCAAAAGCAAGTCATCTTTGGAAGCTGGTTGCTTTACGATGGCCAGTGTACTACGAATATTGTCAATGATGCATGCTTGAATGTCACCTTTTTCTCTTGATGAAAGGTCACAAAGGAATTGGTGAGGATGTTTCAATATTGAATTGAAAAGTTCAGTCCTGAGTTCTGCACCCATCTCAATCGTCATGCTATAAAAAAATTCCACAATTTTGTTAACAATCATTTACTTCTGCAAGTCATCAATTCCATGTATAGTAACCTCCCTCCTACGTTTGTCTCTTGTGCACTACTCTCTTTTCTTTCCAGCTTCATAATCCCTTATGACATTGTCCCATACTATTGGTTCAATAGATCTTCCCATGTTGCCTTGCATTGGCTCACCTTCTTGTTGGTAGCTCAAATGTAAACCCAAAACATGCAATTCAGTCTAGGATAGAACTAAGCAATGCTCTGAACGGTTAACGTGCATATGTTACGTAGCACACTTTAGCAACATATCAAACAATTTCAATACAAAGATATGGGGCACAACATGTATGCACTATACAACATTATATGTGCTATACAAGGCTATACACCCCACAAAATTTGCTACGTAGTGCATAGTTTGAGTGCACAGATAGATCTGGAGCTACGTATACTGTATAGCTCACTATTTGTGCTATTCAAACCTATATAGCAGACAATTTCCATATACATAGATGCAGCACACCATGTATGCTCTATAGCACACTATTTGTGCTATTCGGCCCATAAGTCCTACCTCAGAAGGCTTCAACTTTCATTGTTCCCATTGTCAATTGGTTAGTCAAGCTAATAGAATAGCCTTTCCTAGTTGTGACTTTGAATGATGTAGAGATAATTAACTTGGAGAGGGTAGGACTTGGGAAAAAAGATTTTGATATGAAAATTGTTTTCAAGGACTTCAAAAGCGAGTCCCTAGAATCATACTTCAAGTCCTAACTAGAATTAACTAGCATGTGATAGTCCACATCTTCAATACATGAAAAGAAACCCACTATATAGCCTTCCATGAAATTATAGATATCTCCCATACACTTAGGAAATAGTGATATTCTTTGTAATCCTCTATTCCTCTGCATCTTGCTCCACTGGCTGCCAAAGTGTACTTGGAAAGATCTATAATCTCATCTAAGGCTAGCACACAACACAGGCTTCCATGAAATTATAGATCTCATGTACACTTAGGAGGTACACTTAGGAGATAGTCATATTCTTTGTAATCCTCTCTTCCTCTTGATCTTGTTCCCTTGGCTGCTAAAGTGTACTTGGAAAGATCTATAATTTCATAAAAGGCTAGCACACAACACAGGTAATTTACCATTGTGGCTAGATTGGGGGTTTCTTTTCATGTGCCATGAGGATTGGGACTCTAGACAATAGGACAAGTGAGGAGATAAAGATGAAGATGCCCAAAATAGTGAAGAGGAGACAAAGACTTTAGGACAGTGAGTAATGGAATATTCTATGTAGCACATAGACAAAAATGTGGAACTAAGCAATGCTTTGAATGATGAACAATATAAACCAAGATTCCATACAACTTTCTGCATCAGCTCCATAACTCGAACACTTTTATAAAAAAAGAAAGTGGAAGCAACAAAATCTGGTGACTACATATCGTGAGCATACTTACCAAAGCTTCAAGAAACCTTGATTGTTCCAAGGAGATCCTGACAAGATTGTGGTAGCCCTTCAATGAAGTCTAAAATGATTCGTGTCATTGGAGAGAGGGTGGGTCCACATGACAGAATACTCTGACTCAAGAAGGATTCTTGGTAATGGAGCAGGCAAGAGGAAGCTTACGGCTATGTGTGAGTGTGTATGAGAAAGAGGCAATCCAAGCACTGCAATGTTGCATGCAGCATTAGCAGCAACAGAGTGAGTGAGAGGGAGGAAAACAGTTTATGGTGATGGAACAAGCAAGCAAAAGATTTCACCTCTATTAGAGAGAGAGATGGTGATGGAGCAGGCAAGATGAAGACTACACCTTTGTGCATGTGAGTGTGAGAAAGAGAGAGAGAGAGAGAGAGAGAGAGAGAGAGGGAATACCTGTAACTGATATTCATATTCAAAAGATAGATACACTCCACGTATGGGCTAAGTGTAACTGCCAATTAACATTATGCTCACTTACAAACAAATCCAAAACATGCTATTCAATTGTGCTTCTTAGCATTGTCCATGGATATGCTTTTTTGAGCGGGTTAATGTGCTTCCACCCATCTATTTGGAAGTCTTTTACCATCCTTTCTTGCAGGCACAACTTGCAAATTTGGAAATTAATAGCTCTTGACTAGATTAGAGTAGACAAATGTCTCTGGCTTCCTATTTAAGAGTATGTATTTGTGCTCTTTCTTGGATGTCTTCTCATATAATCCTACTTCTCATGTGTTGGTCCTCCATAATTCTCAAATGCTTTCTTCAACTTAAGTTTGGGTTTTGTAGACTGTAACACAAAATGCAGACATCTTTGTCATTCTTCTCAGTGTTAGGAACAGCTATAAAGTTATCCCCCTCTAGGATACTCTTAATATGATTATATCTGAAATGGGCGGGGCGAGTTTTATTAAACCGCTCTTTGGAAATCCCTTACCACACAAAGCAGTTCAAATCAACTACACCTTTAAAGACAATTAATATCCCATGGAATATTAAGATGAATCAACTACGATGCCAAAGACGATCAATGCTCTTAAGATAACAATAAAAATCACAAACAAAGGCAGACCACAAATATTGTAAGGGGTATTTAATATGGACACTTACAATCTTTGTTATCTACTATGATGTTAATAAAAGTACTTTCAAAGTGGAATCAAAAAATAGGCAACATTTAGGCCATCCATGGGTCTTTGATTCTCATGAAAGACAAATCCTGTCCCATTGTTTTTTAAAGCTCCCCCACACATGATCCAATGAGGGGCACTCTGTCTAAGACCAATATTGAATGCAACGGGATTTGAATGTAGGTAGCAAGCTTGAATAGAGAGACACCTACCGTTTGAGCTACCGTTGCTCCTTCCCGCTTTATTTTAGATGGACTTCCAAAAAGATACAAGCCATAGCACACATTTCAACACATAAAGAAAAGGTCAAAGCAGAACTTCATAAATACTAAGAAGTCCCATTCACAACATAACTTACTTTTGGTAGATTCCCTAAACAAGGGTGGCCCTAGGATCTACCATTTTAAGGACCCTAAGTTCATTGGAGCAAATGTGATTAGCGGGCAAAGAGAGGTCGTGTGTGAAAGTAGGATCAGATGCAAGCTTGTGCATGGCAAGTGTTGGGAGTGCCATACACTCATCTATTCTACTGATGCCCTCACTGTCGAGGTTAAAGCACAATTTTTACAGGCTCCTCCTCGACGCAACAGATCGAACAGTGAGGGTTGTATTGTTGGAACTTGGGGAGAGTGGAGAGATTCATCATGGAGGGGAGTGAGAACACATGAGATATTCAAATGGGTGTTCTATTCATTGTGAGAGGGAAGTCTCTCTTTTATAGAAATGGAGAGAGGGTGGCCTAAATCAATGGCACCTCTCCTACATAGCCTACGGCACTAAGTGTGCCTCTTCTACACATGCACACACAACCATATGACTTCTAGTGGATGCACACATGCAGCTAGCAAGCCCTTGATCACACATATTTCAACATACCCCCCTGCAAGGGTTTGTCTCTTGCTATGTCAAGGATACATCTAGTCACATAGTTTCCCATGCCATCTCATGGTGGTCAAGGATAAATCTATGGCTAGGTTCTCATGCTAGCAAAGGTCCCAAGGGTCAAGGTTTACAAAAATGGGATAGAACCCTCCAAATGGTTCTCTCTCTTGCATGTACAAGGATTAATCATAGGCCTTTGTGTGGACCTAGTTTCTCATGTCTACAAGAGGTACCATGAGAGCAAACACACACCATTTGGTCTACATCATAGGTGATTTACAAAGACCATATGGACTAAAGCAAAACCATAACATTCTTTTTGGAGTACTAATCCAGGTAGAGAACCTAAAAATTGACTACATGACCAAGTGATGACCAAAGATCAAAATATTGGACTCTAGAAAGCCCAATCTACATCTACCGCAAAATTTGATTCTTCATTTGTTGATGGAGTTCTTCCTTCAGCCAGATTTGCTTTGTTGTTGATGTAGCTCTTCTTCACATGATATGCTTCATTCTCTTTAGAGATGTAGTGGGAGTCATTCCTCTCCTCTTCTTGGGCTTGTCTCTTGGAGAGCAACTATAGAGAAAACCTTTTTAGGTGGCAATACTCCATTGTATGATTGGGTACTCCATAGAAGGCACATATCTTTTTGTTGGTGTTCACCTTGATGAAATATTCACCATTATAGGGCTTTACTCTCATTCTAGGCTTCTTTAAGAATGCTTTCCTCTAAGATACATAATCAATGTTAGAGAAACAATATGATGAAGGCATATTGGGAAGGTCTTACCACTAAAATGTGGCAGTGTCTAGTCCCTTACAAAGAAATCTCCTTCTCCACAAGTATAATTGGTTGGAGAGATAGTTAGATACCCCAAACTCTTAGCATAAAGGAAATATAGTGTCTATTCCTTCACAAAATAGCATTCAATTCAAAATATATCATAAATGCATCATGAGCATTTACCAAAGCTGTCAAACTGCAAGACAATGCTCCAAAGATAAGATTGCAAAATGGCTCAGATCACTTCCAATGGTCAAACATCCAAAAGACCAAAGATAATTGAGATAATAATGAAACTTTGTAGCACTTAACCATATTCAATGGTTCATATTAGAAGCACATATCACTGTTACCCCCAAATTGAATAGTTTGAAGTTGGAGGGTTCAATTGAAGTTGAAGATAAAAGCTTTGAGAAGGATTTCAAAGGAAAATGGAAGCTCTTACTAAGGACTACTTCCAGGAGATAGGAATGGCGAAATTGCATGTTGTGTCACTGTGGAAAGATGTGCCTATTCCGACCGATTGTTTGCTTGTTTCTCCTTATTCCAGCAAGCATTTGAGCTCAAATTTCATGAGAAAGAAGCTCATAGCATCATCCATCGGTGGCTAAAAGGAATTCGCAAAATATTGCATCTGTAAGTGGAATTGCTTGAAAGCTTGGCGAGCAAAGAATGAAGCGGCACGGCTGCTCAGAGTACACTTCTATCAATCCCATTGGTCAAGAGGTATGTCCTAGCATGGGAAAGCTATAGCCAAAAGCATTTTGAAAGTTAATGGTTGGATCCAAAGAAATTGATGCTGCAAGATTATAGCAAAATTAGGAAAAATGTGAGAGATATGGAAGAAGGTTGAAGAAGATGATGAGGTGGTAGCCTAGGAGTCTAAAGCTCAAGGAGGACCATGGTACACGCTGAGAAATCTCAACCTCTTGTCTCTAGCATGACCCATCGCTTTGGTAGCGCACTTCCATATGTGGCCAACTAGCACCTCGTAGGAGCTGAACCCACTCTCCTTGAACGTGCACATCATCTGAACGAGAATACCCTCTACTTCTTCTTCTCCTTCATCTACTCATTGCTCTCCCCCTCAACAATTTCCAAGTCTATTGCTTCCTTTTCCTCACACAGATTGTCCATCTTCAAAAGCATGCACGTGTGCACAAGCCTCATAGAGATCCGCTCGTCCCTCATGCACTCTGCGCACAACATCATGAAGTGCCACAATGATTGCCCATCTTCCACAATGTGGCTGTGAGCCACTCCCAGCATAATGCCACCACATTTGAACCTCGTGACCTACACACGAAAAAAAGAGACTAAGGCACCACGTCTGCTCTACTCTCGGTATAGATCTAAACATCAAGCAAGCTTTCCCCTCACCTAAATCGATAACAAAGGTGCCAAAAAATGGCCCATCGCATGAGATTTCCCTACAACCGTCATGTGCAGCCATCGGGGGTAGGCATATTCTATCTTCATCAACTAATAATTAGTTATTTCCAAAGTATGGTGAAGAACAGGTTATACCAGACTTGTGGTGGTCTAGACTTTCTATTGGTAAGAATTCTCCATGGCATTGAAACGTTGAATATTTAGACAATTTCTAGGATTGTACCATGTTATGAAGAGGCAGAGGTAAAGGCATGCCACATGGAAAGGCATGAGGAGATCTATGCTACACAACCTATGAAGAGAAAGAAGAGAAACCATTGTGTGTTTGTAGATGACATTGCATTGAAGGATAATGATTTTGAAGATGGACTATAGGGATACAATCATATGAATTACATTTTATTTTATAATGATACTATGAGTATCATTCAGTGTTTCACTAATTGCAATGACTTTGTTATAGGAAGGTTTATAGCTAGCCACGAGCTATAATCCCTACATAGAAAAAGCTCACAAAACTCACAAACATGCATAAAAATTTACTCACTGAATGCCAACCCCACACATTAGGTTCCTAAAGAAATGGTTGAAGGACACTAAAATGGAGGTGGAGAGTGCACAGAGGGATCAAGTCTGGCATGGCAACACCTCTTGACAATTAGAAGACAGGAAAGAATGGCCTTTTCAAAAAGTTTTGATATACAATATGCATTGATCATTGAAAAAGGCAGCAATAAAGACAAGCTATGAAAGAATACTGAGGAAACTAGAGCAGTATTAGGGGGCTACACGAGCTAGACAAATGGGCAAGATTCATATCAGCCAAAGAGCATCTCCTAGTAAGACGAAATAGCTGCATCTTGGAGGGCAATGTTCTCCAAATTAGAACTTGAGCACAATGCAATACTGCAAGGGCCTAGTAAGGCTATTGATAATGGTCAGAGTCAAGCTTCCATTGCACTACATTGGAGGGTAGAGTGACCCTATTGTAGACTGCCTACTCAGAGGTTCCGGAGAAAATTGAAACAGTTTGGAAATAGTTGGTGGCTTTTAATTTTCTTATTGCTGAAAGTGAATGGAAGTGATGAATCTGAGGGACAATATCTGCACCCTCAGGTTAAGGTAGGAAACAATAAACAAGCAGCTTGCCAATGAGGGGTTGCAGACATCGATCCTTAGAGTATCATACTAAATTTTAAAATTTATCCTCTAAAGATACAATAAGGTGAAAAGTGCATAATATGCAATGGTCACTCATAGATTATTGCTACATCCGATGGCCCTTGTGTTTGCATCCTATGCACTTCTATTGCTTTGTGGTATTCATGAAGGCAACATTGTTAACAAGATTGTGTGAATATCCACTGCCTAACACCTAGGTAGATCAATTATGCCTACCTCATGAAACTATTAGGAAGGATAAGGTAGAAGCTATCTAGGCAATGCATGGAGAGATTGCTAATGAGCCTCCACCCAAAAAGAAGGTAATGTATGGGGAGCCAACAAAAAATAAGGCAAAATATATGGAGCCATGTCTTGGATATCCACCCAATATGAAGAGAAAAAAGAATTAGCATGCCTAGTGAGGCTGTTTGCTCAGTCATTGGCTCTCTTGGCACGTGACTTGAGAATTTCATTTCAATTATTATCTTGATGTTCTTTTAGGGTTTAGAAAAACAAGCTCTCGACCAATCAGAAGAGGACCAAATAACGTTGAAAAAATACCAAAAATCATGTAAAAATATGAAAGAAGCCATATTCAAAATCCTTTTCTTTTATTATGTCTGATATACATGATCTTCAAAAGATGATTTTTTGTGCAAAATTCGATGGTTCCGACATTGCCAATGCATCCGGAGTAGGCCAAAACCCCCAAATCGACCTTGGAGACACCGAAAACCGATGCCCGGAGGTCCAGAAAAGGGAACAAATGCTCGGAATGGGGGATTTGCATAAAAATGCAATTTGGCCAGCTACTGGAAAATCACATTTTTGTGAAAATCCCCCATTCCAGGCATTTTTTCCCTTTTTCGAACCTCCAAGAAAATCGCATTTTTGTGCAAATCTCCCATACCGAGCATTGGTTTTCAATGTCTCCAGGGTTGATTTGGGAGTTTTGGCCTGCTCAGGACACATTGGCGATGTCAGAACCATTGAATTCTCCACAGAACATCAAGGATCTTATATATGCATTTAATGTGAAGCTTGAGTACTAGACTGACATTTCTGCAGTAAGTATATGTACTTATGGCATTTCCCATATTTTGAGTGCATAAAAAATAAGTAAATAGTGAATTTCTTAGAGGGTCCCAAAATGAGTTCCCTTCTTTCCTAATGCCTATATGACAATCTAATTATAATTATAATTGAATTTCTCACTTTCGTATTTTGTGCTCATTTGGGTGGTGGGCAATTGCCTTCTAGCCTAGCCTTATTGGCTTGTTCCGATATGTGACTTGCAGGCTGTAGACTAGAGTCCCTTGTCTCTATACATAAATGTTGAACGTTACAAAACTATTTTATAGCATCACTTCCTATATTTGAAGACTACAATGCCCTTCAAAGGGAGTTTCCCCCTTCTCGTACCACAATGGAAAGAGTTCATTTAGTGCCCTTAAAAAATGATCGAATACATAATACGTAGAAGGTGTTGACCGTTGAAAATCAAATTCCAAACTACCCTTCAAATTTGAGGCTTGATAAAACTCGCTCAAAGATAGAGCCTTCATGATGGATTTGATCTTCTTCCTTATAGCCTAAGACATTGAATTATGATGGCACTTAGCCTAGGACATCAAATTGTGATGGCACTTTCACCCAAGAGCATGGGGCAACTTCCATGGACATTTAATAGCTAACTAGATTAGATGTCAATGCCCGCAAGACACCCCTGATGTGGTCATGAGTGTCTACATCTATTTTGAAGAGCCTTTTGCCATCCTTTCTTGCAAGCACAACTCACAAATTTGAAAATTAATAGCTCTTGACTCGATTAAAGTAGACAAATGTCTATGGCTTCTTATCTAAGAGTCTGTATCTGTGCTCTTTCTTGGATGTCTTCTCATACCATCCTACTTCTCATATATTGGTCCCCAATAATTCTTAAATGCTTCCTTCAACTTAAGTTTGGGTTTTGTACAGTGTAACACAAAATGAGGACATCTTCGTCATTCGCCTCAATGTTAAGAACAACTACAAAGTTATCCCCCTCTAGGCTACTCTTAATATGATTATATAAATCAAGTACACCTACAAAGACAATCAATTTCTCATGAAATATTAAGATGAATCAGCTATGACACCAAAGACAATCAATGCTCTTAAGATAAACAATAAAAATCCCAAAGAAAGGCAAACCACAAATATTGTAAGGGGTCTTTAATATGGACACTTGCAATCTTTGTTATCTACTATGATGTTAATAAAAGTGCTTTCAAAGTGGACTCAAAAAACAAGCAACATTTAGACCATCCATGGATTCACTCTAAAATAAACCATTAATGGATCTACAACTCTCGTGAAAGACAAATCCCATCCCTTTTTTTTTTAAAGCTCACCCACCCATGATCAAATAAGGGACACTCTGTCTAAGACCAATATTGAATGTAATGGGATTTGAATATAGGCAACAAGCTTGAATAGAGAGACGCCCTACCGTTTGAGCTACCGTTGCTCCTTCCCCCTTTATTTTAACTGGACTTCCAAAAAGATACAAACCATAGCACACATTGCAACACATAAAGAAAAGGTCAAAGGAGAACTTCATGAATTAGTACTAATAAGTCCCATTCACAACATAACTTATTGTTCGGTAGATTCCCTAAACGAGTGTGGCACTAGGATCTACCATTTTAAGGACCCTCACTTCATTAGAGCAAGTGTGATTAGCGGGCAAAGAGAGGTCGTGTATGAAAGTACGATCAGATGCAAGCTTGTGCATGGCAAATGTTGGAAGTGCCATACACACATCTATGCTACCGATGCCCTCACTGCCAGGGTAAAGCACAATTTTTCCAAACTCCTCCACGGCGATAGATCGAACAGCGAGGGGTGTACCCCAACCAAAATCGGTGCGATAGACTGGGAATTTGGGTGAGCTAGAGACACGCATGAGTGCATCATTTAGGATTATTCGATCAAAGAGCGCAATGGGCCCATGAAGCTCTAACCAGTGTAAGAGTCTCTCCATGGACAAGTAGGTGCGCGAGGCAAGGGACATATGCATGCGAGAAGCTGTGGCGGAGAGGTCCTCATCTTGGAGCTCCCCTGCAGTGGCAGTTGCGATCCCCCAGTGGAGCAAGTTGCCAAAATAGGCATTTGGGAGAGGTGGAGCCATCTTGCTTCTCATGTTTAACACGTTGAGAAAGCCCAATCTCGTGTCTCTAGCATGACCCCTCGCTTTGGTAGAGCACTTCCATATGTGGGCAACCAGCACCTCATAGGAGCTGAACCCACCGCCAGCCCTCTCCTTCAACCTGCGCATCATCTCTTTGCTGAACGAGAATACCCTCTGCGTCTTCTTCTCCTTCATCTGCTCTTTGCTCTCCGCCTCAACCTTTTCCAAGTCTATTGCTGCCTTTTCCTCGCATAAATTGCCCACCTTCAAAAGCGTGCGCGTGTGCACAGGCCTCATAGAGATCGGCTCTCCCCTCCCGCACTCCGCCCACGCCGTCATGAAGTGCCACAGCGAGTGCCCATCTGCCACGACGTGGCTGTGAGCCACTCCCAGCGCAATTGCGCCACATTTGAACCTCGAGACCTGCACACGAAAAACAGAGACTGAGGCACCACGTCTGCTCTACTCTCGGTACAGATCTAAACATCCAGCAAGCTTTCCTCTCACCTGAATCGATAACAAAGGCCGGTCCATCGCATGAGACTTTTCTGCGTCCGCCACCCATGGAGTAAGGCTCTCGAAGAACGGCTTCATTTCAAAGTTGTCCTTCTCCCAATCGCTGAAGCACACCCCATCCACAGAAGCCTCCACAAACTCAGCCCCGAGGTCATTGCAGACAACTTCAACTCTTCCGCCTTCTCCTTCACCCAGCCGTCCTGCGAGAGGGTAGAAATCAACCAGGACCGTCGAAAGGCTTCGTTTGAGGTTCTGGGTAACGGAAGAGTAGTCGTCTAGGCTGATTCGAAAAAAAAGAACTCTGCGGTTGTAGGGAAAGGGAAGGAACAGCAGATCTGCAGCTGAGAGGAAAAGAGATTTCTGTGGGGAAGGAGAGGCGGGAGTGACCAACGAGTGCTGAAGAACGGAGAGCGAAGGTTCTTCCATTGGAATTTGACAAAGAAGACGACTACCATGGTGGAACTTGCAGACGATTAATATATACCATTAAAGGACCATTAGTAAATTTTATAATAAGTTTATTTACACACCGCCAAACGGGGCCCAAAGAGTGGGCGCCCAAAAACAATCATGGCCGGGCGGGAATGGGCACACCCCATTACACACCACCCGCCCATCGTGGTGAAGTTTTTAAAAAACTGAGTGCCCACTCATGGGCACCCCCTTTACACACCGCCAAAGCACACACCGCTCGGACATGAAGCTCTAATTGGAGCTGAGGGACCCAGAGGATTTCAACCATTGGCTATCATCAGCTTGCCCATCGTTGGGCAGCCAAGCTTGGTTGCCCATGGAAGGGCTTGGAGAGGGCAAGACGTGGACTCCACGTCAGATTATTTGGTTTAGGGATGGGCAGTGTATGTGTAAAGAGGTCCACGCCCAAAGCCAAAACTCAAGCTTCCTATTGGTCCAAAAGGGTGCCCAGCCTTGGGCACCCTTCAGTGTGAAAACCCATCTCCTTTCAAATTAATGTAGCTTTTTCATGTGTTACCCAAATTTCAAGATGTAAATACATATGTTGAAGCTCTTTTAGAGTAGAACACAACCATGTTAATTTGAATAATTTCTACTCATGGCATATTGTTAAAATCATCTCATACTCAAGATTTTGATAGGTTTTCTTACTAAAGGGAGTTGATGCCCCAAGATCTAACCTTGCGACCTAGTGGAGGGGTCTCTAACTAGTCATTGACAGGTCATGATGCTACTCATGCCATGTAAAGGCAATCAAATCCTTAAGTAGGCCTTGGAAAACACAAGTAAGAATGGCAAATTTGAAGGGATCTGGGCCAAACATTACTATTTCCAAGCAAGGGTGTGCAAGGATGAGTATTGATTAGCTTTACTATTCTTAGCCATTAGTTTATTGTGACCCAAGACCCTTTAGAATTGCCATGGTGCATTATAAAGCGTGGCTTTTTTTAGATGATCATATGCTTAGAACTTTCAAAAGTCACGAGCTTGTAAATTTTAAATTGTCCATTCTTAGTGTTTGCAAGGTCCTTTATTAAGACATGACAAGGATACATTTCAAATATCTTTTTTATTTAAAAAACTAATAATAAATTATATTATTCAATACATTTATTTAAAGCTACTTGGTGTGATACGGAAATTGAAATTTCCAACACTCTATATATAATACGGTCAAACTTTTCTTATATATTTTCAAAATAAAATAATTTTGATAGTCATTAACTTGTAATGCAAGTTCATGTCCATTTGGTTCAACCTTGAATCCACTTGCAATTCTAGTAATAAAATAGAAGGCAAGTTCCATCTAAGATGAGAAAATGAAACCTATATTGAAAAGCATAGGCTATAACATTAAATATGTGGTGAAATGACTTGCAAGGTAGGATTTTCCTATTTTTTCTCCCACACCTTAGTAGGTATTTTCATATGTCCATTTTTAAGGCTTTTTTTGGCTTTCTAACTCCAAAAGATTGTGCTAATAATATGCTTCCACCATTGAGGATCCTTTTTATTACATAGCAAATCCTTCTTCCAATAGTTCTTATACACTTGAGTAGTCTCATCATAATTGCTCTCATCATTGAGAATTATTTTTATTTCATAGCAAATTCTTTTTCCCTTATCCCTTATACACTTGAGCAATAGCCTCATCCTTTTTTCAATGAGATTTGAGCCCAATATTGTATCTTCTTGTTGTGATATTAGAGCCCAATATAGTCTCATTGGTTTTTTATGAGACTAAAGTGCAATATTATAGCTTGACTTTCATGTAATTTGTGGACCCACTACCTTGAACGGTTCTAGACATTGTATAACTCCACATATTGAATAAACAGTATTACTTACTATACAAGAATAGTCATATATTTTCACATGAATCTTTGGGTTTGAAGCTTCCTTTGGCTTGTACATGCCTAATCACAATAATGGTCATTGTGCTATTCTACTCCTATCTCTTTCATCATCATAGTTGCAATTTCTTCATCCATGGAGGTGGACATGGATTGAACTTTGTAGCCAAAATGCCTTGAAATTAGTGACATCTTGTGTTTTTTGTGTCCAAAATGCCTAGATGGATGACACAAGAGAGAGCAATAACAAGTTGAAAAATTTGAAGGCCTGGTCTATAGAGGAAACAAGAAGGCTACTAGATGTAGATGCCCAAAACAATGACGTTGTTAGTATCATGAAATCGGAATTTGATGAACTACATTTGCTTTTTGTTGAATCCTATATCAATTATGTCATGACACAAAACAAAGAAGCTTGTATCACGACACCGTCATGTGCTAAGAGTGGTGGGATTCAATATGGGCTTTACATAGGACAAGAGAGTCCTATGATCTAATAAGAAAACAGTGATGGTTGATCATTTGGAGAAGAAGTTTGCATTACAGTTTACGATGGATGAGAGTTGGATCTTTCCCACGGCTTCCGCAGGAAGAGAAGGGTGTTCTAAGTATGCAGGCTCCCGAGGCTTTTTGTCACCTACAGATATATTGATGTCATCGCTGTAATATAAGTATAGCTTAGGACCTCGGGTCATATCCTGGTGAGAGATGTAGGCTTATGTGTGGGAAGAAAACATCGCGCATGCTTGTATGAAAGGAACGTGCATCATCATGGTTGGGATAATGAAGGCTTTCGCCTCCATTGGGGGTTGAAAGGTTTAGAAAGAGTTTTAAGGGTTAGAGGGAGGTTCAGGGTTCAGAAGGGGTTCCAAGGTTCAGAAGAGGTTCCAAGGTTTAGAAGAGGTTCTAGGCTTCAAAAGGAGTTTTAGGGTCCAGAAGGAGTTTAAGGGTTAGAAGGAGGATCCCAGGTTTAAAGTAGAATACATGGCAGAGAACTCATCTCCCTCATAGATCATGGAGGTGAAGGGTTGAAGAACTAGACAAAGAGAGTAAGGGTATAATGGGAGCATAGGAGTGGGAGAGGAAGAAGGTGTAAGAGCATGGGGGTAGGGAAAACAGAGGAGAAGGGAGGAGGAGAGGGAGAGGGGGAGGTGCAAGGTTGGAGAAGAGAGAGAGAAGGAGTTGCAAGGTTGGAGGAGTGGAGTAGGATACAAGGTTAGGACATGATTTTATATGTGGAGTGCAAGGGAGCATGGACACTTGGAGACAATTGCATGGAACACCAAAGTAGAGCTCAACACAATGCCCCAAAGAGTGTGGGCTTCATTCCATTATGGGGTATTTATACAAGTTAGAGGGCTTTTCTCTCTACATATAGGAATTCTAAGACTCTCTCTCTACATGCAGAACTTGCATCCAGGATGCTATTGTCTCTCTTTTACCCAAATGCAGGTTCTGAGGGTGTTGGTCACCTACAATTGTGTCATTGCTCGTTGTAGCATAGTGTTCACAAGTGTAGCATAGGTCCTCGGGTCGTGTTCCGGTGAGAGGTGTAGACTAAAGCACGGAAAGCAAATCTCATGCACACGTGAATGAGAAAGAGGGATTGATTTATAACGATTAATGGAGGCTCTCGCCTCCACGGGAGCTCAAGGGTTTAGAAGGGGATTTCAGGGTTAGAAATGGGGACATGGTTGAGAGACTTAACTAGGAGTTCCAGGGTTCATAAGGGGTTGCAGGGTTTAGGAGGAGTCCAAGGTTGAGGAGTGGAGAGCTAGTCTCCTTCACGGATTCAAGGGGTAAGGGTTGAGGAGGAGGGAGGAAGGACGAGCAGGAGGAGGAGGGAGGAGGAGGAGAAGGGAGGAGGAGGAGGAGGGAGGAGAAGGAGGAGGGAGGAGGAGGAGGGAGGAGGAGGGAAGAGGAGGAGATGGAGGAGAAGGATGAGGGAGGAGGAGGAGGAGGAGGGAGGAAGAGGGAGGAAGGAGGAGGAGGGAGGAAGGAGGAGGAGATGGAGGGAGGAGGAGGAGAAGGGAGGAGGAGGAGAAGGGAGGAGAAGGAGGAGGGAGGAGGACGAGGAGGGAGGAGGAGAAGGATGAGGGAGGAGGATGAGGAGGAGGGAGGAAGAGGGAGGAAGGAAGAGGAGGAGGGACTTCAAGGGTTTAGAGAGTGCAAGGGTAAGGGCATGCTAGAACACAATAGTGTAAGAGAGCATGGATGCAATGGAGATCAATTGCATGAACACAATAGTGAGCTTGAACACTGAACCCCAAAGAGTGGGAGCTTCATTCCATTCAGACATATTTAAACAGGTTGGTCTCTCCACTTTTGGGGGGGACCTTTTGGGTCTCTACAAAAAGTGGGGAGACCTTTTGGTTCTCTACACAAAGTGGAGGGACCTCCAAAAGTGTAGGCTTTTAATCTTTCTCTCTCTAGATTTAGTCTTTATCTCTCTAGATTTAGTATTTCTCTCTAGATCTTGATTTTGCAAATATGATTGGATCTTTTCTAGAGAGGATTTTGGCTATCCTCATCCTTTAAGATTTATCATACTATCTTTCAAGCTCAAGATATTACAAGCAGAGCTTTGCCGCCGCTACTCTACACACACAATGCTCTCATAGTTGTTGTCCTAGATTGCACTTCTTGCCCTTGTTGCCACAGGGTTAACAACTCCCTTGGACTGATTTGATTACCCATCCTCGGGTTATGGTTGGGTCTATAGACGATGTTGTGATGCGGTTGTCTTTACCCATTGAGTATGGTAGAGATGGCGACAGTGATAGATGGAGCGAGCTTCTTGATTTTTTCCTTGTAATCCACGAACACCGTAGATTGCTTGCTTAGTTTGTAAGAAGCCAGCGTCAACCATTTCTTCAAACAAACACACATAACGCCCTTGAAGAGATATGGCCCTTTGAAAGAGGCGACTTGTTGTTTGAGTATCTATCTGTTGATTTGGATTGAAGCTGAGGTTGGGCAAATGGTCGTCAATGGTGAGGGACACCTCCAGGATGACTGCTAAGGCTTCAGTGTATCTTGCACTTTGCTTGAGTGTTTTATCAAAACTGGTTTGCATAATTGATGCATGTCTGTCCAAGGCTCTAATGAGTGTTTCTTGGCTTGTCCATTTGATTTTAGAGTTTCTATTAATTAATGGCTAATTGCAACGATGAGGAGCATCTGCATTATCTGGATCATGATGATTGGCATCCCACCAGTAGCGATGGGGCACCGCATCAAATGTGGGATGCATGCGAAAAGAGGATGGAGCCTACATGTATTCAAGGAGGTACTTTCCATTAAGCAGCTTTGGTCTACACCAAGCAGGTTGTGGCTCCAATTTCATGCTGATGTTTGGAGTGATTTGTGCTTGGCGGATACTCATTGAAATTCCTGAGAGGTCCCATCCTCCTCTTGACTGCATGTTTGGGTTTTTCTCCAAAAACCAGCTATGGGATTACCAGGCATCGGAATCCTATTTGTATCTTGTTGCAACTCCCTTGTGGGTGTGTGAATTGGATTATCCAATTCTTGAAGCTCATTGATGGAATCATTAATGGTGTCTTCCATTGAAAACTCAAGGGAGATTGGAGAAACATGTGGTCTTGGGGGAGAGGAAGAGGTTATAGGGGAAAAGCTTGAGGTCAAAAGTTAGTAGTGAATTCGAGAAGTTAGAAGTAGGGATGTTGGTGGAAAGTGGAGGGAGAGTAGGACAAATTGATTTAGCAACTTGATAATCCTCAAGGGATGGATTGTCAAGTGTTGGAAAAAAGTTAGGTGTAACTCGATGATAGGACTTAGATTCTTGGATTAGGCGATAGTGTTGAGAGGCATGGGCAAAGAGGCATGGCAAGGAATATGGATTAGCGTGGATTTCTGGAAAGGTATGGAGGATAGTATTGGAGTTAGGTAGAGATGTGAGTAGATTAGAATAGAGAGTGGCAAGATAGGGGAGATTAGATTGAAGGTAGACCACATATTCCTCTAGCAGTCCCTGTCGCTTCTGGTAGGCATTGACAGCTTTAATTTTGGATTTTTCTAGGAGTTGTATCCCATGGAAGTTGCTGGTGATTGTTGTAGTAAAGGTAGGAGTCCGGCTACTACCTAAAGAGGGGGCCTTCCCATCAAGCATTCATATAGTAGTATTGCATCAGCCTTTAACCGTATGAGATTTGCATGCACTGAGAGACAGAACACATTCCTCTCATCTTCATCCATGTGTTGGCATAGATCTCGGAGATTCTTTGTGCTTATTGGTCTGGTCCAATCAAGACTAGATACTGCATGTAACATTTGATTTGCAAGTTTTTCCAGAGTATGTGTATTCTTCCTTCAAGGTGATCCTCTTGCTGGAGGACTGCAACAAGCTCTTGGTATAATGTAGTGATGCCTTGTATCAAAAGATCTTGTGCTGACCCCTCCGCATCGACCCAGTAGTTGAGTTTCCAACTTGGAAATTATAGCTTTTTGATTTTGCCACTCCATGCACTTATCTTTATACTTACCCAATGTGGAGGTGTATGCAAGCTTTAGACTATTGAATTGTTAAGCTGCTTTTGGATGCCCTGGAAATCGATCATTAAGCATGTGGAGTTGGAGTATCTCTTGTTCTTGAGTGTCTAGTTCTACTTTGGTGTCACAAGTATCTCCCTTGATGCCATGCCTTCCTTCTCTAGTGCTTGAATTTGACGTTCACCTCTTTGAGGCTGTTTTGCAACTCATTGTTTGTGTTTAATGTGGCATGGAGCTGATCCTCTTTAAGTAGTAATATTTCATTTAATTGCACCAATTCCTTCTTGATATCATCACAAGTGGCTTGCATATGGGAGAGGGATAACTCGACCTTTTCCTTTTGGTTCAAGGCCTCAGATAGCTATAGGTATTTATCTTGGAGAGAAATTGTGGCTTGTAGGGCATCCTTTCTACTTTCTGCTAGAGCATTGTGTGCAAGGAGTTGTTGCTACATTTGTTCTGCCATGCTTTCCTTGAGCTTCATAATTTCAGTCTCGGCACTTTGCAACTTGGATTGGAGTGATGGGAGCATCTGTCTTTCCATTTCTCTTTCCGGCTCATCTGACACCATGGTAGCAAATAATTGAGACCATTGTTGTAACTGTTGGCTATGATGTTGTATGATCTAGAATGTGCTATGGCCTTGCTTGTATTGGACATACAGTTTATTCCCATGTGCCCATGTGGAATTTTGATATATGTCTTGAACAGCATTCTGTTGTATGGTGCCACTACAGACATTTGGGGGTTGTGACTCTAGAGTCGTGGAGTCATCAACATTGGTGACTTGTGATTCCTAGAGAGGTATGCTATTTGGCTCTCTTGCAAAGTCATTATGTGGAATGGTATCCTCTTGTATTTACATGCTCAAGTCCTGTTGCGGGAGCAAGGTTGAACTGAGTTGCACTATTCTTTGGTAGAGTTCCACATTGTCATCCTCTGGAGTCGAGTCTGTTCAGATTGTTTCCCTTCCATGCTATCCTCATTGAGAGTAGGTGGAGGGTCTAATTCCCATTCTGGCGATAATATCAATGCTTCAAAGTCCTCTATATCTTATGTTGAGAGGGGTGTAGAGTCATCCTCTTGTTCTATTGCAAACCCAATTATTATGGCCAATAGATGGGCAATGTAGCTTTTGCCATTATGGGTAGTGGATACATAATTAGTTAGCAGCAAGGATATGTGTTGAGCCCAATCTTGTAGTTTTGCTCTACCAAGAAGTGTAAGAGTTTCTACTAACATATAGTTTTTTCTCACTCCTGAATGATTGAAAATGTTAGCCAAAAACGTAGCTTCCTCTTTCCATATGGGGTCCAGCATCATATCATGGCGGATTCCCCCGCTTTGTGACTTTGTGTTAGGTGGGAATAAATCTTGAATTTCAGAGAATCTTGCATCCAAATTTTTCTTTGGATATTCTTCTTGTGCATCTGGAAATGAGAAAGCCTCCTACATAGTGGATCTACTGAGGTAGATCTGTAAGGTCTTTTCTTTATATGTTACTGTTCCATACTTATCTTTCTCTGCTTTTATATGATGTTATGACTTGCAAATATATTCTATCATAGGAGGTGTTGGTGAGAAGGATTTTAGCTTCTCAAAAAGACTACCTAGTCCCTTTGGCTGCAAGAACTTGTAAGCATTGGGTGACATGGTGAACGTTGAGACTCGTGGCCATACAAGCTATATTGTTCCATCTATTGCTAGATCTTTGTTGGTCTGGTCCTCAAGGTGTTCTGCACCTGCATCCTGCATAGTCAATTGCTCTGGCTCAATTTCTTGTGCCTCTAGTATCCCTTGGTTCTGTGGAATTTCTTCTTGGCATGTTGCATTTATTTGCTCATCAGTATCATTGTCCAAAACCACTAGCCGTGGTCATTTTGGTGCTGACCTCTAGGTAGGTGATTCTGCACTGTGTCCTTCTTTAGGTTGGTGATTTGAGGAGGGCTATTGAGGTTGAGGCTTAGGCCATTTGGCATGGTGTCGCTTTGTCGATGGTGTTGTAGACCTTTTCCCCATCTTATTGGACTATCTTCACCCTAGCATTGCACACATGAATCAGGTCCTATTTTGATAGTGCCAATATAGTGCCATGTGCTAAGAGTGCATGTTTTTTTTGTGAGTGGCTAATGCATTTTACTCTTTTTGTGATGAGGGTGTTGTGTGTGTGGATTTAAAACAAGTATCTCTTGGGGCTTTTATTTGTACAATTTACTCGTGGTGCTAGAAACGTGTGGGTGCACTATGCATGACTAGTGAGGTAGGCATTCGTCCTATATGATTAATTTGCTAAGGGAATCATAGGGTAGCTAGGACTCAGTCATCACCTCTGAGCCCTAGGTTGAAATCAATTGAAACTACCTATATGTGTGAAGGCGTACATATGCTAGTGAGTGCTCGTGAAACAATCTAGTCCTAATTATGGAAGACTTGTGACCCCCAAATCTTCATTATTGTCGAGGATGGCTTGCATGTTGATGTAGTAGCGTTTCAATTGGCTCCTGTTTATTGTTGTTGTGAACTAGACTCCATGTAGTATTTCTAGCAGCACAGCTCCGATGGGATTCATTTTTTTGACTCTATAGGGTCCTTGACCTAAAAATTTGAGCTTGCCCTTATGGACTTTGGTATTGTATAGCAGAACTAGGTCACCTTCCTTGATGTCTTTGTCTTTGAGGTTTCTATCAAACCATGCCTTCCTTCTTCATTTTTCTATTGTCATGGCATGGTAGGCAACTAATCTAGTCTCTGTATGCTTCTCCAATCGGTCGAGTCTTTCTTTCAGTGATTCATGATCTCCCATGCATTCTTGTACTACTATGCATAGATTAGGTATTACAAATTCCAGTGGGACCACAACTTCAAGGCCGTACACCAATTGAAAAGGTGTATTTCCTGTACTGATCTTGAGTGTAGTTCTATATGCCCATAAGGCTGAATTTAGTTTCTCTGCCCAATCAGAACGCTTTGGTTCTGCTACCTTGGTGAGGACAATACATAGAATTTTGTTGGTGGATTCGGCTTGTCCATTCCCTTGGGGGTAGTAAAGTGTGCTCTTTCTATGAATCACCATAAAGCCAGACAAGAGTTCTTGGATGACCTCATTGACAAATGTGTGCCTCTATCTGACACAATTTCAATGGGACATCCAAATTGGGTGATCACATTCTTATACAAGAACGTTGCTATGCTTTTGGCATCTACCTTTCTGACGGCTTTAGCTTTAGCCCACTTAGTAAAGTAATCTGTGGCCACAATGATGTAGAGTGCCTGTGTTCCTTTTGCTGCTGGATGGATGGGACCCACAAAATCAATCCCCCATTTGTCAAAGGGTTATTGTGCAATGAATGTTGTTAGGGGATTGAAGCCTTTGTGTTGTGGTTTAGAAGTTCGTTGGCATACATCACAACTTTTGACATATTCATAGGCATCTGACCAAAGTGTTGGCCACCAGTATCCCGCGAGAAGGACTTTTCTTGCTGTTGCTTCCCCTTGGAAATATCCACTTGCAATGCCTTCATGTGCTTCACTGAGGATTGGCATGATCTCATGTGGCATCACGCATCTCCTTAAAACTGGGTCCTTGCCCATCTTGTATAGTTGTCCTGCAATGAGTTGTTGGGTGCAGTTTTTGAAATTAGTTTCCTAGCATCCACTGCTTTCATTTCAGAAGTTGGTCTTCCTGCCATTCAATACCCAATGATGTTTGCACACCAATTAGGCACAACGTCTATTTGTAATAATGCGGCATCTTGTAGGTCATCTTCTATTCCTTCCGGCTCTTCTCTTGTCCTCAATCGTGACATGTGATCGGCAATGAAATGTTGAGCTCCCTTTGTCACCACGATTTTGAAATTGAATTCTTGTAGCAGTAGAAGCCATCGAGAATCCAGCCTGTGGTACATGGCTGATTCACAAGATATAATAAGGCTTGATGATCTCTGCAGAAGATAAAGTCAGTAGCCAATAGATAGTGTCAAAATTTTTTCACACTGTAGATCATTGCCAAGGCTTCTCTTTCTGTTGTGGTGTAATTTACCTCCGCATCATTTAGGTATCTGCTTGCAAAGTATACTAGGTAGTCTTTGTTGTGTTTGCCAGGTTGAGGTAACACACTCCCTACTACATAATCGGAACCATCAGTATGTACATGAAAGTCTATGTCCCAATTTGGTGCCATTAGAATAGGGGCTATGATCAATCTCCACTTGAGGGTTTCGAATGCTTGTTCACATTCATCTGTCCACATGAATTTGACTAGGATCTTGTATAGGGGCCTTCCAATCATGGCATACCGTAGTATGAATCTTCTATAGTATCCAGCATGTCCCATTAAGACTTGAATTCCCTTGGCATTTAGCGAGGGGGAGGGAGTTCCATGATCATCTTTATTTTGTCCATGTGACTTGCAATCCCATGTCGAGAGACTATGTGTCCCAAGACTACTCTGTGTGTGACCAAGAAGTGGCATTTTAGAGGATTCAAAGAGGTTCCATATTCCCTACATTTTTAAAGCACTTCTTCAAGGCACTTCAAGTGATCCTTTTTACCTGAGTATACGCACAAGTCGTCGAAGAAGACTTGTAGGAACTTGTTGAGAAATTCCTTGAAGACGGTGTACATTAGCATATCTTTGCCTGATCTTGAGGTGCAATTTGTACTTGGTTGTACCCACTGAACCCATCCAAAAAGCTATACACTTCAAATCCTACTACCCTTTCTAAAACTATTTCATTCAATGGTAGGGGATAATGATCTCTGATTGTTGCTCCATTGACATTCTTGAGATTCACACATATTTTGAGCTTCTTATTTTTCTTAGGAACAATCACAATTGGTGACACCCAATCGGTATGCTCGATCTCATAAATGAAACTAGCCTCCATTAGTTTTTCTAGTTCTTCATAGACATGGGTGCCATACTTGGGATTTGTCTTGTAAGGTCCACATACCTTTGGTTTGGATCCTTCCCTTATTGGTATGGTATATACTGCAACTTCTGGGGAAATCCCTTTCATTTCTTTGTAGGACCAACCCATGCAATCTCTATATTCCATTAGCAATGCTTTCAATTCATTTTCTTCTTCTAGAGTGAGCTGTTCACCGATGTACATAGGATTTTCTTCTTCACTGTCCAAAGCAAGATTCAGTTTCCTTGTCTTGGCTGGATCTTCATAAATTGGGGTATCCTCAATATTATCTATTTCTTTGAGCTCTGATTCCCTGACTGGCCTAGGCATTGCTATTGTTGCTTCTCCTCTAGTGTAGTTTTTAAAGTTATTAGGGACTTCCCTTAGGCCTTCATGGCACTTTGAGGTGCTCGCTTGGCTACTAGCTCCACTAGAGCATGTTTGGTCCAATTCACTTGTGTTCCCTTGTTCTTCTTTTTTGTTATTATTCACCTTTTCACTCTTCATTCTCACATTGGGTTTGAACTTTCTAAGATTTTTGCTTTGTGAGACCAGTGATGTATTTTCAATAGGAGTTGCACTCTCAAGGAGTGGTTCTTTAGCCATACAAAAACCTTCAAGCCCTTCAGGATCCCATTTAAAATTTGGGGACTCAGGTGCTTTTGTGGGCTTAGTCAAGTACAATTCTACCACTCTTGTCTACATTCTTTTGAATTCATTGAAATTCTCTATCTTGGCCTTGTGGTGTTGTACACCCTCCTTCTTTTTCCTGGACCGATCTTGGGGAATTCAATGGCCATGAGTCTGTGTAGGATTGCCAAGTCATTGTCAAATATTTGGCCTCCCAAGGATGCATTATCAGCTTCTGTTTTCAAATCCCACCCTATGTCGGCACCATAGCCTTCTTTTATGGACTCTTCAGGGTCATTGTCCCATTCAACACTTGTCATGAAGACTAGCATTTCCACTACTTCTGATTCATCATCCCAGATTGGTGCTTCTAGTTGTATCATTTGGACATCCACATCTGGCAACATTAGATGTGCTGTTTTACAATTATCTATTGTAGCCAACATCTATATCCAATTGTTGATGTCACTTTGTGTATCCCCTTCTATGGGTTTTTGTGCATTGGTAGGTTTAGGGGATGCATGACTAGTGGCTGTAGTGGAAGAAGTGTCTTCAACATTTCTAGGAATATTGGGTTTGATTTCCCCTGTTCCTAGATTTATCTTGACAGTGGTTTCTCTATTTTGGATAGTGATCTTATCGGTGCCCCAATCATGGAGTACCGATGCTCTCTAAGCCATGGTCTTCCCAACAATATCTAGTATGCTGTGGCACCCTTGGGAAGATCCAAGATAATAAACTAGAGTGTGAATCTTACTCCATCAATTTTTGTTGACACATTGTCAACGATACCCAATGGCTTCATTTTCGTGTGGTCAGCTAGGTGGATGTTAAATGTGGCCTTCTGCATTGGAGGTAGACCCCATTCTTCATATAGCTCTCTCAGAATGTTTACTTTGGCTCCGCCATCCACTATTGCTGGGTATTGACCAAAGTCTTCATGCTCCAGTGGGATGGTTACATTTTTTATGTCATCCTGAGCATCGAATTTTACCGAAATTGTCTTTTCCTCTTCTTTAGGTGGGGGGAAGTATTGTGAAGATTCGATCCATCCCTTGAAACTTTCCCACATTGTAGGGCAATTTCTTAGTAAGGTCCCACTTGGCATTGTTGACTGGGCAGCTTATCAAGCTTGCTAGTGCAGTGCCATCCAATTGGGGATGTTTTGCATGTTGCTCTATTACCTCTTGGAAGTTGTTGGGATCAATCACTGTGTCAATGCTAGATGCTAATGGTGCTCTGACCTCTGCTACTGCCATCCTGTCTACCTCAAATTTTTCTTGTTCTTATTGAACTCATTGCTTCAAGGCTTGGTGGCGCGTCTTTTTAGATTCAGCATTGGGGTATGTTTCCTTGGCTCCTTAGGTGGCACTTTTTGTGGATGTGCTAGGCATGGTCTCACTGTGTTGTGGGATTGGCATGGCTTGTTTTGCCAGAGGGCTCTTTGCCTTTTGAGCGAAAATGAGTTTTTGCCATGTCACTTATTTTTGTTGTCTTATTATGATCAAGAATGATAGTGATGCCACACTTCGTGTTGCCACACTGTGATTTTCCACACTTATCATCCCCAGGGGTACTTCAGGTTTTACTTGCATGGTTGGCTTTGTTCTTAGTGGGCAATCCATGCAAGCGTGCCCAACTCTGCATTCCCTGCACACAAGTTGGAATGAGGTGGGGTTACCCTTGTGTGGGCATTCTGCTATGCGGTGGATTTCTCCACAACCAAAACACTTGATGGGTGTTTGATATGTGGTGGGTCTTACTTGATTTGCATACACCGGGATGAGTCCTTCAGCACCATCCATGTAGTACATAGGGTATTCTATTTCATACTCATAGTGAGGTTCCTGCTCTTCAGTTTGGAGTTGTTGCATCGGAACTACTGGAGCAAGATTGGGAGCCCATGGATATTGCGGAGGATTGGGATTCCTCATTAGTTGAGGCACTTGTGTTCTCACCGAGAGTGGGTTGAGACGTGGCACTTGTGCATTAGGTGCCAGTCCTAGCTGTCTGTACACTAGGATTTGTGTCGGCTATTGGTATTGTTGGGGCCAGGGTTGTGCTACCCTCATATTGTAGAAGCAAGTATTTACATCATGCCCTACAGCATTGCAAATGGGGCACCATATGCATGGGGCTAAGCCACTTCTAGTGGGTTGAGTCTGTTCCTCAAGAGCGGGCATTCTTTGGCTGTATGGTTGGCCATACAATGTGGGCACCAAATATTTTCTCTCCGTGGTTACTGTGGTGGTTGAGAGACATGCAACTTTTGCTCGATGGCTTGCACCATTTCTTCTTTTACTCTTAGGGCCATGGCTTTCACTCTGTCTTTGGTGGTGCGATCTTTGAAGGAAGTGCTTCCCTTCTTTGAAGATTTCTTGTTGCAATGACTTGATTTATAGCCATCACTGTCACTGTCAGAATTAGTCATGTTGTCCTCAATGTCAATTGCAGCTTCATGAGTGTTGCTAAAATGTGCATAGCTACTGTTGACTTTTTTCATATCCTTGCAAATGGATTTTTTCAGGTTAGAGATGAACCATGCTATGAGGTACTTGTCGTCCGGACAGGGATCACATTTTGCTATTAATCTTTTCATTCTTCCAAGCAGGTATGTTCTGAACTTTTCTTTCTTGCGCATATCTATATTGCCGAGTTGTAATGCGGGGTCATCTTGTAGCCTTTCTATTTGGAATCTTCTTCTGAACTGGTCAGATATCAGTGCCCATGTGGCTCTCTCCTCTATAAGAAGGTCGAGGTACCATTCTGAAGCCTCATCGGTTAGGGCCATCGGGAACCAAGCAGCTTTGGTTTCATTTGACTGGTCGCCTCCAATACAACATGGTGCATTGAAGAGTTGAAGGAATCTGGTGGGGTTCCATCGTCCATTGTACTTTGGCATTTCCAATTTACCAAAGTGTCATTTGCCATTATTGTTATTGCGGTTGCGTCATTCTTTAAGGTGTTCTGAAGGACTTTGATCGTCGCTACTTATTGCTTCTTCAATTGTAATTTCCTCCATGCTGCTTGTCGATGGTGAGAGGTTGAATTCTTGAAGAGCATCAAGGGCTGAAGAAAGCTCATGAAAGTATGCAGGGCCTAGTCTTCGTCTAGATCTAAAGTGCATAAACAAGTCCTATTTGTGACTTTCAAGTGGGTGCATATGACTACGAAGTCCAATTATGATTTTGATGTTCGTGGACCCAAAAATGGTAAAAAATAAGCAAGCGTCGAGTCAAAATCAATGCCTACATGTGCCCAAAATTGATGGTTAAACACCTCATTTACAATAGATCTTAACATGCGTGAAATCTGCCAAGCAATGAGCAGCCAAGATCATCCACATCATCGTCAAGAGGCCACCAAGGGCCCTAATGTTCCAATTCAATCAAGAAGACATCTTCAAAATAAATCACAAGTGCCTATACCTCCACCAAGCACAAGTGCCTATATCTCCACCAACCAATGAGAAGCCAAGTTCATCCGCATTAGCTCCCGAGCCTCAAATAAAAGAAGTTCCATACCCTAATGCAGAAGTGGAGAAGGCTTGATTTCAGGCACTTCAACAATGGGTGCAAAAAGAACAATCTCAATTATAGGCTAAGAAGCAAGCACAAGATCCAATCCCTAACTTCCAACTTGGATCCAGTAGGTATTGACACTATACTTAAGCCTCTGACAAGATCCACAACATAATGTACCATCATGCCAACTTGAAGGTGCCACACTCTCTAGCATTCTAAGTTGCCTAGTGTCCATTCCCATCGGAATCCTCTTACAAAATTGTCCCAATCTCTAGGAGAGTTTCAAAAGATGGATTGAATTAGAAACTCCCCCTCCACCTATGGAAGACATAGAAGATATCCCTATGCAGATGGGTGAGAGAGATGGCATATACAACATCATAGTGCCAAGATATCCCTATGCAGATGGGTGAGAGAGATGGCATATACAACATCATAGTGCCTTTGATCCATAAAGCATATGATGAAGTCCATGCCATAGTGGATGGTGGAGCAGGTGTGAATGTCCTATCCAAGGAGCTCTATGATGAATGGGGTCTCCCACCAATGCAAAAAGGCCAATTTGAACATACACCTTGCAGATGATTCACGTGCAAACCCTTGGGAATAGTGAATGGAGTGTCCACAGAATCACAAGAGTCTGCTTTTCTCTTCAATTCACAATCTTGGATCTTCCCAAGAAATCTTATCAAATCTTGGTTGGACGTGCTCGGTTACATGAAGCATCAGTCCTCCATCATGATTAGGGAGCTGATAGATTGACAATCCAAAATCACGACATTGCAGTAAGATTCAATGTGGGGATAGGAGCAATAAAACCCATTGTGCCTAGAGTGTTGGATGAAACCTCTTCAATGATGATCTCAAGAAAATCATCCCCCCTGCAACAACATGCCTTAGCGGGAGATAGACAAAGCAATGTCAACAATTGGATCCAAGCATTGGCAATTATTGACAACTACCATACACTAGATCCCCTATTCTTGCAAATTGATGCTAGGTCATGCAGTTAAGACCTCCACTCATGCATGAAGAACCAATCGATCCAAAAGTGCCATTCTTTATGGTTGACCTCGAATGGAATCATGGTGAACCTGAACAAGCTATCCATTATAATAAGGACTCAGATTTTCCTTGGGACCTTGAAACCAAGACTGAAAATGCTCGATTTAAAGACCATGTCTTTGACAATGATTTAGCCATTCTCCATGCCCTAATGGCAGTTAAACTTCCCAAAGTTGAAACTCCAAAGTTAAATAATAGCAAAAGATACTACAAGAAACCTAAAGGAGGACATTGCCCTGCAAAGCCAAGCTGATCACTTCAATGAGTTTGAATGAGTCTAAACTAGGATCATAGAGTTGTATCTTACCAAGCCAACTCCCCCAAAATTTGAGCCACCTCATCTTGAATGGCCCTTTGGTGGACTTGAAGGAGTATGCACACCAAATGAACCATTACTTGGGAGTACTTTTCCAATGGAAAGGTTACCCCACATTCTGAGAGTGCTCTCAATGGAAGCAAGAACGGAAGAAGGAGAGAGAGAGACAGAGAGCCACACAAGTTTGGTGGGTGCAAAACCACCCTAATCTTCTTTTTCATTCATTTATATATGTGTTTGAGTATTGTACATAACCAGGGTAAAGGCACACTGACCTTTAACCCCCACAACCTCCCACTTAAAGGACAATGTGCTTTTAAGGGGGAACAACCAGTGAGCATACTATCCAATGCCCATCAATACACGACAATACTCAAACCACTGACTAGGTAAACTCTTCGTCAGCATATCTGCAGGGTTATCATCTGTATGAACCTTGACAAGCTGTATGCGCTTGTCCTCAAGTACCTCCCTGATGAAATGGTACCTGACCTCAATGTGTTTGGTCTTTGCATGAAAGATCGGATTCCATGCTAGCTAAATAGCAGTCATGGAATCACTATGCAATGTCGGTACACCTGTATGAATCCCCAAATCTCCCACTAGATGATCAAGCCATATAGCCTCCTTGCAACCCTCTATGGCTGCAACATACTCAGCCTCTGTGGTAGACAAAACAAGGCACTTCTGTGCACGAGACATCCATGACACTGCACCACCTGCAAAGGTGAACACATAACCAGAAGTGGATCTCCTACTATCCACATGCCCTGCATAGTCTGAATCTGTGTACCCAAGTACACACATGTCTCCTTTACCAAAGCAAATGCACATCTCCTTGGTACCCTTCATGTACCTCATGATGCACTTAACTGCCTCCCAATGCCTCTTTCCTGGATTAGCCATATACCGGCTAACAACTCCCACTACAAATGCAATGTCTGGTCTAGTAGCTATCATAGCATACATAAGACTCCCAACTGCTGATGCATAAGGAACCTTGGCCATCATGGCCCTTTCCTCATCTGATTTGTGACTATCTGTATGACTCAGTTTCACATATGGAGGCAATGGAGTACTCATTGCCTTCCCCCCCTCCATATTGAAACGCTGCAATACTTTTGTAACATACTCTTTTTGTGAGAGCCAAAGGAGTTTCCTACTCCGATCATGCGTGATGCGCATACCAAGAATATGACCTGCAAGTCCCAAATCCTTTATATCAAAGGCCTCATGCAACTTGGCCTTTAATGCATCTAGCTCATAAGTATTCTTGCTAGCCAATAGCATATCATCCACATATAGTGCCAGGATTATCAAGCTACTATCCTTAGCCCTTTTAGTGTAGAGGCAGTGATCAATTTCACTCCTTCTAAAACCCTGGGACTGAATGAAAGCATTTAACTTCTGATACCATTCTCTAGGCGCTTGCTTACGACCATAGAGACTCTTCTTCAGCTTGCAAACTAAATGCTCTTTGCCCTTTTCTTCAAAGCCTTCCGGCTGCACCATGTAAATTTCCTCATGCAAATCCCCATGCAAGAAAGCTGTCTTGACATCCATCTGCATAAGCTCCATATCCTCTAATGCCACTAGTCCAAGTATGCATCTAAGTGTGGTCATCTTCACGACCGGAGAGAATATCTCATCAAAGTCCACACCTTCTCTTGCTTGAACCCTTTAGCAACCAAACGGGCCTTGTACCCAGGCACATCATCACCTGTGACCTTCATTTTGTAGACCCATTTACATGGCAATGCTTTCTTTCCATGTGGCAAAGAAACCAAGTCCCAAGTCTTATTCTTCATAAGTGAACTCATCTCTGATTGCATAGCATACTCCCAGTTGCATTGATCCTCACGCATCATAGCCTCTCTGTAGCAAGAAGGCTCCCCGCAATCAGTAAGCATCACATAGTCTACCCCTGGAACAAACCTATCAGGTGGTCTAGACACTCTAGATGATCTTCTCAAAGGCATTTCAGCTTGCTGTCCCATTTGCATATCGGCCACATTTGGCTCATCATTTTCACCAATAGATGATTCATCATCTACCCTTGATTGTATACCTGTGGGAGTACTTGGTGGTACCATTTCTTGCACATTTGGTGCATGGACAACTTGTTGTCTATCAACATATGCAGGTGGATTAACATCTTGGAAAGTGATTCTCCTCATTTCCACATCCCTCATGGGTGCCTTATGCATCTTCTTTTCATTGAAGACCACATCATGGCTGCGTATGATCTTCTTTGCTTCTGGATCCCAGAGACGATAGCCCATCTCTCCACTTTCACCATAACCCAGAAAGATGCATTTCCTAGACTTAGGATCTAGCTTCTTTTGAAGCTCTTTTGGCACATGTGCATATGCCTCACACCCAAATATACGCAAATGGGAGTAAGAGGGCTTCTTGCCATTCCATGCCTCTTCAGGAATACCACCATCCAAACTCTTACTAGGTGATCTATTGATCACATGCACTGCAGTCTTCATTGCCTCAGCCTAAAAACCACCAGGGGAAAGACTTGCATTGGAAAGCATGCATTACAACCTTTCTTGAATGGTACGGTTCATCTTTTCTGCAACTCGATTTTGCTCTGGAGTACGAGGGGATGTGAGCTCCCTCTTAATCCCACGTGTATCACAAAAATTCTGAAAGTCATGAGAGAGATACTCTCCACCATTGTCAGTCCATAGGCATTTAAGCATTCTACTTGACTGATTCTCAACCAAGGCCAGCCATTTCTGAAATACCTAGAACACGTCACTCTTCTGAGCTATAGCATAAGCCCACACTTTCCTAGTTGCATCATCAATGAATGTCACATAGTATTTAGCCCCGCCTAATGACCGTGTAGGCATGGGACCACATACGTCTGAATGCACCAAATCAAGCTTTTCAAACTCTTTCTTTTCCCTTCTTTTATGGGCTGATTTAGTCTACTTCCCATAGAGACAATGCTCACAAAATTCAAAATCAGAGAAACTCAAATGCGGTACATAACCTAAACGGCATAAGAGTTTCATTCCATTCTGGCTCATGTGCCCCAACCTGCAATGCCACAAAGAAGTGCTTGGCTGCTCGGTTATTGCAACAACATGATCAAATACCCCTGATACATGAAAGGGATACAAAGTCCCACACTTGGCACCCCTGGCCAAAAGCATAGAGCCCTTCTAAATTTTCCAACTCTGAAAGCCAAAAGTGGTGTTAAAACCAGCATCATCTAGCTGACCCACTGAAATAAGACTCTTGGTCAGCTTAGGCACATGTCTGACATGTTTCAAATCAAATGCAGACCCATTTGCAAAAGAAAACTTTATGTCACCTGCTCCCACTATGTCACATGCATAGTCATTTCTAAGATGCACACAACCTGTCTTTCCACTGTCATAAGTGGAGAACCATTCCCTATGGGGAGTAACATGGAATGAAGCACCAGAATCCAAAATCCAATCCTGGGAATATGCATCATCTGAAGTGGTAAGCAACTCTGTAGATAAACTAGACATGAAGAGAACGTCATTGTCACTATCATGTGTGACTGCATTGATCTCCTCGATCTTCACTTTTCCTTTGTCCTCCCTTGGACTCTCTTCCTTTTGATTTGCACCCCAATTTGCATTCTTTTTCTTATCCTTTTGCTCTCTTTTCAGCTTGTAGCAATCCTTTTTCATATGGCCCTTCTTGCCACAATGGTAACACTCAATGTTCCGTGCCCTAGATTTGCTACGAGACTTCCCTCTTTCTTGGGACTTCCCCCTGAACTGTGATCTGCCTCTTTGCACATTTAAGGCTGCATCCTGCTTGTTGCCATCCATAGACTTCTGTCTAATCTCCTCGGCCAACAAGCTACCCACAACATCATCAAATTTCAGTACTCCACCAGGTGCAGAGTTATTGACAGCTGTACGGAAGGTATCCCATGAGGATGGCAATGAACATAAGAGAAATATTGCCTTAGTCTCCGCATCAAAATTCATTTTCTGAGCCTGAAGCTGGCTGAAAATAATATTGAATTCATTCAAGTGAGAAGCAATGGAGACCCCTTCCTTCATCTGCGACTCAAACAACCTCTTCATGAGGTAAACTTTATTAGAGGTAGTTTCCTTCTCATAAGTGGCACACAGTTTCTTCCACAAATCTTGCGTAGTCTGCTCATTTACTACTATGAAATAAACTGACTCTGCAAGATGAAGTCTAATAGTAGACTTTGCTAATGCATCCAACTCATTCCAATCATCCTCAGACATATTTGCAGGCTTAGCTTCAATCCCTGCCAAGGGTTTAATCTGCTTCTTTTGAATAAGCACATCTCTTATTTGTTCTTTCCACAAAGAAAAGTTTGTCCCATCAAACTTTTTAATGTTGAAAAACTCTTTTTCAGACATGGAAGAGGACGCCATGATGCAAATGGAACAAAATCCCAAATGCTAGTACGTGCAAGAGAGAATCACACCAAATACTAGGTGCACCCAAATGTGTATGCCACAATAGAGTGAAATATCACCAAAATTCAAAGCTCAAAGCATCAAAAGATGCATCTGACTCATGTGCATATACTATGCATCCATATGAGCAAATCTGGCCCAAAAGAAAATGCCAATAAGTGCCAAATGACTCAAGCATAAACACCGTCCACTGGCATATGCATCAATAATATCTCATCTAAGAGAGCATAGCACTATCAGTGCATCACCTGCAATGTGTTAAGGCTATTCCTCAGCATAAAATAGCATCCATGTGCAAAGCGTCCATAAAAAATAGCATCCCATAAGGCAATTTGGGCCTATCAACGCATCTAATAAGGACCGCAATGCATCCAAAATATCCTATAAATCATCCATTGCAACCCAATGCACACCACGAATGAGCGCACACTGCTCAAACTGCAACCAGAGTGATCTGCATAAGGTATGCTCAAGAAATCATGGTCCCCCGGTAATGACCGCTACTGAAAATAGAACCTGAGATGCCTCAAAACATGGGCGCCATTGCATAATCAGACTCAGCAAGAAAATCTGCAAATATCTCTCTTCTGCCGGAACTCCAAAATCCCAAACGATGAGTGAGAAATGGGAGTCAATACTTATCCATTGCCATGTGGCATAAATCTAAGGTTTCAAAACCTTAGAATGAAAAATGCATAACAGAGAGACGAAATTGAATACACAGAGATCTATAACTCTGAAAATCCTCCACTGAATCGTGCAAGAACTGACAGGTAGGGATTTTTGGGCGTCCAGAATGCAATGGGATAGACGGTTTTGGAAACCATGGTCTCAATCACTGGGTCCAACACACGGACTGAAAAACGTTTTTGGAAACAGAGCTGTTTGTAAACTCCACCGGAGTGCAAATGATGAGCAACATAGAGGTTTTAGGACCTCCTGAGTCCACCGGAACTGACAGATCTGCAAATGGTTACTCCACACTTGAGTTCCAACACTCGGGCAAAAAACGCAAAAACTGACACAGTGAGCCAGAAATCCAATGAAATGATCCCAGATTCAAGAATGAAGGTGTTTCCAAGCTCCTGAAGTGAAGTGGACACCAAAAGCAAGCAATAGTTGCCTCTATAAGTCAATACGGAGTCTCTATCATCGAACGGAACAGGGAAAAGCTCAAAAAACGACTTTTTCTTTTGAAACCACTTAACAAGCTCTCAAAACCACTTCGAAAAGCCAAAGTGACTTTTCCAAAGGTTCCTTCAAGGTCTCTGCACACTCGAATGCAAGTAAAGTCACCCACAAAGCTTCCCACAGAGCTTCCCCTTCCTCCCACAGAGCTGCTGAGCTTCCAAGCATTCACACACACTCAGCTAGATCACCCGAGCTCTGGTACCAGTTGAGAGTGCTCTCAACGGAAGCAAGAACGGAAGAAGGAGAGAGAGAGACAGAGAGCCACACAAGTTTGGTGGGTGCAAAACCACCCTAATCTTCTTTTTCATTCATTTATATATGTGTTTGAGTATTGTACATAACCAGGGTAAAGGCACAGTGACCTTTAACCCCCACAACATAAGAAGTTTCAAAAGTTTAAGCCACATGTGTGGATCAAGCTTGATAATGAGACTTCAGAAAAAGAAAGTCCACAAGAGCCTCAAAAAATGGTTAATGATCCTATGCCGCCCAATGCTCATAACCCATGCCAGGCTAGTTCAGCACCTTCAAAGGCTGATCTTTGAGAAGTGCTAGAGTACTTCAAGAACTACACAAGTGGTAGTGTCCCCATAGCAATGCCAAGGCCAGTAAGAGAATCTGAAGTGCAAGAAATCCATAACATTGGAGAGACTCGGATCTATGAGGGACCAGCCAAAACTATAAACCTTGCCCTTGAAGGGGACGAAGAGAAATTGGTATTCATTGGGAAACAGCTCACACAAGAAGAGGAAACAAAGTTAAAAGAACTCCTAATGGAATACCAAGACTGCCTAGCATGGTCATACAAGGAAATGAAGGGAATTTTACCAGAAGTGCTAGTACACATGATACCTATTAGGGTAGGTGCCCACCCTAAGGTATGTGGACCATATAGAACAAATCCAAAATATGGCACCATGGTCTATGATGAACTGGAAAAACTCTTAGAGATGCAGGACTTATCTATGAGATAGAGCACACTGATTGGGTTTCACCCATCATCATTGTGCCTAAATGCAATAAGAAGCTAAGAATATGTGCTAACTTAAAGAATGTGATGCAGCCACAATCAAGGATCACTATCCCCTACCCTTAATAGAAACAGTGTTGGAAAAGGTGGCTGGATCAGATATATACAACTTCTTGGATGGCTTTGTGGCTATAAACAAGTGCAAATTGCTCCTGCTGACCAATCAAAAATAGCATTTGCTATAGAATGGGGTATATTTGCCTATAGAATCATGCCATTCAGCCTTTGTAATGCCCCGGCCACATTCCAAAGAGTCATGTTCACCGCTTCAAGTCATTTCTGAGAAAGTTTGTCACAAAATGTCAGTTCTCATGGTCACAAAATGTCATTTCCCTAAATCCCACAAAATGTCAGTTCCCTAAATCCCACAAAATGTCAATTCTCATGGTCACCCACGGAGTTGTTTTGGGACATATTGTTTCTCAACATGGGATTGCAATAACTGACATGGACAAAATCAAAATCATCATGGAATTGCCTCCTCCTACAAATTTCAAAGGTGTACAGGTCTTTACGGGACATGCTGGCTACTATAGAAGATTTCTCTTATGGGGTGCCATGATAGTTAAACCACTTTACAAATTGTTGGTGGAATTCTTATGGACAAAAGAATGTGATCAAGCCTTTGAGCTATTAAAGTGGCACCTAATCACAACACCCATCCTTATATCTCCCAATTGGGATATCGATTTTCATGTTCATACTGATGGCTCCAAGTATGCAATTGGGAGTGTGCTTTGCCAACCTAGTGAACATAAGAAAGGCTACCCATTCTACTTTGCCAGTCGACAACTCAATGATGCAGAGATCAACTATACCACCACAGAAAGAGAAGCCCTAGAAATGGTGTATAGTGTTAAGAAAATTTGACACTATCTATTGGCAAATGATTTTGTCTTCTATAGTGACTATCAAGCATTGCTTTATCTTGTGAACCATACATGTACAATAGGAAGAATAACCAAATGGCTCCTCTTGCTTCAAGAATTCAATTTCAAAATAGTGGTCCGCAGAGGTGCCTAATACTACATTGCTGATCACATGCCTCATGTCAAGTTGGGAGAAGAAGCCACTACAGTAGAAGATGACTTGCCAGATGCCACACTATTTCAAATAGATGCTGTTCCAAAATGATGTGCAGATATCATTGGGTACTTAATGGCAGGAAGAACACCCCCTCAAATGAAAGCAGTGGATGCCAAAAAACTAATTTTAAAAGTTGCACCCTATCAGCTCATTGCACAAGAGAGGCAAGGACTAGGTTTTAAGGAGATGTGTAATTCCATATGAGATCATGCCAATCCTTAGTGAATTCCATGAAGGAATTGCAAGATGATACTTCCAAGGGGAAGCCATAGCAAGAAAAGTCCTTGCAAGCTATGGGTGGCCAACACTGTGGGCAGATGCCTATGAATATGTAAAAGGCTGTGATATATGCCAATGGACTACTAAACCACAACACAAAGACTTCAATCCCCTAACAATAGTTGTTGCATAAAAACCATTTGAAAAATGGGGGATTTATTTTGTGGGTCCCATCCATCCAACAACAAAGGGGACACAGGCATGCTACATCATTATGGCCCCACTGATTACTTACCAAATGGGCTGAAGCTAAAGTAGTCAAAAATGTAGATTCCATAAGCATAGCAAGGTTCTTATATGAGAATGTAATCACCTGATTCAGATGCCCCATTGAAATTGTGTCGAATAGAGGCACACATTTTGTCAATGAGGTTATCCAAGAACTCTTCATTGGCTTTATGGTAATCCATAGAAAAAGCACACCATACTACCCCTAAGGGAATGGATAGGCTGAATCCACCAACAAAATATTATGCATTATCCTCACCAAGGTAGTTGAACCAAAGTGTTCTGATTGGGAAGAGAAACTAAATGCAGCCTTATGGGCATACTGAACCACACTCTTGAGGTTAGTACAAGGAATACACATTTTTCAATAGGTGTACGACCTTGAAGATGTAGTCCCACTAGAATTTGCAATACCAAGCCTGCACATAGCAATACAAGAATGCATGGGAGATCATGCACCCCTGAAAGAAAGACTCTATCAATTGGAGAAGCATATAGAGACCAGATTAGTTGCCTACCATGCCATGACAATAGAAAAACACAGAAGAAAGGCATGGTTTGACAGAAACCTTAAAGCCAAAGACATCAAGGAAGGTGACCTGGTTTTGCTATACAATTCCAAAGTCCACAAGGGAAAACTCAAATATCTAGGTCAAGGACCTTATAGAGTTAAAAAAATGATAGAGCTATGCTGCTAGAAACATTGGATGGAGTCCAATTTAACAGAACCATAAACGGGAGCCGATTGAAGTGATACTACATTAACATGCAAGACATCTCTGATAATAATGAAGTTTTGGAAACCCCAAGTCTTCCTTAGTTAGTATTATATTGTATCACAAGCACTCACTTGCATATGTACATCTTCGCACATATAGGTAGCATCAACCGATTTCAACCTAAGGCTCAAAAGTGATGCTTGAGTCCTAGTTGACCTATGAAATTCCAACAAAAATAAAGAAAGCATATAGTTAGTCCCTACCTAGTTATTAGGTCACGTGCACTCACACACTTTCACTTAGACATGTAGTCAATTGCATGAATAATTGTGATGCATACTTTCATTCCACACTCTCAAAGCATGTGCTAAAATAAGATCTCTCACACTATACACACAAAATTTTCATACTTGCATACCAACTAATCTAATGATCAATGGTACACCATCTTAACATGGATGCAAGTTTAGAAACAATGCCACCACTAAAGAGGATGCGAAGAAAGAGCCCACCGCCTCAGCCCACAAGACCCCTCCAGATTTCTCAACCATCTACCTCCTCTCAACTAAGGTGACCACAAGAATTTGTGGTTTAGAGCAATAGCATTGATAAGGATTCTGTGCATGACATGGAGACACAAAAAGTACAAATGCCACCCCAATCACCACCAACCTACACAACCATTGATGAGGCCCAGTCCTTGGAGCTTATGTGGTCACCTACATCGACTTATGCTCTTTCCAAAGCAACAAAAGTTTTCTTAGAGCAAAGGGGTCTTGGCAGTTTGTTTGAGAGCATAAAATCCTTGGAGGACAGTCCTACAATGACCACGTACATCATGGAATTTCTCCATTCTTACCACTCTAGCAATGCATAGGTTGGCAACAAGTATGGCACCATCAATGTACATCAAAGTCAACTCAATATTATACTCGATAGTACAGTGATTCAAAGGTCCTTCTCACTCCCAAATCAAGCTGGAAAATACCCCACAAGGCGTGTCGATGCTAAATTTCTCAAAATACAGCCTCTCCTTGCCAAGGGCACCAAGCTCCATAGGGACGGGGTATTACTTTGCACCATCATTAACCGTCGACTCAAGGAAGTAGCAACATTCCTATCCACAATCCTGGGGGTTAAGTGCAGCAAGAATCAATCCCTCCCACTATACAAATTAGTTTTGTTGAGTAGGTAGCTAAAGCAAGATTGGATCTAGCACTTATTCATCTTCTTACAAAGAATCTTGATGTTTGATTCGGCCAAAAATGTAAAATTCCACAATTATTGGTTGTAATCATCAATAAAGAGATACATGAATGAAAAATGACTTTGCCCTAGTCGCCAAAACCTATTGAGGATTTGGACATCCCCTTCTCATCAACATGGGAGCCGTCACCACCTTCTTTTACTATCACATTGGCAAATGCGGATACCTCGAAAGAAATGCCTATTATGGAGGTAGAAAATGCAAAATTTCCCCACGAGATGCTACAGCTTAGCGCATGATTACAACCAATATATCTCTAACAATGGTAGCAATCAGAGCCCGAGGCTACATAGGCACCAGCACTGCCTATCAACATCATGCCAATCAATGAGCCACAAGGAGAGCTAGTGCCAGATCAGCAATATGACTACTGTACCCACATGACTGACTTACCATTGGAACAACCCCTAGCAAGTACTATAGAATCATCAAGATGGCTACATGGGCACCAATTGTATCAATAGTATCACCAATCATCATCACCATCTATCATTCTCCATCATCAAGCCAGCCAAATGCTTCAAATGTCAGAACTATTCCCTAGCCTGGCCAAGGAGGATCATGCCCAAGAATTGGAAAAACCGATTGTATCAAACATCGAAGACTAATTCCATGGAACCACCACAGATGTCATGCCACTTTGGGTGCAAATAGATGAGAAAGAGGTTGAAGAAGTGCACATGAACCAAGCTCTCCAAGCTCAAGAGAAAACAATGAGGGATGTGACCTCCAACCTCCACTAGAGCTAAATACAGATGATAGCAGGTAGTACAAGCTATGGCAATCCTACAAACCTCCTATGACTACTTGACCTCAACACATGCTTAGTAGGTGGAGGAACTGCTCGACTCACTCTAATCCAAAAAGAAAAAGAGCTCTAGGATTGCCAAGAAAAGCTTGAAGACATGCAACAATATCTGGCAACATGCACATTCAACATTGAAGAGCTTACAAGGGACTGACAAATCTTAAAGGACCAACTTGCCATCGCTAGAGAGGCCATCACTTTTTAAGCACAAGTCTTGGACCAATGGTTCAATACCACTGAAGTCATTCCTCAACAAGCACAAGTCACCTTGCAAATGAAAAAGCTTAAGGAAGCATATACATCCATCTACCACAAGTATATGGAAAAAATGGATGAGATGCAATCCCAAAAGATAGTCATCTCAAAGCTTAAACTCCAATTGCTAGTGCAAAATAATGAGGCAATGGAAGACACCACCAATGAAGTTACAATGCATAACAGTGGTGTACCAAGTGCTTGTGGTCGCTCTACAAGTAAAAGATCACCTAAAAGCATGAGTGCTTATCCCATGGAAGAAACTCCAACTTAAGATCATATCCGCTCATCCAAACATCAAATGAGAACATTCTATAAGGGCAAAAACTCTGTGAAAAATTTTTCGAGACTTGTCTGAAGATGAAAAAACTATCTTATGCCTGTCTACACATGCCGGGTTTATAACACTCAAGACGTATGCTTTCATCGCATATGTATGCCTCATGGGAAATCCTTCTCTTAGGGTTATTGCTGGTTTGTTGCCATTGCTATAGAAGCCATCACTATTATCTATAGGGCATGACATAACAAACATCTTGGCACCCTTGCCAACTGATGATCCCATCACACCAACAAAAAGAAGTGTTGGAGGATGACATGGCCTATCTCACATCTAACTTCCCATATCTAACCACTCTCTATGCCAATCTCATAACCTCACTTACCCTTGCTGCTACCACCCTCTTACCTTCCCTGAGCTCCATCCTAACATTTACTCCCTTCATTGTCTCTTTGCTCAACACTTATTTCATTAATTTTGGACTTGTCAATGTACAAATTCATTTTTACATATACTTTTGGACTAGTTTTCAGATAAAATTTAAGAAAAACCCAATATTCAAAGCACATATAAAAACATAAAAACAAGCATTTTTATATATATTTTTTAAGGACATGAAACTAAAATTATAAAATTTAACGCAGCCTACATAAGTTACATGAAAAAATAAGATTCGGTTTTTGTAAACTCTCTTAATATTTAATGGTGTTAATAAACACCTTCAAAAGTTAAGTCTGAGATTTTCAAGACTACATAAGTTACATGAAAAAATAAGATTCGGTTGTTGTAAACTCTCTTAATATTTAATGGTGTTAATAAACACCTTCAAAAGTTAAGCCTGAGATTTTCAAGACTACAGCCATTCAATTTGATGAATTTTCTATTTTCAAGTCCTTAGCCTAAATTCAACCCATTCAAGAGCTGAGCTCATCTCTTCCTCATCGATGTAGTTAAAATTATAGAAGAGAAGTAAGGATTGATGAATTTTCTCCTGCATAACACTTTGTTTATTCCGAATGGCTTGCGTTTCCTCGGGGGAAAATTGTCCATAACGAGCCACACGCGAAGATATCTCACTTTGAAAGTCTATCAACTCTCTCCTATATGACTGCAATTTATCTATTTTCAGTAGTAGCCATACTTATTTTTCTTTCCTCTTCCTTCTCTAAGCCCTTCTGACAAGCAAAGTCATCCTTCTCGTACTGGGTTAATGGAGCTGGATTTTGCTTTCTCTCCTCTCTCTTTCCTTGGTTCTCGGCAATCCATTCTTTGAGGCTGCTTATGGCTTGCTCGACAGAATCGATTACCTTAAAAAGATCCATAATGGCTACAAGATTAAAGGAGTATGCTTGAGAAGAGGAGGTAAGATTGCGGGCAAGACGGAAGGAGCAAGCTTAAGGAGAGGAGTAAGGTAAGAAGAGTAAAGTGGAAGAAGTGTGGAGAGGAGTAAGGTAAGAAGAGTAAAGTGGAAGAAGTTTTTGCTGCGGGTGAGATATAGAAGACGAACGAGGTGAGGAAGGTAACGAGAGTGAGGAAAGATATAGCAGACGAACGAGGTGAGGAAGGTAACGAGAGTGAGGAAGGTAACTAGAGGAGGTAAGGCAAGATGAAAGGAGTATGCTTGAGAAGAGGAGGCAAGGCTGCGAGCAAGATGGAAGGAGCAAGCTTGAGGAGAGGAAGGAGCAAGCTTGAGGAGAGGAGTAAGGTAAGAAGAGCAAAGTGGAAGAAGTGTCTGCTGCGGGTGAGATATAGAAGATGAACGACTACTAGGGAATTTATAGAACTACAGATGCAAGACCGTAATGCGAGATGACTAGATGCAAGATCGTAATGCGAGACATTATAAAATAAAATGATGGGATGCAAGACCATAATGGGAGACATTTGAGACATGTAAGATAGTGATAGTACATTGAAATCTATAAAATAAAATGATGTAACACAAGAATGATATAATTAATAGAATCTCATCATGAGATATTCTTTTAATATAATATAAGTTAGTAATTATTAGAATCTCATCATGAGATATTCTTTTAATATAATATAAGTTAGAGTTGTTGTACATAATAAATGATAGATTTTGAGTACATTGAAATCTATAAAATAAAGTGATGGAACATAAGAATGAATTCTTTTAATATAATATAAGTTAGACTTGCTGTACATAATAAATGATAGATTTTGAGTACATTGAAATCTATAAAATAAAGTGATGGAACATAAGAATGATATAATTATTAGATTCTCATCATAAGATATTTATTGTACATAATAAATTAGACTTTCAAAAAAGTAAAACCTAATGTATTGTAATGAATAAATATCATAAAATATCCTAATGTATTGCAACATTTAACATAAGTTTTAAAAACACTATCATTAATCAATACAAACAAGATAAAAATCTTCAAGGACTCATGTTTCTTTCTACATGTTTTACAACTAAATAGAGTCTGATGAGTCCTCTTGAGGCTATGATTCTCTAAGAGTACATTGAGTCTCTACTTGTGTGGATGGTGTACATTGAGATTCTACTTCTGGTGCAATCGGGATAGACTTAATCTCTTCCTCCTTTACAAGATGTGATGTTGTAGATGCACATTGAGTCTCCACTTCTTGTGTAGGAAGAATGCATTGAGTCTCTAATTCAAGTGTAGAAATTCAAGTGTAGACTGTAATGCTTCTACTTGAGGCTGTGATACAGAAGGAGACTGAATTGTCTCTTCTTTTTCTTTGGCTCCCTCAGGTTCTTCATTGAGTCCATCATGTTGTTTCCCAATGATAGCAGTTAGATAGTGAACAGTCTTAGCCACAAAATCTTGTAGCTCGAGCTTGGTATATGCTTCTATGGAGACATGTTCAAAAATTTCATTGAGATACAACATGAAGTTGTAGGCAATTCTCCACCCACTACTAAACATGTCTTTTTGCTCCACTGCGAGGCGTGTCTGGAAATTTGGTTGGTCTTGATGCTCCCTGATTTTCATAATCGCAGAAACTAACTTGTTTGCAGACCTGTCCATCATGACATATGACAAAGTGAATTTGTGTAGTAAATAGTAAGATGCATGTTCATAATGATATGATAAAAGAACACTTACCTGAACACCCCGTGAAAGCCTGTAATTGAGTTGACAAACCAACAATGGTTGTCATCAAGGTCCCATACTATCAGGCTCCAATGTGAACTACATCACCAATAAAGAGCGATAAGATTTATCACAATATTAAGTATTAATTGACACAATATTATAAATAAGAGAGTAAAAGAAAGATTGAGACCATACTTACTTCTCATAGTATGGCATAAAGACAAGTAGTATGCCATCCAAGTCTAAAGGTTGTAGAATTGAACAAACATCATCTACTGTCTTCTTGGTATCACTAAGTACAGCTGAAAGAAGAGAATCGAGCATACAGACGCGATTCTGTACTGATCTAGGAAAATGAGATATAACCGTACTGCAGCAATAAATAAACAAATGTTAGAAGCAGATTGAATCAAATGATTGAAGTATCAAGTCAAGAGACAGTCAAGAGATGTTCATATCAAACCTGAGGATGGCCATCATGACTTTGTCATTAGCCTCTTTCAAAGGGTCGGAGAGGATTGTAACTTCCTCGCTACCAAAAGTCAAAACACGAGGTTGCTTGCTAATGATGACCTTAACCTCAGAAGAGCTCCCCATTTCGTCCAATACAGCGGTTACATCAGGACAACTTATGGGCGTAGCAACCAATGTTTCCTCTGGATGCTCCACCATGTTATCAATAAATGCCTTAATGATAGATGACATAAATGCATATAGATGCAAGTCTGTATATGTGGACAATGAGGTTTCACCGCCTCTCAAATTAAAAATTTGAGCAAGGAGCAAAAAGCAGTTATATCCAACTCTCCACCCACAACTGTGGTCATCATTTTGCTTCGCTGCAGGGCATGTTACATACTCTATTTGATCTTCCAAGTCACCCTCCATTTGCATAAGTGCATCTATAGCACTTACCAACTTTCGAGCAGATCTACACATCAAAATAGAAAACATAAATGAATGTGCGCATTGCATAGGATGCATCTCATTGACATAATTATGACACAAGTAGCTTATACTTACTCTGACACACTGCCATGGATAGATGCTATTGAATTGACAAAGAAGCATTGCTTGGCTAAGATGTCCACAATTACCAAGCTCCAATGCAAGCTGCATTATCAATTAAGAATAATTATTATTTGATATAATCCTCCACAATGTAAGAGATAAGCTAGGTAGGGATTGATACTCACTCCTCGTGATATGCGGTAAAGATAACTCACGCCGCAGTCAAATCAATAGGTTGCAACCACTTAAAAACATCATCTATGGTCTTCTGCTTATTGCTAAGTACACTAGAAACAAGAGGATCGACCATATATGCACATCTTTGTATATATAGCGGAAGCTGTTGTAAAACCATACTGCAATAAAAAGAAAAGAATATTAGTTCATTTGATCCAATGGAAATACAAAAGCATAAAGTCAGTAAAAAGTTTGTGTCACAAACCTGAGGATGGCTATTATAACCTTGTCATTGACCTCTTTCTTGAAGTTTATGAGGATTGAAATGTCCTCTTCATCGAATATAAAAGTAAGAGGTTGTTCTTGAACTTGAAACCTAACTTGAAATGACTTCTCCATTTGCTGCAATGTATGATTATTTTCTAGAGTCATCCGACGGAAAGCCAGAGCAGCTTTGCTTTCTTGAGATGAGCTTTCTATATTCTCTGCTCCAGCTATGTCCTCCTCATCCTCCTCCTCTCCCTTCTCCTATAAAAGGATAAAATAATTATGAGATTCAAAATTTTAAATTAATTATAAATTTAAAAAGACCTTTAAATGAATAAAGAAAATTAAACATAAGTCTTCATACCTCTACATATCTTCGTGGTCTTTTTATGTAACCTTCAGAGGCAAGGTCAGTGTCATATCCATCTTCTTCTGCTTCCTTGCTATCGCTGGTGTCCTCACTATTATACCAAAGCTTTGATCATTTTCATCATCTTTCTTTCTCTCATCATACATGATCATCTCTATGTCATCCTCTTCATGTGAGATCGGACCTTTCTTATCAAACTTTATTGTGAGAGAAGCCACGGTATCAAGGTATTCCAAGCAAGCAGGGCTCTCAATAATATTTACATTGTGTCCTTTTCTGATAAGAGCTTCAAACAGATGTCCCATTCGGCACAATGTGACTTCCCATCCGGACGGTAGCAAAAATTCCATCATACTAATTAAAAGATCAGCACTTTTTGCTGGCCTTTCATAGTGATTTGCGTTGCGATGGAGGGGACTTGGAGCTTCATGCTCTTCCAGCAGTAGTTGTAATCTCTTTGCATTCCCTCTTATATTGTTTTGTAAGGAGTGATCATTGTAAGGGCTCTTCATGCACAAGAAAAAGGTTTCTAGACTCTGTATCTTGAGACCGCATTCTCTCTTGTCCCTTTTTCTTGAGTATATCCCATTGTAAATCTTGAGCTCATTGCCATATTGTTTTTCTAGGTTAGCAGACATTTGTTCCTTGTCATCTTTATCAGCAAATATGACTATATTACATTGTCCCACTCTACCAATGGTGGTATGTAATATTCTATCAAGGAGTTGACGGATGTCATCCGGTGATATTTCATAGACAAAGAAAAGCTGAGGTCTCTCCCAAGCAGTGTCGTCGGACAAAAAATCACTCAATGAAACTCCCTTGCACTCAACACTCTTTCCAGACTCTGAAATGATTTCATGTATGAAATAAAAGCCCTTGTTCATAGTTTTTTCTTTTCTGAGAGTGTGGTTATTGATGACTTTTTGTGCATATGCATACACATTTTCCGGAATGTCACTTCTCATAGAGGGAGTAATTTCAGATCCATCATCTTCTACCTTCACCCATTTATGCGCCCAAGCCTTCTGTTTAGCTGACGGTAAAGCTGATGCCATTTGCCTCACAATGTTATGATCAATTTTACATTGGCTAATTGGAATATTTTTTTCTCCCAATAAATATTCAATTGCACTCTTTACTGCATCACACTTGACCTGTTGGATGATGCAATCTTCCATGCAATGATCTTTGTCCTTTTTGCCAAAAAACCATTCTTTGGACATTAATTTCTCTGTAGCAAGACTTGCGTATTTGTCTGGTAGGTTTCTTAAAGGCCTCCACATCCAAGCTGTCATCTCTTTTTTCTCAATCTTCTTTGCCTTCTCTTTAATCAATGATGGAGCCTCATATGTAACATCTCCTTTCTCACATGCAAGACACACGTCTTTGATCTGATGAAAAACTTCATCACTACGGAAAAGTATGCTTGTGTAGTCTTGATACCTATCCCTTACTGTCTTGAAGCTTGTAATCACCTCTGCTCTTTCCTGCTTTCCCCTTGGTACAATGGCACTCAAGCATGTGTAGAAGTCAACAAGATTATCCGCTTCCACTTTAGTTGCAGTTCTTTTGAGAGTGGTCAAAGGAGAATTAAAAGTTTTCCATATGGTCCTAGCTTTGAGCAACATCTCTCAAGTGGAGGTGATTTTTCGTAGTGCATAAATGTCATGATTAAGTCTTTCCGACTCAATCAAATATTTTTTCTCGTTCTTGAAGATACAGATGCATGCAGAAAGTAATTTTGACCCTTTGACGAGAACCATTCGAGAAAGTGATGATGAACATGTTGCTATAAAAAGTTGGTGACCCTAATGGAAACATTATTTGAAATCCTATTCCTTAAGGGTTTCTACTTTGTTAAAACATAAAGCCCCTTTTCATTGAATTTTGAATGTGTTTACACATTGATTTTCATTGTGTGTTGCATCGTTCCTAGCATAAGGTTGAGATCCATATAAGACAAGATGCTAAGAATTGCATTCTCCTTTACATCATGGTAACCTTTTACCTCGGGGGGGTCACTATGTATAAACCCTCTATATCACGTGCGTTCAAGGCCTATATTTAAAATCCCTTATCTGTAAATTTTTTCATTAATAAAATATACCCCTTTTCTATACAAATCTGTAAATTTTTTCCAAAACTATTTTAAATAGTCCCTTATGTATATTTATTTCTGTAAATTTTAGGAATAAAAAATATCCTTCTGTTGAACTCACGTGATAGGGTTACATATGATGAGTGACCCCCCCGAGCCTTTTACATATTGAAGACTTCTAAATAGTGCATAAAGCTATGTAGAGTGTATCTAAAAAAGATTCTAGCTATCAACACATAATTTTGTGATGGATCCTAATCGCCTAATAGATCCCATTAGGCTATGCAATGTCACCATTACAAGGTTGAGCTCTATACTGCTGGACAAAGTGCTAAAGGATTGAATCTGCTTTCAATGATGGTTGACCTCATGCAATAGCGATATCTAAGTGACTTTCTACAATCTAAGGCTTGTAAATAATCTCTAGAAATAATATATAAAGTCTGCTAGAAGGTACAATGGAAAGGCCTTTACTATTGACATAGGTTCCAGTAATGAGTGCAACCATGAATTTGTGTTGGTGGTTTATAATAAGTTGTAAAATCAATGAAGTTGCCTTGAGTATATAGGAGTATGATTAGGGAACTGGTTTATTACGTTGCAAGGTGGCACAAATGAATTATGTATGTGTGCCCTCTTTATGCACACAACGGTCTCTTGAAGCCATTTGAAGAGTTATGGCAATATGTTTGTAGCTAGAATGGTTTATTAGGGTTCTTGTACCTGCATTCATATTTTCTTTGCAATTGATCACTTTACCACCACTCTTGGACTATTTTTATGCATTTCTTAAAGCTCATAAACAATCTTGAGCACCTATTTTGCACATTTTCCTCGACATGGCCTCTACTTATTCTCCAATGGCAATTCAATTGGAGCATCCATCCGCATCACAAAGCTAAGGTTCCATGAGGAGGGCTTAAGTATCTATGAGGTATGAGGAAGTCTAAGCATCAAGTCATAACTCCATTAGGGTCTTTATGATTGCAAAATTGATGGTGATGGATTGTAACTTGGATTCAATAAAAACATGAATCTTGTGGAGTATGTTTGATGAATGGTCATTTAGACTGAGTATAGACTAGTTTTTAGTGAAAAAGAGGTGCAGGAATGGGATAAGTAAAATTAGAAGGCCTTTACAACTATTGTGGTTGGATTGATTGAATTGTAGGTCTTTATTGAAGGAATAGTAATATAGTACTATAAGATAGTAGCAACATTTTTCATAGATTATTTTTAAAATCTTAAAGAATTGCCAAATTCCATCTTTTGTTAGAGTTTTCCTTTCAAATTTGGCAAAATATTCTAGAGCATTTAAAAAACTTTTACTGTTAACAAATATATTAAAAAGCTAATAATACCAAAAGCTACCACTTTTTTTCCATTTCACAATCCAAAAATACATGAAATAGCTAACATTTTGGATGCTATAAAGTATACAAAGCATAAAATTGTTCAAGGTTAATGATTGTCCTTCAAATCCAATGGCAACAAAATTACCAAAAAGTCTACTTAATAGTCCAAAAAAGTTATTTATAGCCTTTCCTTTTTACATCTTGACTTCTAGAGTGCTAATGCTCTATCATATGGAAAGTAACTTAAACAAGAGCAAGCTAAGATCTAAGTTATCCTCCAACTTGCTGCAAAGCTTATTCTTCAAGCAACCTATAGTACTAAAAGACCTTTCATTCTAAATTGAGCAAAGAATAAAGGCTTGACATAAATTTGCAAGCTTAAAGTCACTCAGAAATGTTATATTGTAGGAATGAGCTTACTCCAAAGATGATCCATGGAACCTTGCATTTGTACATTTTTCATTGAATTACTTTGTTGGTGCATGACTTTGAATATTTTCATTGAATTACTTTGCATTGAACATTTTTGCATTGAATTACTTTGTTGTGAAGAAAGCTATTCAAAATCCAATATGGTATATTGTTCATGTTAATGTCCCATCCACATTGTTTTTTGAGAGCATCCGAACGATTTTTAGACATGCTTTAATACTTTCACAAGATCCATTAACCTAAAAATGTGAGAATATGATTGTAAATGATTACATAAGCTAATTTTGTTGGAACTTTCTTCTAATCTCATCTACCATAACACTGGCAACTTCACTAGGGGACTTTTTTCACTGCTTGTACATTTTTAAAAAAAGCCTTCTTTCTCACACATTGTAGAATTTTCTGTCATTTGTTTTCACTCACCAACCCAAGAACCAATAGTTTGCACAGAGACAACCATATCCTTCCTCCTCACATGTAAAACAGAGGAATCCCCACCAAGGTCTATGAAACTTTTCCAATCTTCAAACAATTCCACACTTGAAAACTAGAGGTTGACTTTTTATCACATGCTACTGTGATACTCAAATTAGTAAGTTTTAGTGGTTTAACATGTTCATTGCTATAAATATCTTTGGATTAAGACATTTTAGTCAATATATTAATATTTTCTATTTAAAGTGGAATAATTCCACACAATCCCAATATCAAATCTATTTTGGCCAATTTATGATACAAAATATTTTCCTTTTTAGCCTTTTGTTCTACCTCCCATGTGTATTAAATAGACCAAGGTCTTGTGTTTTCCCCACAATCTTTTCACTCGTTGAACCAAAGGTATCCATCTCGTATCCACATTTTTATAAACCTTTCTCCCTTTTGTACCCACTTCTTCTGCAACAACTCAAAATTGATTGTACCTTTTGGAATCTTGCAAAAGTAAGAGTAGCATTTTATAACTAAAGTCTCGATTCCATGCATCAAATTATGGAAATATAAGTTTGTAAGAGAGATGATGTGACATAGAATGTATCCCAATGCAATAAGGTGCATATTTTGTTTTTAATTGTATAGAGACACCATTCCAATAGCCTTGCAATTAGATTCCAGGCCCTTCGAGCCAGAGCCCTTCTTGAGGAGACTCTTCAGCATCGCTCGGAGTTTTCTTATCACGCCTCCCTCTCCTACTGGGCTAGGAAGGGCGACCGGATGAGCAGAGAGTTCTTCAGGACGCATGGCCAAGTGACCAGATCCGGAGTCTTAGGATAGCGGAGGGCCACATCATTACCGACCAGGAGGAGGTCATGGGGTTGGCTACCAACTTCTACAAGACTCTTTTCCAGTAGGAGCAACTTGCCCCCCGTACCAGATGTTCTCGCGAGGAGGTGTGGAGGCACATTTCGGCCCTTGTTCAGCCTAGCATGCAGACGACGCTGATGGCATCGTTTACCACCGTCGAGATGCAGGAGGCCTTGATGGCCATTGATGGGCGGAAATGCCCTGGTGAGGATGGGCTATCTAGAGCTTTCTTCACTTCATTCTGGGATCAGATCCATCAGCCCCTCCTTGCAGCCCTCCATAAGATTTTCAGTAGTGGACATATGCCAGAGAGCCTCTCTTCGGGATTGATCTGCCTCATCCTGAAGGGGGGAGATCGGCAGGAAATCTGTCAGTGGCGCCCGATCACTCTCCTCACCACTGCCTATAAAATCCTTGCCAAAATGATCAGCGCCAGAGTTCGGCCACTACTTCCTGATCTCATTCATGACACTCAGATAGGCTTTTTGTCCAGGATCACAGTATCCTGGATAATGTCTTCACCTTCTCAGAGGTGACGGAGTGGGCTCAGCACAGTGGGTTTCACTTAGCCATCCTACTTCTCAACTTTGAGAAGGCTTACGATCGAGTGGACTGGTCCTTCCTGGAGGGTACTTTGGAGAGATTTGGATTCCCAGTGGGTTGGATTCAACGTATCTCAGCGTTATACAGGACAGCTTCCAGCAGGGTCATCATCGGCAGCAGGATGGGAGAGCGATTTCGTTTGGAGAGATCAGTGCGTCAGGGCTGCCCAATTGCTCCTTACCTGTTTCTCTTCTTCACCGAGGTGATGATGCACTATCTTCATGCGAGGTCGACATGGATTCGGGGTGTTCGCCTTCCCATCAGGGAGGACACTGAGCTCCTGGACTCGGAGTATGTAGATGACACGGCACTGTATGTTCAGGATGATGAGATGACGCTGGAGAGGGTGAGGCTGGCCTTAGAGGTCTTCTGTTTGGCAGCCGGTGCGAAAATCAACTGGAACAAATTAGTTGGTTTTCTCATAGACCCTAAGGCTCGTGGATTTTGCAAAAAACTACACTTTCAGAGAACAAAATGAGATCCAATCCATGCATTGGCACTCCAGCCAAGTTACAATCTTTGTCCAAATTACGTATATGCATATTGTAGGCATTGTCCACAAATATTATCACTTTTATATATTCGATAATAGGATGCATGACACTCTTTTTGTTCAGCATTGCTTTATGCTCCATTATAAATGGCTAAAAGGTCAAGGCATTCATGTCAATGAACATTGGGTGTGGTGAGATGGAGCAGCCTCACAGTTCAAAGCAAAGAGGCCTTTTTACTTCGTTGCTCAATATGCCACAATGACACGAATGAAAATGACACAATTTTTTTGGTTCAGGACATGAAAGGGTGAACACAATGGTGCAAGGTTTGTTCTTAAAAGGCATCTCACTCATGAGTAGCTAAAGCGAAATGGTGCAGAGCTCCAATGTGCAAAGGAAGTGGTGTTATTTCTAAGCGAGACATTGTTCAAAGTTCATCTTATTCTGGCACTCATCTCTCTAATGGGATTTGTGTGATACAGGCTAAGTTTTATGTTCAGATGTTGTTTTTATCTCATTTTGCCAGTAATTTTTGCGATGAGAGTTGTGTGATGCACTTTGAGTTTCATGTGTAGGATTGTTTGTGGTCTTAGTTTGGCACTCATCTCTCTTTGAGAATTGTGACATTGTGATGTAGCTTGCATCTGCATAAATGCTTAGTCTAGCATTCATCTCTCTGTTGATAACAATGTGATGCAGTCTAAGTTTAGGGCTTAAGGTTATTTTTAGGGTGATGTAGGCTAAGTTTAGGGTCTAGGGTTGCTTTATGTCTAGATATTGTTTTTATCTTAATATGGCACTCATTTCTCTGATGAGAGTTGTGTGATGCACTTTGAGTTTCATGTTTAGGGTTTGCGGTCTTAGTCTGGCACTCATCTCTCTCTTGAGAGTTGTGTGCCCGAGGGGGAACTATGTGAAAACCACATATAGCACGTGCAATCAAGGGGTGTTAAAAAAACTCCCTAGGAATGGATTTTTATAACCTATACACCCTTTCTAGAAATTCTAAGATCATTAAAGTGTCCCCTTATGAATGAAAATTTTCACTTTTTGAATTAAAAAAGACCTTACATACATAAAGTTTTTGGAACTCCATCAAAATATAAAACCCCTTCTATTAATCACACGTGCTATCTTACATATTTCTTAGTCACCCCCCCTAGAGTTGTGTGATTTAGTCTAAGTTTAGGTTTATTTGCATAAACGCTTAGCCTAACACTTAGAGATGCATGATGCAATCTGAGTTTATTGTGTAGAAGTATTTGCAGGTGTACATCCATAACATAGTGCACCAATGTGTCAACTAAATGGATAAAGAGCATCTGTCAGGAACAAGAAAGGGGCGACCAGGTAAGGGAAAGAGGGCAAGATCCAAGAACAAAGAGCCAGTGTTGCAGAGGCCTCATCATGTTTAATCAAAGTGTTTCCACTTAAAAGTTTAATCAAAATAGAGATGATTTTGATTGTCTCGAAATACACATAATATTTTCCAAGCGGATCTTGTGTCAATTTGTGAATTTCCTTATGTGGCACATTTTTAATAGTAGTGCTCTCAGGCTAAGACTTCATTCTTTCCAAGTTCCTAACTTACACCAACCTTCACCAGTTTTCACACAACATGGCTATCAAGGTCATTCTTCTTGCAACCCTTAAACTTACTAAACTTACACTTTAGACTAGCTACATTCGCGTTCCTTTGATTGGCTGGTGGAACTACTAGGTCTACTAGATTCATTGCTCCTTTTCGAGTCGGTTGTTTTATAGGATTTGGTTGAATTTCTAGATTAGGTTAGATGTTTGGATTAGATTTCCTTACCAGATTCGATTATATGATTGGGTTTACTTGTACTGTTGGATTGTGTTGACTTACCACATTTCTTTGATTTATCAAATTTAACTATATTGTTGGGTTTGATTGACTTACCTTTTTTTTTTAATCTATTGAATTTAATGATATCATTATATTTGGTTTTCCAAAATTGAATTCTCAAAGTGCGTTCTGTCTTTTGCTTTGTGCTCCTAAATATTTAGGTGATAAGTTCATATGAAATTGTTGCTAGTGGTTGGCCTTACACATTTGGTCGTCTTGTTCTAGCACTTCTCAGAGCGTGATTGTTCCAACTATCCCTTGAGGTGCCATTGCGGTTAGAAATCTTAGACTACTAGAAGTGCTACTAAACTATTGTTCCTCATCAAATTATTCTATTAGTTCCTTGGTTATGGGCTCCAATCCCTCTACTACTAGTGTATGATTTTTCTCATCACTCATCAAGTTACATGGGTAGATTCCTTTGTCCAAACCCTCCGACTTGAATTGGGTCATACTACAATTGACAGTTGGTTCACCACTCATCCAAGGCCATCATTTTGATTAGGGACAACAAGTTTGGATCATGCTGCCATATATCTCTTGGTGTAGCCATATCAATGTCAACCATTGGGATGCCTTTGTCCACTCCACAGGGTTTGTCTGCATTTACTTCTTGCTCAATGGCTCGAGGTTCTGCATTTTGCTCTCGTTGGCATTGCAATCACAATCTTTATGCAAAGCAATAGGTACTAGCTGGTCTACAAAGTCTGACATGCAGACACTTGGTTCTTGCTTTCCATTCCACCTGCAATATTAGATATACTTTTTAGATAATTCAAATGCCAAACAATGTCACATTTGATCCATGTATGCTTAAAACATTGTGTGAACTACGTATTGACCTTCACTGAATTTGTCATCTGCATCCTTATCATTATCCACTTTTGGTCTCAAAGTTGGCAAGGTAAACACACAGCAGGATCTGGCAGTGTTTTTGGATTCATCGAGAATCCTAAAGAATATCTCAAAAAGGAATACCTAAGGTTTTATCTCTTAGAATAAGAAAGAATTTAAAAATGCATCATAAGTGCCTTGCAAGATTGCATCATGCCAACAATATTGTCAAGACAATATGTATTGCAAATAGTACTATCAGAATACAGAATAGGTTATTGCAAAATTATAAAACATTGAATAGAAAAACCATAAACATATGACTAGTCTAAGAATATCAAAGGCAAAAATCATAAATATTCATCCACTTCCACATCGACTACATTTCTCTCACGTATGTCTCTCATGCATGGATTACACCTGACTACATTCATCCACCTTCTCCACATCAACTATATTTCTCTCATGTATGTCTCTCATGCATGAATTATAGGGGATATACCTACCAATGGTGTCCCTTTCCATCTGAAACTAACTACCATAACTATATGGAAAATAGGAAATACTTATCCGGATATGTATAGGTATTTATTCATATATCACCCCTCTCCTCCCGTCCCTTCCCCCTCTCCCCTCCCTTCGCTTTCCTTACCTTTCCTTCCTCCCCTCGTTTCCCCCTTCCCTTTCATTCCCCTTTCCTCCATTCCCTTTTTTCCCTAGCCACCAACAACCATGGCTGCCCTTTTTAATTTATTTTTCCAAAATAAAGTAGTAAATAAATCCTTATGCAAACTTATATTATAGTCACTCTTTTTTTCCAACATCTTTCATCAATTATATATAAGGCATGCTCATGAATCTTTACAAATACATTTTAGCCTAAATTCTAATCCTATACATTAAGCCCTAACCCCTATAGCCTAAAATCTAACCCCTCTACCTACACAAGCATAACAAATCATGCATCAAGGTATCTCATTTTCCCATAAAAGGCTCCTAGAATAGGCCTCAATCTTACCCAATTTAAGTACCATACAAAGAATTGCACCCATCAAATATTGTTTACATGGTTAAAGATGCATTTTTTCTTGTTTCTTACCACCCATTACACACAAGGCGCATGTAAAATATGGTTCCCATGTTGAGGAACCATCTCAACATTATATTTTCAATATGTGCATAGCACTAACCCAATAGAGTGCTATAATAGAGGAAATGGCTAGAAACCCTAACCCTAACCCTAAAGGGGATTGTATATATTCTACATTTTCAACTAAATCTAGTGTATAGTTAGTCATGGTCAACAATGTCTTCCTTATGGACTGGGCATCTTTTGCAAAGTCCATCCCCCTTGCCTATCTTGTGACCCCTATTATAGCTTTATGTAATAGCAGCCAGAGCAAAGTAGACACTTTTGTTGGTATCCTTTTGTCCCATATTAAAAGGAACCTAGACCTCCATTTGTAAATGTTAACTGAGAGTCTCCATGTGGTACTTAGAGTGGTTGCAACTTTTTCTATGCTATTTAGAAGATGTAGGAATTGGAAGTAAATGGGGGTTGCTAACCCAACTAAACTCTCTAGAGTAGATCAAGACTCTCCCTCCCTTCCAAGTTATCTCATTTTCCTAGAGCTGTAACTTGATCATAACTAGATTTTGATCTTGATTGGATAGCATGAATTCCCTTTTGATTTCTAAATAGTTTTTCTATTTTAGGTTACCTTTGTCCCAAAGCTGCTCCAAGCACTGTAGTGCCTTCTTGAATAACTCCCAAGTTCTAAAGAGATCATAATCATCGAAGTATTGTCTCTTGAAGACTGCAGGGACTCATATTGAGTCCACGGACATAAAGGAGGACCCTTTCCCAAAAAATATTATTTGACTCTTTATCTGCTCAAGAGTATGCCATAAGGTTCTTCACAATTGACTATCCTTTGTTGTGCAAGGTTTTAGGTTACATAAAGCTGACATTGTGGGGTAGTTTTTTCCATTTAGGGCCCCTAGATGGCCTAACATGTTGAAAATTTCTTAACAACAGGTTTGCCCAATCACTCTCCAGGTGGGCGATAGCCTTTACAATCCAAGTAGCTTCCAGTTTATAGGCTACTTGTTGAATGTTGATAACTCCTAGCCCTCCTTCACTTCTGGGTCTTGTACAAAAACCCCACTTGACTTTGGAAATTCTCCTCCTAGTGTCATTCCCTCCCCATAAGGAGGATCTACATATTCTGATAAATTTCTCTAAACCACTCTGAGAGGGGCACTAACAAGAGAGGTAAAATATAGCTATAGGATAAATGCAATGGTTAAGAAAAACCATTCTCCCAACCAGATTTTCTTGAAAGCCTCTCCATCTATCTAGCTTAGATTTTAATCTATTAAGGAGCCATTCCCATATGTCTTCCATATCACCTTGATACCCATGGGAATGCCCAAATTTTTGAATATTTGCCTCTCCATCTGTCTAGCCTCTCCCTCTGTCTAGCTTAGATCTTAATCTATTAAGGAGCCATTCCGATATGTCTTCCATATCACCTTGATGCCCATGGGAATGCCCAATAATCTGAATATTTGCCTAATTTGTATTTTTTTACATCTCAATTGAGTTACCTGGCTCTTGATCCTTCCCTGATAGAAGAGCATAACTTGTTTTGGCATGGTTTACTTTGGATCCTGAGGCAAAAGGCAAAAAAGTTCCACACATTGTAGGGCATTTTACATGTCTTGTGCTGATTTTTTAAAGTAAGATTGGTATCATCAGCAAATTGTTGGTTAACCAACTATTGTCCAAAAGAACGGTTCAATCCCTTGTATGTTTCCCTCAACAACCTACTCTATGATCAGCCAGCCTAAAGCATCTGCTACTATAGCAAAAAGAAGTGGGGCCAATGGACAGCCTTGCCTTATAGATCTTTTAAGCTTGACGGGCTGAGACATGTCTCCATTTATGCATACTTTGGTTGAAGAATTTGACAAAAGTATGGCCACATATGAAGAAAACTTGTTTCCAAAACCAATATCCTTTGCGTGATTGGAGTAGGAAATCCCAATTGGGCCTATCATAGGCTTTATCAAAGTAAATCTTGATAAAGCACACATCTTGGTGGGTTTCCTTTGCATGGGTGCATCCTTCCCATATATTAATAATTCTTCCAAAAGTTGTCTCCCTTTAATGAAGCCTTTCTGTCCCTAAAGAATACATTTGTCCATTTTTTTCTATAATCTTAAAGCAATGTCCTTGGCAAACACCTTATAACTACAGTTCAGCATTATCAGTGGCCTCCAATTCTTGAGTTTAGTTCTATCTCCTTCCTTTGGTATGAGCTTAATGATTCCTCCATTTAAGTGTCCAAGAAAAGAGCCCACTTCCAAGCACTCCTACCATAGTTTAAGTAGGCAAGGTCCTACTACTTCTCCCAAAAAGCTTTATAGACTTATATGGGAAGGCCATCCTCTCTTGGCATTTTTCCATCAGCCATATGAAAGACTACCTCTTTAAGCTTTTGGAGAGTAATGTCATTGTCTAGTCTAAGTTTGAGACCGCCTTATTCCTGGCTTCTTGGCATTTCCTTCTAGCCTCAACCATTTTAGGGCTTAAATTATTTATGGTACTAACAATTTTGTTAAAATGCTTGAGTATTATTTCAGCATTTTTCTCCTTTATATGGGCAATAGTGCCATCTTCCTTTTTGAGAAGAGGTATTATCACCTGGTGCCTTTTCTTCCAAATGAGTCTAAATTTTTCCTTGGTTGGCCTATCAATTTTATTTGCCCACCATTTTTTGAAGTATATCTTTGCATTCTGGATTTTTAGCTGTTCTTGCTATCTAAACTCACTTCAGTTTCTAAGTAACTGCTCTTGTGCCCTACTATCTCCAAGTCTAGCTTTCACTTCTAGCTCTTCCACATATTTTCTTAAATTGTCCATTTTTTAAGCCCTTGCTGCCCTA